>NC_083759.1:5878221-6181614 GCF_033458585.1 Syngnathus typhle | reverse complement strand
ATTGTTCCAACACTTAAAAAATTCAAGAGTCGACGATCTCTTCTCACTTTTCAAAATCAATGTTTTTGTGGCTTTGTTTTGATAAAATGGCAAACTGTGTCAACACATTTTGGGACCAGTTTCATATAACAAAATAAAATAAGCATTTGTACTCTAACCAATATTTTTGAGGAAGAACTATGTGGTCAGTATAGTTAACACTTGTTTTTTGAGCATTAACTAATCATTACAATTTTAAAATGAATGATGATCATTTAAATCAATGAAGATTTAATGTGATCTGTGAAGTAAACATGTACAATTGAACTCTATGAACTTTGATGGAGGCAGATTTAATTGTTGCAAATGTAAAATAAAAGCAAATAAAGGAGTTTATATTCACTTAGCACAAGTCCAAATGAAACAACTTCAAAGAAAGAAACTACTTTTTACACAAGTTCTTGATAGTGAACAAGCTTTTTCCTAGCCCAAACACGTAGGGACTGATGGATGTGTAAGATATTGAAATAAAGAACTCCAGTTCCACCCAAAAGGGAAAGTCAGTGGCATTGAAAGTCATTTGAAAAAACAAATAGAGAGTCCAGTCGACCAGAAACAACACCATTGCTGCCAGGACGGCAATGGTGCTCCGGTGGAGCCTTCGTACGTTACGCTTTCTCTCAATCTGGTCCGAGCCACTTACACTACCGATGGGTTTCACTGCTGTCCTTGGGCCGAGCAACACAACTACAATGAGGGAACTTGTAACCGTGACAACGCCCAAAGGCATCAGGTAGCATAACAGGATGAAGGTGTACTTGTATAGGCGGTTGACTGTCGGACAGTGGTTGCTGCTACATAGAAAGAAGTCCGGCGAGCAACCTGTGTGATTCCACGTATGGTTTCCCATGAGATTCCTCGTCGGGCCTTGCAAGTTCATGACAAAAATGGGGGAACTCAGGAGGATGGAGATACCAACGCAAAGCCAAATTGTCGTCCAAGCGGCATGGATGTTATCCAGGTAGATGGGAAGGTTGACCCTTTTGACGGCATCTCTCAGCTTCTGGTAGCGGTAGACGCTGATGAGGACGGTGAAGAGGATGCTGCCCATTTCCCCGAACACTGTCAAGAACTTCACCGAGCGGCACAACCATGCATCGGAGACGACGTAAGACTTCTGAAGAATGACAATGTCGTAGATGTTGACGATGACAATTTCCTCCAGGTTGGCCGTGGCCAGTCCCAAAAGAAACAACTCAAACGTCTTGACCGAGGAGACCCTGGTCTGAATGATGAAGAAGATGAGATAAACATTACCTGTAAGGCCTACGCAAGAAATGACGACTCTTAGAGCCAGGAGATGGGAAGAAACTTCTAGCATCGTTGAACGGAAGTGAGATCTGTGTGTGATTTTGAAAGATTCCTCCTCTATCCATCCATCCCCAAGACCAAACACTCTTGTTATGGAGTCCTCAGGGATGCTACCAACTTGCAGATTGGCTGATCGTCTGTGCTCATCATGCTGTACAAATGGCAAAAAAAAAAAGAGTTTTTAATCAGAGAAGGAACAAATTGTGTTGGACCTTAGAGGCTCACTCCTTTTTTCCCTATTATGTGTATTTTGAATGATGAGCCTAACAGTGGAAAAGCCATAATGGGACACAGGGGTCTCGTGATGTTGACAGAGCACTTCATGTTTCAGCGTGTCTCTTTTTCCTCTGCTAGCGCATCATCTATTCGTTAGCGCAACTGAACTCCCTGCTTCCTGAATCAGCTTAATGGTGAATCCCACTGTGTGCGTGCATGTATGTGTGCGAGCGTGATAAAGTATAAGCCCTACACTGGCAGTAAATGGGGAAAGGAGAACGTCAGGGATGGAGCTTTCGGCAGCTTAGCTTCCGATAATTATCAATAAAGAGCCAGAAGAAATAAAATGATATTTTTGTTGTGTTAAGCTTGCGCCAAACATTTACATCTCCAGCAACAGATTGAAGACAAACGGTGTAGAGAAACAATATAACAGTACTCAGTCATTTTTTTTCATTATCCCATGTGAAGAACGACTAATATTACTGCCGTACTGATGAGCAGAGACGGATTCAGCCATCTTCATGACCGGTACATATCTGTGTTGTACTGTTACCAGTTGGCCCAGAAAGAGCAGTACAATTAGGTTGGTAATATTATGGTTTGCCATTTTCCACAGCACACGTGATTTTTTATTTATTTTTGGGTGGGAGGGTTCTGATACAATTTCCAAACACAAATAAAAGGTGAGTAAGTGACGGGAGGTTAAACTTAATGTAATATGGACACAGGTGGATCGTGTCCAGTGACGTCACAGCGAACCCTCTCCTGCAAAGTTACCAGGGCGGGTCTCGCATACGTGTACTATAGGCGTGCGTGCGCGACGTGCGCCTGCCCCGCGGTATACAGTCACGCGTGGATACCCCTTTAAAAGCCTCACTATGTTGCCATCACATGCTCCGGCAGCACGCACGAGTAGGATGTAGTCGTTTCTTCTTGTCCTCCTCTTTCTTCTCCTTGTGCTTCTTCACCTCCGCTTCTTTTTAAATATTAGGAGAAAAGCCAGGAATCATCCACCAGTTTGCAGACTTTTCCATTCGGATTCCGGTTGAGCCTCGTTTGTTCCGCTGTCTGCCGCCTGGGCTGTTGTTTCGCACGCTGGCAGGAGGCGGCTGCGCCAAGCGTGAAGCTCCGTGCACTACAAGCCAGTCGAGCTGGCCGAGCAGGGCTTGGCGGTTACGGGGTGGTGGAAGTGGTGGAGGCGCTTGTGACCGGAGATCCGACTCGTGGGGAAAAACCGAGTTGGAACAATCGATCGACAGAGTGAGCGAGCGATTGGGCGGAAAAGGACTCGTTGGATCGGATTATTGGGAAGCGGTGCCCTCGACCGGCTGGACCATCGCACCAGCGAGCTTGAAACGGCTGCGTGGCTCAACTCCATCGCGGTAAATCCTCCGGTATTATCCCCACTCGTCGCGGGCCTTTTAACAAACTAATGTCTTGGGGACATTTTCAGACTCATAATCCTGTTATATTATTAACAGTATGAATGCAAATCGTGGTGGGAAAAGAGATTCCCAGGGAGTGGTAGTCTAGGACTTGTTTGTTATCCCATTGCACCCCCACCATCACCACCACCAGCAGCAGCTCCAGCAGCTCCACACACACACACACGCACGCACGCACACACACACGTACACACATTTTCCTCCACTGGTAAAGTGCAAAGCAAACAATGTAGTCATAGAGCGAAATTAGGCCAATTAGTCTGTACAATCCCATAAAAGACGGTCGGAAATGCAGCGGGAGTCCATAGTGTAGCCCACAGGACTAATTATTGGATTAGTTTACCTTTTACATGGCCAGAAAAAGGTACTGTTGTGCTGTAAAAGTCAAAAGTCAAGGGTATAGAAATGGATAAAAAAAAAAAGCACTAAGTGTCAAAAGAATAACACACAATGGAATCTTGTAGTAAATGCACAAATTGACATGCATGCTGAAAAAACATTGTGACTAAGCGTTCATTTACTATGTCATTTGACTTTTTACTGGACCTTAACTGATCCAAGTACCATAAAGCTCAAGTATCAAAGCTATAAAATGGGGGCACAAAACATTCGAATCTTCGTTCTTGGAATCCATTTATGTTAGTTGAGCTACATGGTTGGATTTATTGTGCCTTTTTACAGGACCAAAATATGAACTGTAAAACTACAAAACGGAAGCAATATTGTAGTAATTGAGTCAAGCTCAATTATGACTAATTATTAGGTGTATCGTACCCTTTCTAGAACCCCCAAGGCTTTTCCTAGACCGTAAAATTCAAGTGGCTAGAAAAATTGTATTTTGAGCTATAAAGCAATTTATTATTTGAACTTAATGTACCCATCCACGACTAAAAAATTTAAAGATTATCAACTGTAAAACTTAAGTGTCAAGGGTTCTTAGTAAGAACTTCTTACATAGTGGTGGGGTGGGGGAGTGTCTCAAGTATGACATTGGGGCCCGTATTAGCCACGCCCCCACTCCCAAAATCAGGACTCGCGGGGTACATAAAAACAATGCATTAAAGCGCAACAGTAGTTCCATGGCCACGCACACTCGTAGATAGACCGGTGCCATGACAACGCGCAACAAACATTGTGAGACCCTCGAGAGTATTTTTAATGTTCTAATATGTATTTAAAGCCCGTGTGAGTGTGCGTAATTTATAGACCAAATGAATTGCCATGATCCCTAACCCATAAACGCTAGTAGTTGACAATTAGGTCATAAGTGGAATGAGCTCACAGGGGGGGATGATGGCATCATGACATCACTGATAAATCAGCTGGTGAGCGCATACAGTGCTCCAAGTGTTTTTATGATATGTTTTCACTCGCCTATCCACAAGGGAACGATAAAAATGTCTGTACTCTAGATTTAAAAATCAATATACAGATTTTTTTTAAATACACATAGATCCGCTTTTAAGATCATAATTACTGTAAATATGAGATACAATCCCTCTGATCTTTAATTCACGTGATCAAGAGTCGTGTACTATTTTTAGCTGTTTTCTTTATTCAAAAGATTTAATTCATTCATTTGCTTTAGCTCCGCGTTGATTTATTCCCTTTTGCAAAATACTCATCTGAAATTCTTTTTCCCCAATGAAATGCTTTTAGTCCATCGCAGCCCTCCCAAAACACCTAAATTCATTTGTTTCTTATTGCTGCCAAATTCTGTTGGTTGTCTGTTAAAAGGACAAGTCTGCGTTTGAATTCAGTTTCCGTTCCATTGTCAAAATATTATCCCTTGTATGGTTATGACAATCAAACAATATTTTGCCTATCAATTGGGTGGAAGTCCACAAATGCGCTGTCATTTAGGATAGTTTGCTTCAGGAAGCCAAACACTCGTCCACGCGCACGCGTTCACAGTGTCACCGCGCACCTCCCCAGCTATTCCAGTTCGGGGGGGCCGTGCCATCATCGCACCAGTCCGGCTTTCTCGCCTCGCCTCGCTCTCCCCGTCACCCTCCTCCTCCCCGCACCCTCCACTCCGTCAAGCAGCAGGAAGTGCGGCGGTAAGTTGTCGCCTCGATCTTGATCGTCGCCAACTTATTCCGATTGGAGGGGTGAGAAAGCAGAGGATAATTTGTCGAAAATCCCATGTTTATTTGTCGAGAGGGGGAGGGAGGGGCCGCGCGAGGGAATCTACCGGAGCTGTCGACTCGGTTAGCGAGGCGCTCGATCGTGTCCGCCGCCGTGCCGTTTGATGAGAAAATGCGATCAGATTGAGGAGGGAGGAAAGCAGGGAGGGGGGGCCTTTTATTTTGCCTCTGTCCGCGCACCCCCACCCCAAACACACAAGTACACTTCTTCTTCCCTCACCTCCCTCCCCCAGCCCATATTTACAGCCTTTTCACATGGGTAAGCTACGTCAGACTTTACTGTATTCCATCCTTCTGACACATACATGCATGCACATATGGATGTGTGCATGCATGTAGAGTAAATGTGCCTGTGGTGCATTCAAGTGTGTGTGTGTGTGTGTCTGGGAGGGGGGGGGGGACTTGGAATTCTTTACCAGCTTTTTTAATCTCTCAGAACCTTGAACACACCAATGCTGTCTGTCTAGCTATCTGTTTGTCATTGAATGACATACAGTACAACACGCCCCCCCAAAAAATCATCCGCTTTCAGTGTTAATGCATGCAAGGTACTCGTAGACTGCAATAATGCAAAAAAAAAAAGTAGCGTCTTGTAAAAAGTTAAAATGGAGAAAAGCGTCTAAGGATCATCTTAACGCTCATGACTTGATGCCACGCTTAACATCGGTCCTGCTTCGAAGCGCCGCTTTGGCCCATTGCCCAAGCCATTTAACATCTGTTGTACCACGAAACTTTGGCGATGGGAATTGGCCAACGTCAATTTCACGATATATACTAGTGATTATGTTCTTACTGAGAATGAGGTGATGATTTGTAAAGTATGTTAAGCACCTGAAGGCCACCTGGGATTTTTTTTTACCCTCATTGGTGTCAGTCTGTATTTTGGATGTTTCCTATTGAACCGATCAACATTGAATTTGCATCAAGTAACTTCAAAATATGCTTTTAAGCTTTTTTTTCTCATGTAGAACTGCTCAAGTGAGGTCTCACGATATTAAACATCCTCTGTGCGTAACTGCTCACCCCTCCCCTCTCCTTGGCAACGTCATTCTCCTAAGTTTTGACCACTTTCCTGTCATGTTGTCACCTCCAGGCCACCTCCAGAAGCATGTGATGACCCACACCAAGCAGAAAGGTTCCCGCTGGGACCACCGCCCTCTGCAGCCACACGGCAGCACCATGGGCGGGGACCAGGCCGAGCGCGCCCTCCGCTTCGGCCGGACTAAGAAGATCGGCGAGGTCATCCGACGGGAGAAAAATGACAAGGTGATGAAGAATAAGAGGGCCAAAGCGCAGGACAAGAAGTGGGACAGGAAATTGTATCCTCTGCGAGGGAGGCTCGGAGAGGGCATGAGGTGTCGTGTCCTCCTCACAAGGTTGGAGGAAAGCATCAGTAAGAAAGCTGAAGAGCGATCTCTCAAGTCCAAGAAAGGGAGGCTTGGCGAGGCCAAGTTGGCATCTAAGGTCAAATCAAGCGCTCACGTCTCACAACCTCGCAAGCGACGCCTGGCCTCCCTAAATGCTGAGGCTGTCAACACACTTCTCCTGGAAAGAGCCACTGACCTCCAACCGGCAGCCAAGGTGGCCAAAAAACACCAGGAGGAGCGCATCAACAGAGGAGGTTCCCCAGATGAAGGTGCACCTCCAAAAGCCTCTCGAGGAACTGTCTCTAGACTGTCATCGTCTCACAAATTTGACCAAATCCCCAAGAAGGTCAAGACAGCCAGGACCACCAAAGTAGACGGGAATCGGGCCTTGAGTTTGGAAATTCTGGATGTGCCGACACCGCGCCGACTGGCTGGACTCAATGCGGCCGCTCTACTGAAGTTGACCAGCTCATCTGCTGCGTCTAAACAGCGAGTCAGAACCGCCTCCACCACAACTACCATGTCAAACTGCAAGACTCCTTCCCAGATCCAGACCCTAAAACAGCCCCCCAAAGTGAAACACAAAGAGCGCTCTCAGAAGCTTAAAGAGGTTCCCGTCAAAGCTTCCCCCATGCACTGTTGCTGCGCAGCCTGCAAGGAGAAAGCCGGGTTTGAGCCCAAAGTGGAGTGGGAGTCTAGCACCCATGCTCTGCCCAAGCCGGGCTACCAGTCCCGCAGTATGTTGGGCTACTCCCTCAAGAACGTGAAGGAAGAACAGCTGGAAACTGAGCTAAGCCCCTGCTACTGCTGCCCCCCTGAGGGTTCGATGGAGTACTGCCACCGGTTGGCTTTCTTCTTGGGCCACCCTGAGTCAGGCGACCGAGGCGCCATGGGCTCGGGCGGCACGCTCGTCAAACGCGAGTGCCTGGTGACCACGCCGTCCCTGACGCACTCCCACCCGGCACTCGCTCTCAGCCCCCACCCCTGCGTATGTTACTACGTCCACATCGCCCCCCACACTGCAACGTCGGGCACGCTCACCCCACGGCCTCTGAACTTTGCGCCACCTGCCTTGTGCTCCAACCGGACGATGGGTTCCAAGCCGCTGCCGGGTCCCCGCGTCACCCACACCCCTGGCTTGCCTCACCCGACCTGCTGCAACTCTGTGACGTCCCCATGTTACGACGATGCCTACGGGATGAGTGGCTACGCATGCAGAGCCATGTCCCCCGTCACCAGCAGGGGGTGCTCTTTTGACGCGGGGTGCACCGGATGCTCACATAGCATCAAAACAGGTTTGTAAGAAAACAAACTCAAGGCCTACTGCACTTATCCAACGCTATACTGCTTCATTTGGGCTCATATTTAGCTGGATAATGTTAACCCCAAACATGTTGTCAGAAGCTACGTGAGAACCACAACAATTGCTCATTTCAAGGTCTCCATTGGTAATTAGCCCTCGACCTTGCGATAGCCTCGGCCAGCTCCATCCCCTTAAGACTCGAAAACCCCAAAGCGGATTTATCCCGGCAAACCTTGGTTCTGATTTGGTGAATCACGATAATGGAATTTCAAATACAGTCAACTGCACATTCAAAATGACAATCCCAAGGGTGCGAGTTTTACGATCAGGATAAACACAACAAGGCTACACAACGGCCTTGTGCAAGCCGACTCCCATTAGAGAGATGACTACTCGGGTCTACTACACAAATAGGACCATATTCTCCTAAGGGGAGATATTAATTTAAGCATACTTTTCAAATGCGTGACTTTGCCGCCTTCCCTATTTTTCAGAAACTTACTCCTCTCCTCAAGGTGACCACAACCCCTCCATTCTGGTGCCGCCATCTTTGCCTCTCTCCAACTGCCCTTTATCCAGCGTGCCCACTTCCACCCAGACTGCTAACCCCCACCTGCCACCCCGGGCCCGGCTAAAAGCGTCCGCCAACCGCCCGTCCGGTGCCTCCGACAGAGATCAAAATGCCGAGCCGAGATCCCCGCAACAAAAGCGAATCGGTCGCAGACGAGCCACCAACGGATGGTGGCCTGTGGGGGACCCCACAGAGAAGGAGGTCTTCATTGCGGTGAGATTAACACACACAAAATGGTAATATGACTTTGGGGGTAATTTTTGACAATTTCTATTTTCGCGGTGCTAGGGGGAGGACGAGATGGCGCTCAGGCAGTGCTACGAGGGCGTGGAGAGGGACGGTGAGGTGATCCGCATCCGAGACACGGTGCTGCTGCGCTCGGGCCCCAGAAAGAAATCTCTCCCTTACGTGGCCAAGATATCCGCCCTGTGGGAGGATCCCAAAAGCGGTACGAGGGAAACCGATGGACAGAGTGTCAAGGTTGCTGACGTCCACTATGTGTGTTTGTGTTGGTCCCCTCAGGGGAGCTGATGATGAGTCTTTTCTGGTACTACCGACCGGAGCACACGCAGGGGGGGCGAGACCCCAGCACACACTGTGAGGTGAGATTACACTACATCATGATACCTCGAAACAAATTGGTCCAAAAAAAAATGTCTCCTCTTCAGAACGAGATCTTTGCCTCTCGACATCAGGACGAGAACAGCGTAGCTTGCATTGAAGACAGATGCTACGTCCTCCCGCTAGCCCAGTACTGTAGGTGAGGGACAACAAGCATGACGCAGCAATTTTGTAGCAGGCTGTCCCAATACATTTGTCCATGTGTTGAACCCGAGAATGTACAATATTTTGTGTTTGATTTTATGAACACAGATATTGTGCCTTGATGAAGCGTCGTTCTGAAGGCGCCCTACCCGGCGACGGTGGCAGTAGCGTGGTGCCCTGCTGCCTGGATTTTACCCCGCCCTCCCACCGCTGTGTGCCCACAGACGTGGACCCCGAGCTGGTCTACCTCTGCCGACACGTCTACGACTTCCGCTACGGACGCATACTCAAGAATCTGCAGTAGGGAGGGAATTGGTGGCGACAACATTCACTTGAGCGGCACATGTCTAGTTATTAAGTCAACGTTTACGCTACAGCGCCAATGCTAATGTTGTTACGCGTGTGAGCCCTTTAGCCAGCTGAAGAGGTTACGGTCAAATCCTCGTACGTCTCTTTCAGCTCGCTTGTATTTTCTGCTTCCATCAAATCAGATTTTTCTGCCTCCTCCCCCTTCCACCATTGCGCCTTTGCCTACCAGGCATGCTGAACACCAGGCTGATCTGGGCGACTTTCTCTCAACTGCCCCCCCTTGCCCCCCAAAAGCACCTTAGCAGCATGTTTGTTCCGTTTGTAAGCCAGTGGCGAAAGTGCCAACACCGAGCCTCCGCTGAAGGAGATAATCGACAGTTGGGTGTGTGTATGCGTGCGGGAGTCGACAAGTGTTGTCACTGTGGATAAATGTTGGAATGTGTGATGTGTGCGCCTGATTTTTTTTCCAGCGAGGCTTTCAGGCAATCAAACCAAACAAAAGCAGCTTTTTACAGAAAGCAAATCTTTCGGTACCACTCACTTGTTTTTTTTTATGAATCAACACAATCTACAACATGCTTCAATGAACATCTCCTGTAGGTCATTTTTTTCCTCCCTTTTGACTGCACATACTCCACTTTAGAAAAATCTCACGGCACACTACCAAACAGAACGGTCACAAAAATACTGAAATAACGATGATGTCATCTCATTATATTTAGAGATTGACTTTTGTCCGAATGGCCCACTTTTCTTGGAGCTTTAGTAACTGCTTTGAAAGCCTTGTTAAAATTGCACTAAAACATTCCTTAAGATGTTATTGGGGTGGGCCACGAAGAGGGACGTCGTAACCGTAAACATGTCTGCTTTTGTTAATGTAAACAAAAATATTGTGAAGGGGTTGAGTAGTACTGGTTATGCGTAATATAGAAAACCAGCGTTGGAGGGTGCATGAATCCAAATATTTGGCCCCAATCAGAGCCTGATCGTGTTGTATTGATCTCGATGAAGCCTATTTGAATTTACTTTCCTATGATAGCACATGCAATATATTTTTAGATGACTTTTTTTTTTTATTTCCCTCTCTGGGGTATTAAAGCAACTTAATTGTATTTCATTTTCAACATGTTAAATTCCCCTTCTGAAAAAAAAGCTAAGTGTACATATTTAATCCAAGCACTGTTCGACACATAGTGTAGTCTTTTTGCAAGATCTGTATTAATTATATTTAAGGTAAGGATATTTAAATGGAGTTAAGTGTAGAGGTCAATTTAACTTATTCGGGGGCATGCTATGTGGAATTGATGATCTGCTTTGATGAATGGAAATTGATTGATTGAAACTGATTAGTTTATACAGTAAAGATACCCCTCAGCCGTTTTTTCTTGTCACGTCACACAGAAATTGGTGTGAGTCAGAACAAAAGCAGACTACAGTCCGCGCCAATGCTTCTCATGGACATATATTTTGATATATTTGGAAAATGTCTTGGGATTAACATAACGATGCTTAGATATTTTTGCAGTAGAGACGTGTCTATCAGATATTATTGTCGCTTTTTGTCGCACCCTGGAAAATCTCTCGAATTGATGTAACATCCCTACTGATTTTAATATTGCATTGGAAGACTATTTATACATTTTAATGAAGTTCTTTGTGAAATTTCTCTGTCTGTGTTCTTTTTCCACCCAGGAATGCTCATAATTCTCAACAAAATTGGATCATATTCAGTCATTTTAGTCGAAACTCTTGTAAAAAAAAAAATCCCCATTATGATTTATTATCACAAGAAAATGTCTGGAGCGCCTGACACGCATCAAGTCGGAAGCTCGGCACGCACTAGATTTTAGATCTAGAATGGCTCCTGATACGGAACAAAAGGCTCTCTACGGCTATTCTAGAAATATTTGCCCCTCACCCTTCTAGATGGCGTTTGCAAAAGGGAAGCTGCATGTGATCAAAACAGGAAGTGTGCGATGTTTCCCCGTCGGCGAGATAAACGTGCATAAAGATCTCCGCAAGAGGGCAGCAGTGAGACAGAAGTGTATTTGTATTAGCGTGGAACGGGGTCAGAACCTTTGCTGCCTGTGCAAGGTCTCAAGGTCGCTATAGCTGCATCTGTTGAGGTTGGGAGTAAAAATGCCTGCTGGCATCATGGCCACGCCCACACATAAACACACATTGGAATTAACACAAATACACACACTGGACCTACACAAAATGTATCTGTCAGGAATTTGTTTTATGTCTGGGCCTGAACTGTGAAAGAATTTCGTCCCATGTACCGTACACACTCGCGCGCACGCACACACACACACACACACACACACACACACACACACACACACACACACACACACACACAAAGTCTACCACCCCCACTGGATTGTATGTGGAGATGGCTTAGCGGGTTCTTAATCTGTCCTCTGAGTGACATCAAGCTCTCTGTGCCCTGACTAGCCCGCGAATTTGCAGGTGGATAGCGGGCAAGGGGGGAATAGGGGGTTGCAACCGACTGTTAGGAGAAGGTGACCCACATCATGGCCGCGGGCACAAACGAGGGGGACTTGGAATTGGTAGACCCTGGTTTGGGCATGGAAGAGGGCCCTGGGGCCCTCCTCAAGACGGGCTCGCTGAAAGACAGCTACCACAGCGACTCTCTCCTAGCGCCTGACGCCGACTCCTTAACAGGTAGATGAAGTTTTTTGTCATGAAATGTTTTCTAACTACAGGGAGGGCACGACCTTTGTACATCTGAGATGCAGCTTCGGACTGCTAATTCCCTTTTACAGGAGTAGGATTGTGTGCTATTCTAATCCCTATCGCTATATGGGAAGTGTGTGTGTCTCTGCTGATGATGTCACAGCCGGTTTGAGGGAACAAACTGGAAATCAGAAGCCGATTATGGGACACTTTAATGATTACAGTGCTACCTTGATTTCCGAGTTTGTTGAATTTGTTCCAATTTACTTGAACATGAAATTTTTCATTCATTAACATGTCTTTGCTGTTTCCAATTTCGTGTGAACAATAAAATAGCAGATTTAAAGATGAATAGATTATTTCTCCAATCTGGATATGTCGCAGTCCTACCAAGGAAGACGTTAAAAAAAGGAAAGGAAGAGGCCACATTTTTCCTTTTTGGTGTCCTTTTCTGTCAGTGACAGGTTTATGTGAGAGGCCAGTGGGGCGGGGTCAAAGAGGCTCAGTCTGGGGGATTATCAGTGTACCCCCTCACACACAGCAATTTAGGCTGATTTGGACCACGGCTAAGGTTTTAAGCCCAGAGCGAAGGGGCTTTATACATAACAGCATCCCGGTGGTATTGCCAGTCGGCGTGGAACCCGGAGCAGGCTCAGCATCAGGAGGCCTGGATGCCACCAGGTGGGTTCAGGAATTGAGTCTGCGGAAGATGGACGGAGTGAGTGGATCCAGAGGAGGATTGAGGAGGACAGAGAGAGTGTGCTCTCGCCAGGAGAGGAAGAGAAGGAATACGGCCAAGGTGGCGGAGGAAGGCCCGGCGGGCCCGCAGCGGTTCCCTCACGATTATTCATCGTCGACGTCCAGCGGCTCACATGGTAGACCACCACAATTGTTGCAAGGACTTTTTGTTTACCGTTCAGTTTATCCTGCTGTGCTTTGACCTTGTTTGCTTTTAGTCTGACTGCCGTGCGTGAGAACGAAAGGGGGTTGTAAAGCTTAATCTTGATGCTGATGAACGGACAAATATGGATTTTATGATTTGCACGGTGTTTTTTATTTATTCATAATGTATCTTTTTTTTTTGCATCCACTTGCATTTAATTTTGATTAATTTAAAAAATATATTTTAATTGCTTTTGCGCATGTTAGGATCATTGTTTTATTAAAAATCACATTTTCATAGCAGACAATATACTATTAAATATTATTTCACATGCTTTATAATATTAACAATTTTAACAATATTTTAGGGAAATTATGGAATACAATTTAATAACCGTATGAAGAAAGTGTCTGGTGATATGAGAGATGGACCCATCTGTCAATCCATTTGACAAATCCGCAATCTTAATCATGAGACCCGATGTAAACAAGCCACGGGTTTCATAAAAGCATTGGCGAGATGTGTTACGTAATGAACGCTGACAACATGGTGTCATCCAGATGGTCGCAGCTCAGCGGCTAGCAACTTGGATGTGGCTGACCGGCTCACCTACCTGGAGCAGAGGATGCAGATGCAGGAGGACGAGATCCAGTTACTGAAGATGACCCTAGCTGACGTTCTCAAGAGGCTCAACATCTCAGAGGAGCACCAAGCCGCCAATGCTACCGCATTGGGCAGGAGGACATCAGGCACTAAAGGTTTGCAAAGATCGCTGTTAATTGTCACATCCATTTTGCATATGTATATCCACTGCAACTTTGTCTCTATACTTTTTACTGAAAAAAAATTACAATTTTTAAACTCAGATCACGGGATTTAATTTTTATGTACATTATTGTCTCCACCACAGGGAGGCCTGTCTCATTGGGTCTACCCCCAAGAGCACCCATAGGGTCCTCAGGTGTTGCCAACTTGAGGAAGAGCTCCACGCTACCATCTGGAGCTCCCTGCAGGAACTACAGTCCGACACCCCCTCGCTGGTGAGAGGATATTATTATATCGAAAATAAAAATGTTGATTTAGGGATGAATATATCCTTGTGTCTTCTTTGTAGTGGTGTCAAGAGCCCGGCAGGGAGTGTGAAGGACAGTCCATGTAAGACCTCCAAAACGCGTCCGTCCTCATCAGCGTCATCCTGTGCAAGCACACAAGAAGGGTGCGGATGTTTTTTATCTCAACAAATAGCACAGCAGAGCAGAGGGATGGGGAATAAGGCGAAAAACAACAATGGTTCTAGTCATGAGCCTTGAGGGACACCTTTGTTAAATGCATTTGAACTGTCTTGAATGTTTTTAAGCTCTTGATCAATGAGTTGGTTGTATGATTTTGGTATTTTGATTACAATAATAATCTTCACTCAATGCCATTAGGATGAGCAGATCCAAGGAAGAACTTGTGAGCTTAGGTAAAAATTTTCAGTATCATTTTTGATGCAAGTTTTTACACGAGACATTGACGTGTTGTTACTATGCAGGCATGAGGCGAGTGACGCACAGCAAAGGTAGGATTCACTCATGATGAATTTCCCACACAATCTGGTATTGAATTTTGTGTTTGAGTCATGTTTCTGTGTCTACCCTTCATTTATTTCCTCATCTCACCATGACTTCTTTCCCTTGTCCCCTTCATGCTGCCCCCTTCACATTCACCACCATTTCTACCTCATCCCCATCTCACCGCTTCACTTAGTGACTATGCAGATCTATCTGAGCCCCCTCGCAAGAAAGACTGGGTCTTCTGAGACCATTGCAACATCTGCCCCCGCGGTGCCAGCAGCCGGGGGCAGTGGTGGGCCAGGGGGGACCCAGCATGCCAAATCCGACGCAAGGAGGAAGAGCCCGTCGTCTATGTTGAACCTTCAGAAGACTTCCACCAATGTCACCAGTCAGCGGAACACACAACACGATGCTAAGAGCCACAAAAGCCCCATCAAGTCCTCCAGCCAGTACTTTCAGATTTGTTACTGACCAGCAAGAACCAACACCTCCATTTCTGTTTTCGCTTACTTTTTGACTTAACGTATCCGTAATAAGTAATTATCTAGAAAGTAGTAATGGATATAGTTGTGAGTCTTGAGCAACACAATTATGCAAAAAAAAAAAAAAATGACCTAATGAAATTACCGTGACTTCCACAATGTGTATTGCAAACACATACAGTATGTACTAGAATTGAGTAAGATATGTGTAATGATAATGAACCTGGTAATAAATGAACTTGTGATGTGATTTCTTTCCTTTTTTTAGGCAATCCATTTAGTATAAGTCTCAAAGTTATGTCTTTAAAAATCCGTTTTAGAATAAACTATGGATACGAATATTTCCCTTAATAACACGTCCCTGTTGCTGCTGTCCGAGGAGTCATTCCGCTTTTCTGCAGGTTGTCAAACACACTTGGTTCCTTTTGAATTGAGCTTTCTCGGTTGCCGTACGCACGCCAGTTCACCGTCCCTAACTACCGGTGACTACTAGCTTTGTTTTGAGTGAGTATTGCTAACATTTTCAAGTTCTTTTTTGCCGTTTACATGTAAATATGCCGGAGCATCATTACGACACGAGCTCCTCGAGTTTGTATGTTGTATGTTGTTGGAGGCTCCACGTCGGCTGCTTGTCGTCTACCTGCACATATTGACGCCAACATATACACTTTTTTTTTTTTTCCTACTATGTAGTATTATGCCTTCCGTGATTAGGGAAGGTCAATGACACGTTATATTATTTTCTAAAATTAATTTAATCCGTGCTCAGTTATTTGACAGTTGTCAGGTAAATTAGATAGTGGGTAAGAGCAGATCGGCCACAGCAGTTTCAGAAGTTGTGGTTCCACGCATAGAAATAAGTGGGGTGGAAGCAGTACAACATATGTCCAGCCGAGGGCGCTAATGCGCTGTAGTTCAGGTTTCCATGACTGTTTCGGTCATTTGACAGTGTGCGATATTCTAGCAATTTTCAACAAATTATTTTCCAGTTTATTTTGTGATTCATTCACCTATCCAAATTATGTCAAATGTAGATTTCCAAAATAGACATACAGATGCAAATAAATACCCTTTACAGGTCTATCCATCTTCAGTGCAAAATGAAATACTATTCTGCCAAAGCAGTGGTCCCCGAGTTGCTTCTTGGTTATAATGGTGGTCCCTTGGACAAAATCATTTGAAAATCCCTGGATAGCCAATGTTGAAGTGTTAAAATTGGACAGTGTACCATTATAGCTGCCAAGGAAATAAAAGTGAACAAATTAATTTAACCCCCCCCCCCACAAAGAAAAAATGGCTCGCAGGGGCTAGTTAGTTCCATTCAGCATTAAATCACTTAATTAACTAGTAAGTTTTCGTGATTAAAACCCTAGCAACTGATGGCACTGGAAGCATTTCAAATAAAATAAAATGCGGTAATTGAAATTGTATTTTCACAAGCGGAGGTAAAGACATGATATTAGAGGAACAGTTTGTTGCCTTTTGACCTACTCAGTATTTTGACACATAACGTCTTTTCAGTCTGAAGACTTTGAAACTTGGTTGAGGTGCTCATTGCATGTCGGCTGTGGAGCTAATTGCTCATACAAATGCATTAGCTGCACATTTGGGAATTCACACATTAAAAGTGAAACTATATCACTGTTCTCTTAATTGATATGAATGAAATGACTGGAAAAACGTTTTGTGTCAATTAGTGCAATCCACGACTGTTTTGCTTGCTTGACATGATAGTGGAGGTTTGGGCCCCAGAGGTGCAGCCGACAGCCTTGTGGGACATGCACAGCGGAAGAGACGGCAACTTGCAATTGGAACGTGTGAGAACGCAGTGTTGTGCTTGAGGAGCTGATGTGTGATGTCACATTGCACCACAAGGTGGCCGCGAGTGCCGCCACTGCGCCTGTCACTTGGAATGGCACACAAGTGCCACCAGGCGGAAGGTAGCACATCCAACCAGCTGACATCTGACTGGGCCAAAAAGTGCCAGGTACTGCACAACTTAATCATCAAACACCTCTAGACGTGTTTTTAATGACATTGATGCAAACCAGGTTAGTCAGAAATATAGATTTGATTAATATTTTTATATATTATATATATATTTTTTTGGTATGGCGCAGATGTGAGTGGCAGCCTCCCAGCAGTGTTCTCTCTCTTTCTCTTTATTTCCTTCTTTTCTCCTTTTTCTTTCTTTCTATTTGTCCACTCGGCGATGCTGGTGCCTTCTACCGCAACTCGGCGTGTGCAGATCGCTTCGGATCGGATATTTTTTTTCCCTGGTTATGGGATGTCTGCGCACATCGGTCGGGACCATGTGACTCTACGATGGCTTCCTGCTCATCCGGCCGGTGCTGACCAGGTCCCTCGCCTTGGCCTCGCAGCCACCTGTGGGGAGTCCGCTCCCTCGTGCTCGTCGGAACCAACGACCTTCGCCGTGCCAGCCCCATGATGACCATCTGCTCGTGCCCCGACTGGGTGCCCAGGACGCTGCTCACACGTTTGCCTGTTTTGTGATGTTTTACCGATTCACGACCTCGGTCCATTGAACGCCGTTGAACTTGGCTGCCTTTACACCTGTTTATGGATCCCGTAGAGGCTATGGGTGTTCTTTGGTGTTGGGGCCGTGCGCTGGTTGGCCGCTGTTACTTTTTTTTCCCTTAGTCTTGTTGCTTTGCTTTGATGGCTTTTAACTTTCGCACTTACTGGCTTTCTTTGTGGCGCCGTTGTGTGGCAGCCTTGTAAGAGCCTATTGAGTTGCGCTCATGCCATCTGTGTGTCTTTTTATATACCCGCTCTGTGGTATGAATACTGCTGGGGCCTGAATTTCCCCAACCCCGGGGATCAATAAATGTTCAATCAATCAATATTTAACTCTCTTGGTTTGCGTCAGTGTCATGGAAAAACATGTCCAAAAGTGTGTGGTGATGGTACTGTGCAGTACCTGGTACTTAGGTTTTGTCCCAGATGTCAGCTGTTAGCACGTGCTCACCTTCCCCCTGGTGGCGCTTGTGTCATTAGAAGTAAGTGACATCTCACCTGAGCTCATCATACACTTAAGCTACTTCCATGCAAGGCCTGTCATCAATGTTTGTGAGCAACTAAATTCGTCCCACACAAACATTGACTGCTCAAATGTTTTAAACTGCTTTTCTGTCCAATAAATTAATCAGTGGCGTAGCTATTCTATGTGCGCGATGTTATCCATTCACCGTTTGCCTCCTGGACCTGGATGTTGTTTTAGCGATCAGCGAACGGCGTGGGTGATGTTCGATTTTTTTTCCTACTGGAAAAATTCCTGGCTACGCCACTGAAATTAATCAACTGGAATGCAAGTCTTTGTGTTTTTAAGAGCAAATTTGCTTCACTCATTTGAAGTTTCTCATGCTTGGTGGTTAGTGCAATGGCACTTAGGTTTTGGAAGGCAGTTTTCAATCTCGAGGTGAGGGGTGCCCTGCTGTCACGGACGGACACAAGTCTTTGACTGTTACTCTCCATCTCACATGACTCAAAATGACAGCAATTCAATTGCAGTCACTTTCATCATGACCGCAATTTCATTGCAGTCACTTGAAGTCATGTGAGATGGAGGGTAACAGTCAAAGACTTGAAAACTGCCTTCCAAAACCTAAGTGCCACTTACCCTGCCTCCTAACTCTGCCCAAATTCAGTCTGACCAATCACAGCGCAGTATAAATTTACATAACCCCGGCCAACTTTCCCTGAGCCAATCAGATTGTAGCATTCGCACGTCTGACTAATCAGATGGCTCCAAATTGCCAGAACCACGCCCCAATCACATGG
This sequence comes from Syngnathus typhle, assembly GCF_033458585.1. Taxonomy (NCBI): domain Eukaryota; kingdom Metazoa; phylum Chordata; class Actinopteri; order Syngnathiformes; family Syngnathidae; genus Syngnathus; species Syngnathus typhle. Next base: position 6,162,713 of record NC_083759.1, on the reverse strand, counting down.
CATTGTCTCCGATTACGCCAAGATGGGACCGGAGCTCAGTGCTCCCACTAATTCAACGTAATGGTGAGTTTTATTAATAAAATTTAATAAATAATGAATAATTACTAATAAATAATTAATAAAAAATGTATGTCGTTTATATTTGTTTTTATGTCAGTTGTATCATTTTGTTTCATCGTATTTATATATTTATTATAAATGTATTATACATTTATTGTAAATGTATTATTTATTTATAGAAAGGCCGGTCCGCGAAAATATTTCTTCTCTAATATTTTATCATGGAAAAATTAAACCATACACCTCCCTAAAGTTTAGGCCTAGGGTGAGGGCTAGAGGTAGGGTTGGAGTTGGAGCTAGAGCTGGAATTAGGGTTAGGGCTGACGTTAGAGTTAGGTTAACATCCCCATCTCACCGCTTCACATAGTGACTATGCAGATCTACTATCTGAGCCCCCTCGCAAGAAAGACTAGGTCTTCTGAGACAACTGCAACATCCCCTCCTAGCACCAATAGGGTGGACAAAGATTCAAGTTAAGTTTGTTACTTTACTTTATTGGTGATCATGAATAAAGTGCTTGAATAAAATATGTCTTCTTGTCTCCTTCGGGCAGAAACAAAACATCCAAATACAGCTTCACCGAGGGGAATGTCTCCTTGCGTCCCCGTGCTGCCCGCAACAAACATCACCGGGTAGCAGATGCGACTGCGGTTGGCTGGTCGGTGCAGGACAGCGGACGGAAGGACGTCGCTGGAGACATCTGTCCGCTGTGCGACCTGCGCCCAGGTGGGCACTGCCAGCGCCACGAACACCAGGAGTAGCTTCATTTCCACTCTGATGGATGAGAACCATTTAATTAATTTGTTGTACTTGTACTACACATTGAGTCAAATTGCACTTATTTTTGTGTATTATTGCTTGAATGACGTGCTTGTTGTGATATGTCAGCGAGACGTCTGTCACATCTCTAACACAGATAACCAGGAGAACATAAATGACACGAGATGTCATTAGACAGCGGGACGAGCGACGGGGGAGCCAGTGCCTACCGTGTGAGTGTCAAATCACTGCTCCTGCCTGCTGATAACATGTTGTCATCAGGAACAGAAACATGAGCTCGTTGGATCGACTGACAATCATTGCACCTCCAGTAACACGTTAGAACTGTAAGGTTTGAAGGATTTTAAACTCTTCAAATGAGTGCAAAATGAATGGCTTAAGATATCATACAGTGCCATTAAAGGTCTAGTTATTAAATCATATTAAACCATTAATAGAGGAAATATATAATTGTTTTGAATAACTATAACAATATTACATATCTCTGGAGTCTGAATAAATGAGTTGGTCAAAGTTTCTTAATATTGTTTTGCTGTGAAAAAAAAGTGGCAGGTGATGTTTACCAGTCAGCGTTTACCCACGGTAAAATAACCACTGCCAATAACTAAACGCTCAGCTTCGCTTGCAAAAAAAGGGAAACTTATCTCCAATTTCACCAGTGGGTTCCCTTATTTTCCCAACTTTTCGCGAGCGAACGAATTCAGTCGGCATTCACATATGCTACCTCACAAAAGCACGTCAAAGCAAACCCGAGCTTAAAAAACGAATTCGGTCAAATATGCAACTGCCTCTTAACATCTAGAGATGACAAATTTGCAAATACAACTGTAGAGAAAGTAGAACGAAATCAGGAGAAATACGGCTAGGTCTCACCATGATATTCCTCTGACAATTCGTGCAATTAGCATAGCTGTGACATCACGGCAGCCAGACTTAGCAACTGTCATGTCCACTGAGGCTTTCCAAACAAAAACACCAAGAATATCATCTGAACTGTTGCAATTTATTGCCATTCATTTGACACAGACACCTTACACAGGGTAGTATGACAAAGGCAAGTGTGTCATCACATTTAGTTGGGAACACAAGACATGATGACACTATATTATTTACGCATATGCTGTGACGCTCTTGTCGGCGAGTGCCATACAAAAGTATTTGCCCCGTTTACATTTTCTCTGTCTCCAGTTTCCCCGAAACACTTTCAAACTACTGTGACTGCTTGGAAATTCAAATTGACCTACTATTGCTACTCTGGGCTTGAACCGAACCACAGCGGACATCACGAGGTTTCAACTTGTTGTGCAATATTAATGAGGACCAACAACACTTTCTCCATAGGAGGCAAGCTGATGACGACTTGTTTACCAGCCTGATAATACCCCCACCTACAAAATCGGTTTTGTACAATAAAATCAACTTTAAAAAACAGCCTTCATCCATTCCTCTGCCATGTTTTTTTTAAGGCACATGTCAAAGTCACTGAAGGCAGTGCTGGAGAATTAGCGTCCCATGGTCGGCATGGTGACAGCCGGGCTCGTCACGGTGGCGTCCTCGGCTTTCCACTGTGACGTCACCGTCTTGATCTGCGTGTAGAACTGGATGCCCTTCACGAAGAAAAGCACGAGAACGTGGTTCAAGCTGATCACGACTTTTTGGTGGCGAGTGGAGGATTTTGAACATTTCTCACCTGTTTGCCATAGAAGTTGGTGTCTCCCCTGAAGGAGCCTCTGGAACCAGTGAAGGAGAACATAGGCAGGGGGACAGGGATGGGAACATTCACGCCAATCTGCCGAAAAGCACAAATTATTGTCACTGAATCATACATGCAGACAAAGAGTTTAATTATTTGCTAAAAGTCAAAATCATACTTCGAAATGACTTTTCATTACTGTACATAATGTCATGCTATTCTATTTTAGCTTACAATTCTATTTAAAAAGAGTAAATGGTAAAAAAAATACAATAAAACCAAATATTTGGAGGTTTGTTTCATTTTCTTGGCTTTGACTTGATCTCACCTGGCCCACGTCCACCTCGTGCGTATATTTGCGTGCCGTGGCGCCGTTGGAAGTGAATATGGCCGTGCCGTTGCCGTAGGGGTTGCTGTTGATCATGGAGATGGCATCATCCAGGTCGTCGGCCTCCAGGACCACCAAAACCGGCCCAAAAATCTCCTCCTTGTAGCATGTCATGTCCGGCTGGGGACATCATTAAACACAATCAATTATAATCTCTTAGCCTCGAGCTGCTTGAAAGTTCAAACTTTTTATGCTTGGGAAAAAGCGTTTTATCGGCTTCCTCGGGATACAAGCTCAGCGGGGTATGCAAGACTTTAACAGCTGTGGGAAAACACTACAGTGCGGCAGAACGTTCCTTTATTATGGATTCAATGTTCTGTCTGAATAAATACCCTACCCGCAGTGAAAAGGAAGCAACCGTTCAAGTCTTGGCACGGTTTTTACTCGTAGCAATGCGATTCTTACAGCGGCATCTGTGGTCACCCAACATTACATTTTAGCAATGGGCAGGCAAAGTATGCCCCGAGCATTTGCAACGATACAACACATGCGTTATCAAGAATGCTGGAATATTTGTTGCATTCACGTAGACAAACAAAACTGTATTTCAATGAGCATTTTTTTAATGATTAAATGTAAACACAATGGCTAGAGACAAAGATTTTATGGAGGCTCACCGTTACACTGGCCAAGATGGTGGGTCCAACAAAATTGCCGTTCTCGTATCCTTTAACGTTGACGTTCCTGCCGTCCAGCAGCACCTGGGCGCCCTCATTGACGCCGCTCTGGATCAGAGACTCGACGCGAGCCTTGGCCTCGGGAGAGATGAGCGGTCCCACGTCAGCGCCGGGCTGGTCGCCTGCACATTGTCCGGCGTTAATCGGCAATACGTGGGTGAGACCCGGCGAGGCAATGTTTACCTGCGTTGACGCGCAACGATTTGGAGCGCTCCACCAACTCCGGGAGCCACTCGCGAGACTCGCCCACAAAAATGGCGGTGGAGAGAGCCATGCAGCGCTGGCCGGCCGCTCCGAAAGCGGCGCCCACCAGCTGATTGATAGTGTTCTCCTTGTTGGCGTCTGGCATCACCACGCCGTGGTTTTTGGCGCCCTGGGAAAATGCAAGTAATGAATAGTGACTCAAGATGGAAAAGAGTAAGACTACTAAGTTCTTTGCATTAGGAACAAAAACCATGTACCATGTTGGACTGCACCCTCTTGCCGTTCTTGGAGCCCCTTTCGTAGATGTACTCTCCCGCCTGGTTGGATCCCACAAAGCTGATGGCTTTGATGGCAGGATGGTCGCAAATGAAATTGACAGCTGCGTTCAAACAGACACAAGATTTAAAATCCTCCTCTGAATAGACGCCGCGCTCGCAAGACTTATGCCGCCGACCTGCGTGCTGCCCGTGGATGATGTTGAGCGTGCCGTCAGGCGCTCCGGCGTCCTGCAGCATCTTGGCCAGCAGCATGGTGCATCCGGGGACGCGCTCCGACGGCTTCATCAGGTAGGTGTTGCCGCACACCATGCCGATGGGGAACATCCACAGCGGGATCATGGCGGGGAAGTTGAAGGGAGCGATGCCGGCGCACACGCCGATGGGCAGGCGGTAGGTGTATGTGTCCATGTCCTTGGTGATGGACGGCAGCGTCTCGCCCAGCATCAGCGACGTGATGCTGCAGGCGTGCTCCACCACCTCTGCCCGAGCGACACATTTTAGTCACGCTTGAAATCAACAACAGGCACCGAGGGTTGCTGTGTTTAAGCAAGCCATTGGCTTAATGTTTTCCACTTGCTGAAGCTGTCGATTGCCTTTGGGTAAAATGCAGCGTGCTAGTAAATCTTAAGCTGATGGCACACCAGCCATCTTTTCTGCTGATAATGGAATGCCGCTCGTTACTTTGAACTGCGCCAAGAAATGCTTTGGCGAGCGGATCTTAATTCCTCAACAGGAGTGACGGAAAAGAGATAAAGAGTTGATTGATTTAGCTACACGAGAGGGACAACAAATATATAAAATGGGGAGTGTAGCATTTGAACAGTGGAAGGTTTTGTGGGCTCACTGACATGATATATATGTTGATGCACGAGTATTATTAATAGACAGCCACTTTGCTTTGACCATCATGACGATTTTTTTTTTTTTAACAACTTTCCATAAATTTCACGGTCATCCTGCTCCAGAGCTTTCCATTTAGCGCCATAGCTAGCGTCCGAGTCAGCCGAAACCGTGTTTTTACTGTGGACGAGCGTGCGACAGTTGGTGGCGGATTTCTTTTCTTGTCACCAGAAGGGGAAAAAAAAAAAAAAACTGAGGGAGACAGAGAGAACGAAATTGTGTTTTTTATCGCGGCCCATTAAGCGGCCAGCAGCGATCAATCCGAAGACGACGCACATAAAAAGCTCACTGGGACTGCTTAGGAAGCCTTGCGCCGCAATCCACTGTGCAGCTGTCTTTACTGGAAACACATCAATCCATGAAGATGAATAAAAGCAGAAAGTCAGGGGGAGAAAAAAAAAAACCCATCCCTGCGGGGACTTTTAAATTGATCAATAACGTTTAATTTGCCTGTTGCAAGTCGCATTTTGTTTGTATTCTGCCGATATGCAAACTGTGATTTAAACGAAGGAAACGCAGTACTAAAAATGGGCTAACTTGCTAATTGTGTTTTATTTTTGACTCTGATTCCTAATTGGTGTCATTGCAACTTTTCCATAAGTGACTTCACAAAAACTTTGGCGTTAAAGATGAATATAAGTAACTTGTTGTGTTTTTGCAAATTAGATACTTTTACTCACGCAGTCCTCGGAAGACATCACCTTCGGCATCAGCCAGAGTCTTGCCTTGTTCCAGCGTGATCATCTTAGCCAGCTCTTTCTAGAATTGAAAAATAGAGAGACAAGGTTAGGCAAAATTCAATGGAAATTGCACGAGTAAAATAAAAAATAAATAAAAAAACTTGTTACAATGTTGTCTTTGATGAGCTGCTGGTAGCGTAGGAAGATCTGCTGGCGGCTTAGGATGGACGTCTCCGACCAGGAGCGGAAGCTACGGGAGCAGGACTCCGCGGCGGCCAGCATCTCCGTCTGCGTGGCTTTGGGAACGCGGCCCACCACCTCATTAGTGGCCTGCGAGGGTGGCGAGGAGCAGAGACAGTCCGTTCAGACACACTGACTGCACTCCTTACTTCAGCTCGTGCATTAACATTTACAGCAAAATCTTTTTCTGGTACTTAACAACATTGTAAATTTGACTTGCGTATTTACGAGCCATCATAAGCTTGCCAGAATGTTGCTGAGACCTCGGATATCTTTTGTAGTACTTGTTTTATCTCCTCTAACTTCCTTTTATAGCACAACAAAGATGGCATAGGCATGCATTTATAAATACTTACAGGGTTGTGAATATCGAGCCATTCTGATGTGTTGGACTCGACAAACTTCCCATCGATGAACAGCTTGGTGGTGGGCTGCAGAGGTCACACAAATACATGCTCACGTGCTCAATGGATAGATGGGTGTACACTTTATTTTGTTCAAGTGACCCCCAAGTGTTCCTTGAGGTAAAACACGCGAGAGTTTGAAAGGGACTTGTGTTTTACGGTTTTCTTTGTGAAAGAGTAACGTGAATGACTTGTCACAGTGACGCTGATCGTCAATATAACGTTATGTGTCGGGGAGTGAGACTCGTTGCACAGTGTGAGATCTCTTCTTACCACAGACGAGTAGCACATACGGCCCAGCTGCACGGGGGATGTCTGGAAGGTAAAATTTGGTTAACATTTGACTCTTTTGTTCGCGTTACGCAAACTAACCCGTATGTAAATAATCAAGACAAGTTTATTCAACACTCTAACTAAATAATAAAATACAGACGACTGATCAAACAAGTCTGACAAGCAAGCAGAGCTGCAGCGCGTGCTACTAGCTAGCCACGTAGCTGGTTAGCTTCAACTCACTAACTCAAGTGATAATGGGACACTTTAAGACTTTTCTTTGCTTTACCTTCTTATTCAGCACGAAGCGGAGTATTGCAGCCATTGCGGGAACTAAGGTTACTGTTTTAGTCCTTCGAGTGACCCACCACAGAACGCGTAGAAGCCGTCCAAACGTCCACTAGCAAACATGGGAGACGGGGGGGGCGGGGCTGGGAGTTTAACCTGCGACCTATACACCGATAGGAGTGCTCGATGTTTGTGGCTTTTGTTATTCCATGCTGTTTGTGAATCGACTAAAAACGTCACCGTAGCTAAGCTTCCTTAATAGGCGGGACGTTTTAACAGCGGACCAATCAAAAGGCGTCATTCAACTGCCGCCCTAATTTCCTAGAAGCTGATTGGATGTTCTTACACCGTCATCGGAGTTGAACTTGTCTCGAGTTCAAACCTCCTGGGAATGTATGCGTCAAAAAATGTCAAAAGCTCTGCGTAGCAATGTCAAACAAGTCAAAGTATTCTAATTTTACAAAATCGATCTTTATTTTTAAAGCGTCAAAGCTCGCTTTGATACAAGCTGAAGGCAAAGTAAGCGACTCGAGTCGTCGAGAGCCTGTTTCCATGACAACATGGGTACACGCAACATGGAGTTCCTGCAGTGGAGTTGCGAGGATGTTGCAAGATGGATTGAGTCCATAGGTTTTCCGCAGTATAAAGTAGGTTGCCATTGTAATGCTAATCAGACACAACAGAGGATGACAATAGTGATCGTAATCATTCACATTGTTTCCATGGCAGCTGTGCTTCACTGAGAACTGTGTCACAGGAAGAAAGCTGATCTTTGTGGATTGTGTCCACATGCCAAGACTCGGAATCACAGATTTCAAACACATGCAGGTAGTAAAAACTACTCACAACGCTTAAAATATCAAAAACAAGCATAAAATACAAGCTGGAATAAGGTTAAAGAGACTGCAGCACACATTATCGTACCCGATATATGCCATCTGCTTGCCAAACACTTGTGTGCCTTGATTTGAATTAATTCAAATGACTCACACGTATTCATTGGCCCCTTAATTAGGTTACACCTACACATTGAATGACACTCACTTTGCATTGATTAATTTAATACCCCTTCTCATAAAGCTGAATGTTTGGCAAAATTTTGGAAACAGCTTGTATTGGCTCTCATTGTTTGAAATTACTAGTCCATCACCAAAAATAAAAAGCTGTATTCCCCTCGTCTCTATGTCTGCTAAATTAGTTCAGTGCGTCTGCTCTCGTGTGTCAGCATCAGGGTGGAAGCAGGTGCAAACAAATAATGAAGGACTATTTTACTCAAGATGCTCGCACGCACGCACACTCCTTCATCTGGTTCTCAAAAGACGAAACGCTCCCAATTCTCGGCGAGATGAGAGCACCAAACAAAAAGTTAGACAATCAAAAGACTCCCTTTCGCCCTTATCCAACTTTTTAACGTACTCACCCGCCGTGTGCTCGGCAGGCCATCGCGGCACGTGTGCGCGAGCTCCTGGGCATCACCGAGGTCCTGTGGAGTCGCAGCATTGCCGACCCGCCACGGGACATCGAGGGCCTCTTTTTGGAGATGAAGAGTCGCACGGGGGTGAAGACCGATGAGCTCACCCCTGAGCAGCTCCTGAAAGACATCAGCCACTGAACTTTGAAACCTCTGTAGGGTCCAGACGAAACACTTTCATAGTTTATTTCATAAATGTCAAATGTAGAATCAGTCAGTTTTTACAAGCACTTGAAATTTTACGGAAACTAGTAAAACATTTAATGTTGCAGGGATTTCCGTGATTTGGTACATTCCACAAAGAAATCCTCAATATAGCGGCAAACACTGGATTGTGTGTGTGGAGGCACATATTGTATCAAACGCAATGTTCTGCCCGCCAACTCTCTTCGTGACTCACTCACTCACTCAAGGGTTCCGACATTCACAATTCCCGTCCGCCAAGCATTGTAATTACGGCCGCTGTAAAGTGTTTCTATTACAATACGCTGCATTTAAATAAATGTGATATTCTTTGAAAGAATCATGATTTAAGAGTCCCGCTGGAGCTTTCACGAGCAGGTAGGTGTTCATTTCTATAACTCGGAAAGATAATAATTGGACCTCAAGGTAACTACCGGGCCGTGCAAAGTTGAAGTATGGTTCAAAGGTATGTCAAAGTCAAGGATACAAAAGTAGTCACACCCATGGGACGAACCATCATTCCCCTAATGTGCACAGTCGAGCCTACTAATTGAACTCGAAGCTAACGACAGGTCTTTTCAAGGCCAAAATTCTTTTCTTTCCTATGCTACTAAAGTCAAGGGTATAAAAATAGAAGTATCAACTCATAACATACTACAGCCACAATAACGTACTTTGTACCATTTGGTACTTCATATTCTAAGCCTTTTTTTGTCATGTATGGAGTCAGCCACTCAATAGAAAAATAATCCCAACGGTGTTCCTAATGAAGTGGTCAATGAAGCTCTTGCCAAGATGACCTAACTCAAGCTCTTATTGACCCGCTGAGGCATTCAGATCGAGGTATTGATTAAGAATAGAAATCCTCCATGCCAATTCTAAACTGGCGGGAGTGTGTATGCGTGTGTGTGTGAACATGCAGTATTGTTTGAAACAAAATGGCAGACTTTTTTTTTTTTAATTGCATCAATACAGTCAAATAGTTTTCTTTCCTGTCAGTTTTCCCCTTTCCTCAAATGTTATTTTTGTGAACTGGGCCCTTGAAGCCATTTGAGACACTTTTGTGATTAAGGGCTAAATAAACTTGACTTATAGGAGGTATAAAATGCGGAAAGCGGAAGGGAGGGGGTTGTTATTACGTGCCAACAGATCCACAGGGGACGGACGGGGGAGCTTTACGTTTCAGCCAAGTCAACATTTATTCAACGACTGATCTGCGGCGTACTGTGATTGTAACAGATGCAAGAACACCCAGAAACAACAACATATATTTCATCACATCCTATTCAATTAGATCTTTCCCTAAACTAATTAAACATTAAAGCTTCACAATCTACCGTTGCCCATCTGTCGAAAACACCTGCTTTCCATTCGGGCTTGTTTGGGCTGTCAAAGTACCGTTTTTTTCCATGTATAATGCGCAAAATTTAACTGATTTATTGTCCTAAAATCTGGGGTGCGCATTATACATGGGTACAAAAAATAATAATAATTTTTTAATCCGGATATGATACGGAGGCCGCCATCACAGATGCGCTTTCTTCCCTGCTGTTCACTTCAAACACGCTCCATACGAACACATTGCTCTCGTATCAGACGCTTGCTCGATCACCTGCTCGTTTGCTGTCACAATGTACCCTACACAAATCCGAAACATTTCTTCGCTATTGAGTTTGCTAGCGCATGCGCAGTGATACTGACCGGCAGAATAACATCCGGTTGTTCCCAAAGATGATCTTTTTTCTGAAACAATTTTACCTTTCCGGACTTAAGTAGGAGTCCAAATTTGGGTGCGTATTATACATGGGTACAGGCTTTTTTCCAGCATCAACATGCCATTTTTAGGGTGTGTATTATACATGGGGGCACATTATACATGGAAAAAAACGGTAATTTTGTCGAAGCCTGGGATTTATTTGCTTTGAATATCAAAATGGCTGACGTCAATTTGAAACATGGGACCTTGAGACTTTTTTTTCCCGTCACGATAAACACTAAAATTCTTGTTTATAAGCAGAACAAGTGCGGAGGGCTGGATTTTGTAAACTTTCCAGGGGGTGCTAGCGAGTGAGTTTTGTTGTCGAATCCATATCTTTGAGCGAAGGCGAAAAGTGGTGCATGCTGCATTCTGTCGCGCATGCAGTCTCTCTCTGCGTGCGCATGAATAAATGATGATGCTAGCCTGTGAGCGCGGCCGGCAGGCAGGGCTCATGTGTGTGCGTGTGTTGCATCTGTCTGTGCACACAAACGCTCTCTGTGCAGCCGCCATTGCGATTCCGAACACAAGCGCCAGTGGAACCGGCGAGCGAGATGTGTGCGCGCGCTGTGTGTGTGCGCGCGGATGTATGACGGTTGCAACCTCGCAGGCAATCTAGATTAAGAGAGAGAGCGGGGACGAGAGAGGGGAATTATAGGAACATCTGGCTGCAGTCATTCGCAGGAGCTGTTCAAACCAGCAGCCTCTTTCCTCCTGTCCCTCTCTATCCATTTCTATCTCGCTCCTCTTTTTATCTTTTTTGGGGGGGGGAGGAGGTGAGGCTGCCTTCCTCCGACCGATGCTCACTCATTCCCGGTGCGGCGGATCTCCGCTTCTTCCTCCTTCCTTGAAGGGCATCGACAGGGCTGCCAAGGCCGGCCACATGTTACCGGAAGCCGTGAGAACGTGTGCGGGACACCTGCATTAATTTGCTCCTTTTATTACCTCTGAGGCGGAGATACTGGTCTTCTCCCTTTGACTGTGGGGCTGGATGTGTTCTCTGCAAGGTAAAAAGAAATCTCCCCTGTAGCCGTCAATCAACTCCTGTGATGGGGAGGCGGGTGGTGTTTAATTGACTTGAGGTGTGTACTTTTATGCAGCACTCCTGCAAGGTCAGAAAAAAAGATGTATTTTAGTTTCCACATCAATTGGCCATGAGCACCAGAATGTAATTCACATAGAATGTCTGCTGCGCTAGGTGTTTTATTGGCTGTGCCCCGAGGATGCGCCGATAGCCGCTACTGATGAAGCTTCTTCTTAAATTGCTGCTGTCAAAGCCGAAATGATATGCAAATGACACCTCAGTCGCAAGGTGTGATGGCGTCCACAAAGTGAGTGGGCATGTTAATGGCGCGCAAAGTCAATGTGAGGCTTCCAAAAACTGGGTGGAGAATATACATAAAAAATATAGAAGGTGTTTGATGTTGTTCTAAAGACAAATGAAAAATATTGATAAGAGCTGGGCAGTGTTTACTCAACTGCAGAAGGGGTGGAGGCCTTTGTTTGTGTGTCAAGAGCAAAGTTGAAAACTAAAATAGAAAGAAAAAATGGAGAAACGCAGCAAACTGGAATAAACGTGGAGTGACGATAAGACAGAATTTACTGCAACGTTAAGCGTCATCTCCGCGAAGCCATGTTAAACAATGTACGGTGAACTTTACATGCAGCTCCCCCGGAACATGATTATGGATTCATGCAACATTGTGGAGTGAATCACTCATAAATTGTCTTTGGAGAACTGCAGGTGGAACAAATAGGTCACGTAGCTTCTCGAGACGTGGATGAGCGCAATATTGTGGCGCGGCCGCACATCATGAGCGTCTACTGGAATGCGAAATGTTGTTGCCAGGTAACATAGGATCATGAGAACTGTGCTTCTGTTTTGGTTAGCAATGGAGTTCAAAGAGGTTAAGTTTTAAATCTAATGAAAAATATATTTATAATGCTAATCTACATTAATGGTCCCCTTAAATCACATTTAATTGCATACAGGGAACTTTGTTTGCTAGATGCTGCTGTTTTGGTTAGCATCTGGACCCTGCAGTAATTAGCCATTTCCCCCCTGCTACAGGTGCTGTTTGGATACATGCAGCCACTAATTGGGCCGCAGTGTCTGTTAGATCACTATGTGGGAAAAAACATGGTGATAAACGAGCTTTATCATATTTTTACACAAATTAAATAAGGCATCTCCTTGCCTCGTGTCAAAGTGTGAGTCATCACGTGTTTTTTTTTTATTCCCGAGCGCCTGCAGGCATCCTTTGAATCTTCCGTGGGGGCCCACCGCGCCTCGTTATTTTTATTTTTCTCCCCTCTACTACATCCGACATGCTTCACACGCAGATAAGCCACAACAAGCCAAAGCCCAGACCTAAATCCAATTGAAAAATCAGTCAAGGGCTTCAGAAGAGTTTACTGGGCAATCTTGCATGGTGGCGCCTTGAGAAACAAGTAAATGTATCATGATTTGCATGATTTATTTATTTTTTGTCTCAAAACAACCACATAGCTTTACTGCTAATGGCAAAAAAAAAAAAAGACGCGATAAACATGCTTCGTTAGCATTGATAGTTGTGGTTGTAGAAGCTATTCGAACACAAATAGTGCAGCAACACATGTAGACAGATAATAAAACAACTGTCCCGTTAATTCATAGGGCATAAACAGATTTTTTTTGGTGCATACTATTTGTTATTTTGCTTTATGTTGAGTACAAGATTACAGAGTTCTAGTTTTTTCTTTAAAACAGATTTTACCTCAAGGGACCAATGCAGTTCATTTTTTCCTAACCAGATTATTATTTTTTTTTAAATAGGATATGTTGTTCACTGTCAATTTAGCCCGTCCTCATTTCACTGCAAAACGCGACAACCGAGCTGTTACGGGGGTTTTGTCTGCTGCACGCAACGTGGGAAGGGATTGAACTTACTTTTCTTTCACTCCTTCAATACATCATATCTTCCACTCTGCGCGCCCGCAAGGAATTAAACGGGCGAACGAGAGTGCACATCTGGTATTGATATTCCAGAGTGCTTTTCAAGGTTTCTGTGAGAGAAAATCCCAGGTCATAAGCCCCCTCCCCTCACATCAGGGGTGCGATCGCACAAGAACGGCGGCGGAATGCAGATGAGCGTTTGAGCTCCGTCTTCTGCCTGTTCCAGACAGCTAGATGTCGGAAAGTATGACGAGGCTTTGTTGTGTGTCTGTTTGCTCCTCGCCATCCTAGCCTGACTTTTGCTTCCCGCTCGGATGCCGTGCAAAGGAAAACACTTGCAAAATGGCAGGGGAGACTTGTAAATGCTGATGAACAGCACTTCTCTTGATTCACCGGGGTCTGCTTAGTATGACGCACACACACACACACACAAGCGCACATACACACACACAGGCGAGATGATACCTTGACATCCAGGCAAAGCAGAGAAACTGCAGTTTCTTCCAAAATTGCATTTGAGATGCAGTCCACCACCTGAAATGCAAGAAAAACAGACTATTGTAATGCATCTTTGCAATCAGTAGCCACAGTCTCAAGTTTATCCAAAATATTACTTGAGTAAATGTAACACATTATCACCGACCTCTGATTGCAATCCCGAGATGCAGCGGTGCCAACTCTCGCATCTTCCGGCCACCATCGACTTGTTTCATAGCCGTGGAAGGACAATATCATTTGGTGGCGGTAATGCGCCATTAAAATGGTTTGTGGCCGATCGACTTCACTGAAGAACAAGGAAGGGCAATACGTTATGTACAGTCGTGTTATGTGGTTTAATTTTTCATGTTAATTTAATTAATTTTTTTATACAGCACGGCTAACAATAAGATGCAGCGGTAACATCAGTATCAATGGCTGTCTCTTAGCATTAGCAAGTAATAGCACCCTGACAATGTTCAGGGGCTTTAAAGCCGAACCTCATTTGTTGTCCGTGACTAAATTGTCCAGGTGCTATCTCTCTTTGTTTTATAAATGTCATTAAGTGGTCTTGAAAATGAGCCCCCCCGCCCTGATTGCATCTCACCTCCCTCTCGCGTTCCCCTCAATCTGACGTTTTTCAGTGTTGCCATGGTGTCGCGACTGTCACCCAAGAGTTATCGCGTTAAAAGGAGCGTCACTGTGCATACAGAGGTGTTAGCGAGGCAGATGTCGCACCATCTATGTTAGGTCACTTTCATAAATAATATGGCTGAAGCAATTGCAGCTTGATTCGTTTTAGGAAAATGGGGAAGAACATTCATATATATATATTTTTTGCGAGCAGACTAAAAAATAAATCTATACAAGTCTATTTTGGCACTCCCATTTGCTTTGCGTGACTTTCCCACGATTTATTTTTGACTGGAATTGGGGCTCTCTAGACCACAAGTTGCACCATCGGAACACATTTGACTCGCGCCCTGGGGTCGTAAGGCGAGGCACGCTATGCTGAGCTTTATGTTCTTAGAGAAGGCCGCCCCTGGGAGAGCATAGATATCCTTTGCTACTGTACACCACGGCTATGCTGCAGTCGCCTGTTTCCATAGATGAGGGGAGTGTGTGTGTGTGTGGGGGGGCTCTATTAGGCAGCGATCCACCCACTGGAGCGCACGTGTGGGCGTGCGCTGTCAGTCTGTTGTGTACTCCGGGGGTGCAAAGACAAGCTGGGAGGTAGTAAAGCAACATGTGATTGACTGGGCAGGAGATGACGGTCAGTGGAGTTTTTTTTTCTTTTTTTTTTTCTCCAGGCTTTGTCCAACGTGCAGGATAATGACTTTCCGGCGTCGCTGTGACATTTAAAAGATGAAGCGCGTGTTTGATGAGCACGTTGATTGATTATCTGCTTATTTGTTCGTGTACCTGATGAGCGCAACCTGTTATGCAAATCACAGCGGAATGCTGATAATTAAATGCAAATTAGTGGGGACGGTCTTGTTTGGGCGGCGTGGAGGGAATACAGTGGTAACCATTCGCATCACGTTTATCTAAGGGGCAGAGAGAGAGAGAGAGAGAGAGAGAGAGAGAGAGAGAGAGAGAGAGAGAGAGAGAGAGAGAGAGAGGAGGGAATTTGCTTCAATCCCCACACACTAAATCAATATCCTGTCTTGAGCACGATTTGAGCCTGGAAGTTGCAAGTCGTTTCTGTCTCATTGCACATCCACAGAGGCCTTGCCAGTCAGCCTCAAAGCATCACCCATCATGGAAGTGCACCTCCGAGTCTCATTAGCATGAATGTCAGATCTCTGTTAACAACAACATACACGTCTTCATCAGTGTTCAAAACGGACTTCATATTAACAAGAACATTAAACACAACAAACATTGGCTGGGTCTCCTTTAGAGTGCCTCGTTGTCGCAGTGTGGAAAAGCCCTGCCAATTGCCGTACATTTTTAGCGTACGTTTGAATTTGGCGGACAACAAACAAAAAAATCTTCTTTGTAGTGTGTCAAATGTAGAAGACATTTATTTTCACTTCTTAATCAACTACGACTTAACTAGTTTATGTGCTGTGATCCAAAGACTAATTAATTAATAGAACGTGAGCCGCGTCGCGATTTCTGCAAACACGGACAGTTTTCTTTCTAGCGATCTCTTTTCAGTACGTCTTAAGATTCGCACATCATGATAATTTCTGTGTGGGACTGGGTGAGGGTGTCTCCTCACTGCAGCTTGATCAGCAGTACTCATAAGATATGTCATAGCCAGCAGGCTCGCTGCGACAATATCGTTTCTCCCTTATCATCATCTTCATGGCGGGTTTCGAACCTGACCTCCTTCTATTTTCCTCGCTTGTCAGATTGCAACCGAGGTTGCTAACCCCTCCCCGAAACGTTGCCGTCCCGTCTGATGTTTCCTCCCCGCGCCGAATCCGGAAGTTATTAGACACATGTTGGTTTTTGGAATCACGGCGGTATTCATTTGGCGGGGCTCCGTGCTGAGTCCAGACTTTTATCCACGCTGTCAAGACGCAGTGCCGACAATGGCGGCATTACGAGCAAACCACCCAGCCATAACCATAGATCAGACCTTTTTCGTCTGTATTTAAAGGTTAGTCTGTAGATTTTTTTTACTGCGGTTATGGGATGGGGGCTCTCTTGTTCTTAGTTGTTGATTGGATTGCTCTTCACTTTAGTGGGAAATAGGAGAGAAAAATGACACCAAATTCCAGTTCTTGACAGTTGCTATCCGATCTCCACTTTACGCTACATCTCCTCTGACAAGGTCCGGGGATTCATCAGATGGATCTGTCGTTATCCCCTATCTCAACGGTGTTATAAGTAAGAGGAGAGAAAAAAAAATCAATGGCACATCGTCATCATCCCATCCTTTTGGCCGCATGATCCCAGGAGATAAGCATCTAATTCTGATCAGGCCCTCAGATGGATACTTGAGACTTTCATCCCGGTGTACGCAAACATAAAAGCGGCGCTTTAGCAAACCAGAAATGCGGGATTGGCGTTCCCGGGTCGGCTCTGAGACATAAGCCCCTTTCAAACTGCACGTCAATCTTGACAAAAGTGAAAAGTACTGGCACGGAATCGATCGTATGTGCTTATGTGAAATCATGGAAAGTGGGGAAAAACAACCCACTACAGTTTGTTTTCAAAAACATTACTAAACGGCTCCCCAAAAATATGACACAAAGCAAACAGGCGGCCTTTTGAAATCTGCATGTGACTAATTAGTTTCAGATCTAATTTGCACGACGTTCATTGTTTGTTGACCCCCTGCTTACAATTTGGACACAGTGCTGAGCCGATGATTCTATTGACAATCCGGTTGTAAAGCGCTTCAGGCTCAAAAGCATCTCTGTCTTGAAGGGAGCAAATTCCCCCAGCAATGTTTAATAGCGATGACAGCGCTGCGCAGTCTCTGCTCGATAAACCATTTCCTCCTATCTGTGTTTTTTTTCTTTCTACCTTATCTCTGCAGGCGTGACCACGTGAATAACAAGTCCAATGGAGACCATCCTGCTTTATCTGATGGTCCTATGTGCGGCTGTCAAGGCCCACAAGGTTCAAGTTTGTCCCAAGCGTTGCGTGTGCCAGATGCTCAACCCCAATTTGGCCACGCTTTGCGACAAAAAGGGGCTTCTATTCGTGCCCCCCAACATCGACCGGCATACGGTGGAAATGCGCCTGGGGGATAATTTTGTCACAAGCATCAAGCGCAAGGACTTTGCTAACATGACCAAGCTGGTGGACCTGACGCTTTCTCGCAACACCATCGGGAATATTGTGCCGCACGCCTTTAAGGACCTGGAGAACCTGCGGGCGCTCCACCTGGACAGCAACCGGCTGACACGCATCACCAATGACACCTTCAGCGGCATGTCCAAGTTGCACCACCTCATCCTCAACAACAACCAGCTCACACACGTTCAGATCGGGGCCTTCAACGACCTGACGGCTCTGGAGGAGCTCGACCTGTCCTACAACAATCTCGAGAGGGTCCCCTGGGTGGCCATCCAGAGAATGTCAAGCCTCCACACCCTCAACCTGGATCACAACATGCTCAGCTACATCCCAGAGGGCACCTTTTCGGGTCTACAGAAGCTCAAAAGGCTGGATGTGACCTCCAACAAGCTCCAGAAGCTACCCCCGGACCCCATTTTCCAAAGGTGAGTAGATGTCATCAATCTCGTTTTAACCTTCATGCGTCCCAGATCATGCATCAAGACTAAGTTGGGTTGAATGTCCTGAATACAACTTTTAGCCAAGCAAGTTTTAAGTCCTTCTAACTGGAGTCCCCCCCACCTCTGCCATCATTTTCCAAAGAGCGGGGGTCCTGGCCACCTCGGGGATCATGGGGCCCACATCGTTCGCATTAAGCTTCGGCGGGAACCCTCTGCGGTGCAACTGCGAACTACTGTGGCTAAGAAGGTTGCGACGGGAGGACGATCTGGAGACATGCGCTACGCCTCAACACCTCTCAGGACGCTATTTCTGGACCGTGTCGGAAGAGGAGTTTCTGTGCGAGCCTCCTCTCATCACCAGACACTCTCAGGTGTGACCCCCAAAGCTCTTGATTAATTCGCTTTGGCCTCATGTCAAATATCACACTTGGTAGACTTTTAAAGCTCGCAGGACTTCCTTGGGCCGCTCAGTTAATGGGATATTGTAAAATAGTGTAGACAGGATTTACCTAAAGTTGGGTATCTACGTACTGAGAGTTAGATTTTTTTTCACCTCCCTTGCTATTTCATTTATTGATTTATTTTATTTAAATTAATTTAAATTTTAATTTCTTTTTGGCGCTATGTTGGTCAACTTGAGTACACGACTATAGACCAACGAAGCACTCACGAAGCACTTGTGTGGCTTCATCTCATTTTAAAACTTAGTACTTTACGTGTGCTTGTGGACAGGATTGTAATAAGCTATTTGCTGGCTTGTGATAGATCTGCCATTACGGCAATGAGTTCTAGAAAACCATCCAAATAAAACGATCCAATCGAAGCGGCTCGGTGTAATAAACACCCATATCTCAGGCCTCTTTTACATCACGACGGATGTTTATGGTTCACGCGTGTTTGCCGCCGTAACGAAGGCCCGGCCAACGTGCTAATTCATCGTTACGACTATGATCAATAGTCGATTACGTTTACAGGGAACAGAGCTATAAAAAACCCAAACGTGGTCAATATATCAACACGGAGTTCTTGTTGCAGGAGCTGCGGGCCCTGGAGGGTCAGAGTGTGACGCTACGTTGTAAGGCTCGGGGTGATCCAGATCCCATCATCCACTGGATCGCCCCTGACGGACGCCTCATGTCGAACTCTTCCAGAGCCTCCGTGCATACCGACGGCACTCTCGACATACTCATCAGCACCGTCAAGGACTCAGGTTGGTTTGTAGTGTCAACGAGGTTAGATAATGAAGCTCCAATATTTAAATACTGAAAACTCTGAAGGAACTACTGAAGGCCACATCTCACGCCAAGATGCTCACACGCAGATTCTAATTGATTGTTTGCGTGCCAGAAAAGAATAGTTTCCATTTAAACACACCAACACATCGTATCTTTGTTGTTTTAACGGTAAATCGTTTTTAATAATCCGTTGATATTTTAGCATATTTTGAGTTGGATGAGAAAACAAGCTATCACAGGTTAGCTATGTTTTATCCAGCTGGCAAAAGTCACTATCAGTTCCTCTACCTACTTGTGAAATTCACACGTTGTGCTATCTTTGGTTTATTCAGTTGAAGAAAAAAAAAAAGCTAAAAATATTGACTTGGTGCTCAGTATTCTTACACTTAGCATCTGAGATTTAGCACCATTAAATAGTCTACTTAACAAGTGCTGCTCTGTTTTTTACTACCTTTGCAGTGTTCAACCTTTTGCTGCCTTTGTGCTAAACGAAGCTCGCTGTAAATACGTTTAAATGTAGGCGTAATGAACCTAAACAGTGTTGTTTTAAAAGCACATAAACACATTTCTATTCTTCGGATTAAAGCAGGGTTGGGAAACGCGATTGTGCTCGAGGGCCACATTTTGAAATTGGGCAGATGGGCCGGGTCATTTGTAAAGAGAGCTTAAGGTCAAATGCGGATGTAAAAATAGATTATTGTAATCACGAAGCAATAAGTCATTGTCATTTTGAAATATTAACCTGTGATTGTATTGAACAGAATCATTTACAAAAATTCAACATAGTCTTAAAATAATACAAAACTGAAACGAGTAGACCAGACATTACTTTGCCCACTCCAGAATTAGAATTGTGGCCCCCGGCAATTAAAAAAAAACAAAGGCACTCGTCAAATGAATTTATCTCCTTCCAGGCTCCTTCACCTGTGTGGCGTCCAACCCAGCCGGAGAAGCCCAGCAGAAGGTGGACCTGGTCATTGCGAAGCTGCCTCACATTACCAACAATACGGCTGCTGAGCAAGAGCCCGACCCGGGGTCTTCCGACATTGCCACGGTCACCAAGACAGGAGCAGAGGGTCCGGGCGGCGGGGTGCCCCTGGGGAACGCCAAGACTGGCCTGGAGAAGAAGGTGGTCATAGCCGAGGCTACGTCCACCTCGGCTGTGGTCCACTTTAACTTCCAGAGAAACATTCCGGGCATCCGCATGTTCCAGATCCAATACAACGGGACCTACGACGACTCGCTGGTTTACAGGTGAGGAGTAAGGACAGATATTTGGGAACCCAAGTGGGAGTACGGGACTTGAGTGGTCAGCATATTTGCTTTACAGTCAGAAGATCCAGGCTTGAATCCCTGCTGGACTTGCACATGCCGTAAGCGAGAACCGAAACCCAAAACTTTAACGAGCTTCCAAACCAAACTTGCTAAATAAACTTAAGATGACCTCAACCGCGTGATTAAAACTACCACGCCCATTATGTTACCGACTCAGGACGCTTCAGTCCCTCGAGGGGATCCTGTCTCCTGGGCTGGTACTGGACTGTCTGTGTGATTATTTGCGGTGTCCATTAATCCCATCAGGAGTACTAATGCACCGCATCTCACTTCTCATTCTTCAACTCTTAATCCCCTTTTGCCGGAGTGTACCATTTACCGTCTTGATAATGCTTAATCAACAAAATCAAAAATAACAAATGTCAGCACTAAGCTGAAGATGAAAGCGCCGTCAGCCTGGCCGGCGTTTAGCAAAAAAAATAAAAACAGCATCCCAGGCGTCTTTCATCTCTGTTACTCTCTCCTAAAATGCTCATCACCGGGACATGATAGGACGAACGGGGACAAAAATGATGCAGTCAACAGCATTTTTTTGGTATGGAGCTGCAGTGCAGGAAAAGGATAGACAGAAGCCTTATCCGTGAACCTTTCATCACGAAAGACGCTGCCGAGAATGAATCGAACGTCGCTTACTGATGAAACGCAGGCACGCCAAAGATGGCCGACTTCCAAAACAATCAACTGCATAATCTGTTGAGGCGCTAATCCAGGGGTAGGCAAATTTGATTGCCATTTAATTTTTAAACAGGATCAGCTGAGGTCATCCCCAGGTAAAAAATAAATAAAATAAACATCAACGTAAAATGAGAATGGAGGATGTTGGACAGGTGCCACGCTCTGCTCTAATATCGTCGCCATCTCTCCAGAATGATCCCACCCACCAGCGAGAGCATCCTGGTCAACAACCTAGCAGCGGGAACGCAGTACGACCTGTGCGTGCTGGCCATCTATGACGACCAGATCACCTCGCTGACCGCCACCCGGGTCATCGGCTGTGTTCACTTTTCCACCGATCCGCAGTATCTGAGATGCCACTTCATGCAGTCCCAGTTTCTAGGCGGGACCATTGTGGTCATCATTGGAGGGATTATCGTGGCTTCTGTGCTGGCGTTTATTATCTTCCTCATTGTGCGCTACCGGGTGTGCAACCAGGGAGATGCAGATAAGGTGAGTCTGGCGCAGTGGCGGACCGTGTAGTTTGTTCCTGGGTCTTCAGTGTGGATGTAATCCATTTTTTCCACAAACATGGAAACAAATTAAATCTTCTTTCTAACAGGCTCTGGAGATGGGTGATATTCGTTCCCTGAGCAGCGACGGGCAACTTCAGGGCTGCGGACTCCCCAAGTCTCTGTCCAAGCAGGTCCTACGTCCGGAGAAGAACGACAAGGAGTATCTGCGAGTCGCTCTCCCGCCCCTGGAGCCGGTCAAGCAGCGAGCATCCATCGCCAACACCGGCACAGCCAAACCTTCCCTGCCTGACTGCACCGTGTCCACTTCGGCCGCCAGCCACAGTTGGCACCCGGCTTCCCCGGGTGTCCCGAGGGTGAAGCGCCCGGCGACTTCGTCGAAACCGTCCGACATCCTTCGAGCTGAGGCTCAAGCTGACGTTGAACTCAACAACGTCAACCGTAATAACTCCTCGGAGGCAAAGGTGCCACCCGTGGTATCCTGCGCCCAAGCCTACAAATGGACTGCAGCTCCCAGGGTCCCGCGGGCACGTCAGGCCCCTCGTCAGTACATGACAGTGCCGGCGGGCGCCATCAGGGTCAACCGCAGACACTCTCTCAACACGGACTCGTCCAGGGAGCGGCTGTACGTGGCGTACCCCAAAGCGGGGGCCGGCCTGCGCTCCAAGCGAAGCCTGTCCATGAGCGGAGAACTTCCGCAGATGCACAACGCCGCAAACATTCAACGGGCCCGTGACAAGCTGTCCCACTCTGAGTGGCTCCTGGAGAGCACCCTATGACTCGGCGTTTATCGACGGATTTTTTCCTGAACTGGATTGTGGCCTGTTTTGAACCGCTTTGCCTTGGCGTTGGCACTCAGCCACTCCAGGGGGGGGGGAGCTTGAAGGTCCCCCTCGCAAATCAAAGGGAATGCGAACGGGTTTACGGACCAGCTTTTGATTTATACGCTATAACCAATCGACATCTTCTTCGCGAGTAGACCACGAGAAGCACAACATGTATAAAACAAGCTCCTGTACAAAGATTTTCCAAGGCATACAGTATATCTCAAGGCGACTATGGAAACACATTTGCATTTTTATTCAACATTCTTGAAATCCATCTTAGGGCCAAGGATGACAAATAAATCCTCAAATATCCTTCTCTGAAACTGTTTGAGAAGTTATTCCATAGCCTCGATATCAAGCATAAGGGACATTAATGACGAGTATGGTCTTTGTCTTTCAACAAAGATAATTCAAGTTTGGACTCTGGATGTTCTAATGTGCTGAATGGACCTGAAGATAGATCGCAAGGATAAGGAATAAATTGCCAAATGGCTTTCCATTGGCGATCCTTATTGTCATTCCGAATGCAGTAACCCGGACACTCTGTACGATAAAGACAGACGAGGACTCGCCTCTGAATGACCTTGGTGTTTTTTTGGGGTTTTTTTAGTGTGTGTGTGTGGATATAATGAATGTCCTTTTACATCCCAGACACAGCACAATGCAGCATTTTTTTTTTTTCCTCGGTGGCACGAGTTGGCTCAGCTTGATACTGCCCTCCGATTTGAATCGATCAAATCACTTTTATCACGTAATTACGCAAAGACCCGACGGCATGGTGACGTTATGCGACGAGCTTCAGACAAATGAAGACATTTTCCATGCTTCCTTCAATCTTTCTTTTTTTAACGTATTATCATGCTGATGTATAAATTAACTTGTAAAAGGAACGAGCACAACTGGATACTGGGAGGGAGGGGGGGGGATGTCAGCTCTTGATTTTGCTGTTGTTTCTGTTTGATGTTTAACAGTATAAATAAAGCAGTGATACAAGGGACAATTCACTTTGGATTTCCGATACTACAAAAAAAAAATGTTGCTTTTGGTCAATGGCGATACAGATCTAGTTTGGACTGCGGGGTGTGTTAGGAAGAGGGCTGCGTCTGTTACGTATAAGCAGTGTGACATCATCATGTGAGCGTGCCCAAAAAATTATATTCATGTTAACGCCGTGGCTTAGTGCTTTGTGATGATATCAGTTGTGAAAAAACAACAACAAAAACTACAAATGGCTTTAGATTCTTGCTCCACTGACAACACAGGGACAGGGATGAACTAAAACAATACTTCCTATAGAAAATAATGTGAATCCAATTAATTCGTTCCAGACACATAAAACTACTCATAAAAAAAGATTTTACAAGGTATAGCTATAAATCTACGCACAAAAATGGAGTGAAATAAGTACAGATAATGGAAAATGTAACATTATTCTTACCTTTATTGAGGATTTTTGATACAGCAAGCAAGTGAGAGAGATGGCCTATTTTCCAAGTTCTTTCTTGGAATCTATAGTCTTTCTCACTTTCTTGATCGAATGGCTGCCACCTGGCACTTTCTGTCATATTGTGTAAAAAATATTCTATACCTGGACGGACGGGGTGCACTGTATTGCACAGTCCAATCGTTGATTGGATCAAAGCTAAAACTAGGATTTATTCTTCTCTAGCAGGACCAAATGTAGCCTAGCATATCCATGCAGTATTTAGCTAACATTGATCCAAGACAGCAGCCGTGACACGGCATCCACATGAGCTTATCTCTTGTATATTTTGGTCGCCGGATGCTGTCTGATTGATTCTTACATGCGCCCTGCCTCTTGTAGAGGGGAGTCTCAGGGGGCTATAATACATACAGTCGTTCGTGAAGAGGGGGGGGGGCATGTACGACAAAGCATCACTTTCAGCCACACCAGCTGGTTGCTACCATGTTTATTCAGCATTAGAAGCTCATTAGGGCTGATTAAAATGCTAAGGAGCCTGGCCGGAGTCTCAGTTCATTCTTTGGTGGTAGAAAGCCAGAGGTGCCGTTAAATAATAGATGGGGGGAGGGGTCAGGGAGGGAGGAAAAGAGGTTTTGCGAAACAAATACGGCGAAGAGGAGGAGGAGAAGGAAGCGGAGGAGGGGAGCTTGGAAAAAGAGGCCACAGGGGGAGTGAGAGGTAATGTGAAACAGGAGGAGGAACATCTTTTCATATCCTCCTTATGCAGCTTCAGTTGTCACTGCCCAAAGTGGGGTAGTGAAGGAGGGGACCACCTTATTTACGTGACGGATTTCGGACGAAAGGCTGATAAAAGTTGTTTACTAGTATTTTTCATGGTATTCTTTTTTTTAATAAATCAACATATACTTTATTTTGCATTTTACTATTCATAATAAATCAATCAATTATTTAAAATGCCTGATTAATTATTTTACTAATATCAAATTTATATTATTAAACCAATAAATTAAGAATATTTTCTTCCAAAAATGTTAACATCAAATTATTTATTTTACAAATATATTTTGTGTTTTTAATTGGTGCATCCACCGCTTGTTGTCATGGTGACCCACTGAAATGTAATTCCTAGGACCATAGCTAAGTTCATCTGTGTTGGGGGGGGGGGGTGGAAAAAAAATAGAATAGGACCCAACAGAGCTGGCTAAGCAGTAAGCGTTAGCCGGCCATCTCGACCGCACTGTAATGTGACCATTGCCATGACAACAGTCTGAGGTGGAAAAGCACTGATGTTGTTTAACAGGCTGAATTCACTCCATGTTAGAATGGTAAGGTTCAGTGCCTTTAATAAAAAAAAAAAGTTATTCTCACCTTACTCAAATGTTGAGGGCATGTCCCGCTCATCTGTCATCTGTCAATCAGACTTGGAACCTGGGAAAAATGTGGCATTAGGATTAGGATAAAACATTCTTTTAAATTGAAATCAGTCTTTTCCCACCTCCAGTGCTCTCCCAACTAAATTCAATTTCTTCCTTTATAGGCTTGTCATTTTTTTTGTGCCACTTTTAAGTTAATTGTGTTAGTCTCTTTATGCGGGCCACGCAGGCCACTGCCATGATCGCAGATGGCTCCAATCGGGGCCGGCGTCTTTGTTTTTAAATACATCGTTGGGCCTATTAGAACAAACCGAAGAGGCTGTTTGAATCCTCCACGTAATAGGAATACTTCATCAAACACGATTTTAGCACCGTTGGCTGGCCGCCGTTTCATTATCTTCCTGCAGCAGGCGCTCTCATTAAGGGTCCAGCACGAGAACATTGTTTCGCCGCTCCGGGGAGAGAGTGCGACGAAGCGAGCCCGGGGGCCACCAAAACAACCCCACCCCCCCTGCCAGCTTGGAGGTGGCAGCACAAAAAATAAATATGCACGGGCAATTATGAAGGGGTATGCATTATTAAGAAGAGTAAATGGGTCCAGGATGAACATCCTAGCTCATCAATAGTGAATGTGACTCCTGTTTCTGGGAAAACAGCCGTCTGGGCTGCGAGAAGGATGGGAGGGGGAATTGAAATGGTCAATTCAAAAGACGACCCGCCTTGTTTACTCAGCAATGACTGGGAGTGCTTCATTTTCACTAGATAACGCAGAACCGAGGGTCCTGATGGTGGTGTTACCGCCATCGTGCCAGGGTTAGGACTTGAGTTGGTTTTAATTGTTACACTGTTATCCAGTCTGCACACACTCTTGCCTCTCAGTTACATGTGCTGCAAAGGGGATGGATGACACGGAGGCCAGCCAGGCCGCATTTTACAGTCGGCCGCCATTAGCGACCATTTGCCTGATAGCGGCTATCTGGGTCATTTGCTCAACGCCAATGGTCGGCCATGATGGATCTCTTGTTGATTGTCCGGTGATGGGAGATCACAAAGACAACAAGGGAGTAGAGACAGGAAGGCTGGGGGGGCTTGGCGTTTAAAGCCTCTTTAGCGATGCCATTCAGTTTGACTTTTGTAAACTTGAAAGCTAATCTTGTTAACGCTTCTTGCCTGGGTGGTGGGTGGCCAATGTGTTACGGACTTTTTGGTGGGTCTTAAAAACAGGAAACATTCCTATAATTCCCATACATGGTAGTTATGAGGGGCAATTTTTTGCTCCCTGGACTCATAAAAGTCGGAGAATCCTTGTAATAGACAACAGGAAGCTGCCAAAGGGGCTGAGAAAGGGGTCACTGCTCATCTCCACGCGCAGAGTCACGGAATAGCGATGAAACAGCAATCGACATGGCCAAGGGGGAATTACGTCATCTGGATCACAGGGGATTACCAATCAAGTCTGCTTTTTTTGCAGGCTAATCTTATTTATTGCTGGCGATGATCTCATCTAAGTGTGCTTGTCAAGCGTCGCGCTTAACGCGGCTGTCACGCTAATTGGGACGCGCTAGGCTAACATGCCAACACATCGGAAGCAGCCCTCGGAGCTACGGTTTGATCATTTGTCACCTCGTATGGGATGGGAGTGAATCGGAAGACGAACAAGGATTCTGTTCAAATGTGGCACGAATTTTGTATTTGCGGTGAAAGTTATGACAAGAATAAAGTAATACAGCAAACACAATTAGCACACTCTTCTTGGGAGCTGCTGTCGGCCACAGCTCACACGCAGGCATTCTCACGTAGCCTCAAATGGCACTAGAATACTTATAATTTTCTATACATTTTGTGCTGAAAGTTTTTTGTGCAAATCCACTTACAATGTATTTAAAAAGTCAATTCAAAGTAAAATCAGAAGAAATGATTTGGTTCAGGTTCTACAAAAAAATTGACCAGTTGTAAAGTTTGTGAAAGGTATGTCACCTATTTTAGATCACGTGGCAGCCATATTTGCAATTCGGATGTTGATTAAATTCCAACACAGGCTGGAGGAGTATTTGAAATGCAGATGCAACAGCTTACCTTCCACGGCGGCGGCTCCAAGTCTTCATTCCCAGTAAAGGTCGACGGCTGATTGACGCCTTTGGCCTGGACGAGAGAGATAGGAAAACAGAATCAGACGTGCGGAAAATATCGACGGTCTGTGGGATAAAAAAATCGGCCCGATGAAGCTGTCATCGTCATCATTTAATCACTGCAATGCGCAAAGTTACACAATTTTTACGGCGCTACAAAAAAATTGGGTAAATAATCTCATGACACGTTTCATGTTGCACAAATTCTGTTTCTGAATCTCACAAGAAGGAAAGAAGCAAATAGGATTTATTGTGCAAAAATAATTAGCTCTGTCTAAAGCCTTTAAGATTTACAGAGTGCTAACTTTAATCACCTGTGTAAATAGACACTATTGTGTCTATTCTGTCAGAGGCATAAAACAAAGCCCATTTGAGCTCCACTGCCATCCAAACAGCAGCGCCTGGGGTGAGCCATTTACTCAGATAAATTCATGTGTTGTGACTTAACGCATGTTATGAATCATAATAAAGATGATCTCATGTTAAGTGCAGATTTTTTTTAACACACGCCACTTATTTGTATGTAATTAATGGACGATAGAGATAAAATCACATTTTTATACATCATTTCTGCATTTTCTTTTTTTTCCCCTCTATGATCATTTTAAAGGTTAACAAGCTGAATTTGGGCCACATGGCCTTTAAAAAGCTGTTCTTTTAAAGTACATTACCTTTTCTATTGCAAACCGAATTTAAAAAAAAAAAAAGATTAAATCTATCGACTATTCAGTCCCCTATTTTTGTCCCCAATATAGTTCAATATGCTATGACATTTCTTGCTTTGCAGGATATCATTAGATGTGTGTTTGTACGTGTGCATGTCTTGTGACGTAGACAGTTCAATCACCGTACGACCTAAATTGCAGTTTGGAGATGGTTATTATGGTAAAAACAAGAGTGTCAAAGCTTCACAGCGCAAGAGGTCTTACCGTAGCGTTACAAATCACCATAGCTCATTCAGTGGTTTTAATTACGGCACGGCGAAACAAATTGAGCAGCGGACACGAGATACCGACTGCAAATGAGCGCAAACAAGACAGAAAGGAAGAAAAGAAAGTGTGCCAGAGACGATGGCAGATGAATTACAAGTTGCATGACGGAGGGAGGGGGGAAAAAAAGCCTTGACATTTCAACAATTCAAAGGCAGCAATCAAATGCTTAACAAGCAACGACATATGCCCGGGAAACCTGTCTGCGGCACACACATGCACACACAGACTTACTCTCTCGCCTGTTACCTTGGCAACATATTTTCTGCATGGAAATAGCATCCTTGGCTGTGCTCCTCGCCGCTAAAAGTACAGAAAAAAACCCACACTTGACTATATTGAAACAAGTTCTGAGATTTGACCTGAGAAGAGCAAGAATCAAAGCAAACGATTCAACCTGTTAGAACCTCTAGAGACATGAGAAAAGACTTCATTATGTACATGTAGGATTACTGTCAATGCTTGGATCAATAGTTTTGATTTTAAGTATCACTTGAGCCTTTGCACTACATGCCTGGTTGGGATACATATGGATGTCAATGACCATGCAAATATGTACAAAGTAAAAGGATGGCAACTTAAAAGCCATCATTTAAGGGGGGCTACAATTTTTCAGCAACGCTATAAAAACACTTCCTGACCAGATTTATGACATTTATTTTCAAATGCTCATAGAAAAGAGTAGACCCAATGTTCGACTACACGAAATCGCTCCCGACATTGCAAAAGCTCTCTTGCTTTGAATTTCCCAATCAACGATGGCACAAAACTACTGAAAAGAAAACCAACAACTTTTTTGAGCATGTTTTCACGAATAAACTACTCAAAGATTTTTAATATTACACTATGTTATTCTACATAATTAAAATCTCCAAATGTATAATGTGACTCACTCACCTGTGGTGCTTCTTTGTGCAATTAAGACGCCATACAAATAAATCTATGTTTTAAGAGGAAACAAATTTACTTAATTTTCATGCACTTCAAACAAACTGTTAACGTTATGGAGGGTAGAATTACTTTTGTTTATGTACTTTTGAGATTGTGTTGTATCGGCCACGCTCTTCTTCACAGAATGTGGGATGCGCTGCTGAGCGATGTCTGCCGTGGTGAACACGGGTTTTGCATATTTTAATGGCTCAACAACAATAAACAATTTCCAGAAGTTGATCGAGGGCCACTCCGAATGTGGGCGACGTAGAATATTGATAGAGATAACATTATAATATTAACATAATGTTATTTCAAAATATGAAATAATATTAAACATAGTAAAGTGCAAAATCTATCTAAAATATATATATTAAACATAAGATATTAACCTAAACATGCATATAAATTAAAATGTAAATTTTGCCTTATGACACCCTGTAAAATAAAAATAAAAATAAAAATTATGTGACCAGTGTAGCATTTTCGGTGGTGAGAAGAATACTCATCAACCTCATTCACCGCCACTGCTCCATTTAATGAAACCAAACAAAAAGCAGTAGTAGAAAAATACTGCCTTTACAAGCAAAGGTGTTATGCGTTGTTGTTTCTGGGAGACAGGCTAATGAAAAGAAAGAAAATCCTGAGCTTGCTCGGAGGCTGTGACGGCTGCTGAAAACTAACCTCAGTGCAGGTAAACATGGAGCAACGGGATTAAAGACGGGGGGGGGGGGGGGAGGGGGGATAGCTGTAATGAAATAAGCGCGTGAAAGAGAGCAGCTGCTGGAGCCTTGACAGACTGCTGCGGAATAACAAGTAGTGCATTTACTCTGTCCTTGCCTTTGTCAGTCACACCAATAAAACAACAATTCCACTTTAATCAAACCTCTTAATAGCCTACTTCAGGTGCAGTGGAAATTACTCAGGTTTAGAGATATGGCCTTTCAATAAAATTTCCCATGTTTTCCCTCCACTCTATATTTTATTTTATATATTAAAAAAAAAAAACATACAGTAATGATGATAATTTAAGATTCGTGGTTTCATTTTATGCATCAATACAATGGAAATTGCGCTGCGCCTTCTGGTGTTCACTACTTGGCCAGCTGAGGTCAGTATAGACTGATGTTTGATGTGCCACATCGCACATAAGCAAAGTGATGGGAAAAATATATAAATAATATATAATATAAAAATATCTTAATTTGGCTACCTCTATGTGTGAGTATAATTTACGTTTCGTGCACCTTGAGAATTACATTTACTTACACGACACAAAGGGGATTGTAGATCAGTACCTGGGAGAGCTCCGGTTGTAATGACAGCTGTGACCCGCAGAGGGCAGCATCAGGTTGCCAGCAGCTAAAATTAGCAACTGAAAAGGTAGGAAAGCTGAGGATCATAATGAACTGCTGACTGAGTACATCAGTGAACTTGTCAGTAAAATTAAGTTGGAAAGAAATGATTCCCACTCTGTTTCCCAAATTAAAAAAAATATATATATATTTTGTTATAGAATTTTCCCATTTAAAATGATATAAAAACAACCATCTATTGTGAAGTGGAATTTACATGAATAATGAAAATGATGTAATCTAACAATGTGTTTATTTTTTGTGGCAAGAGCAGTTTAACGCACCCGTGTAGCAAAGGAGATCACCAATATATTAGAGACCTCAACACCAAAAATCACACCCGATTAAGCATCCTGCAATTTCAAAGCAAATACAGCAGACATCTTACCACCTGTCTTCTAAAACAAACGTACAAAAAATCAATTCCGAAACAGTCACTTTGCTGCCAGATGCCTGAAATATGAAAAAAAAATCACATAAGGGTAAAAGTCAATTAAGACAGAAAGCCTCTGTACTGATTACGTTACTATTCCAATAGGGATGACTGTTTTTTTATTGTGGCCAGTTGATATACAACATGAAGACAAAAAGAGAAGAGTAATTATTCTCAAGTCTTTACAGCACATCTGAAACAAAAAGGGAAGTGACGCTCGCACCTCTTTTGCCGCTCGCTGGTCGAGAACGGGAAAAGCCACTAAAAGATTGGATTAAAAAGAATCGCACCTCTGTGTCCGATCGTCTACAAAGAGTATAGGTGGTTATTGGTTTCTTGTGCCGACAAGAAGAAGGTGTTAGTGTAACATAGCTTGTTGGTGTACAACGTGCACACCAGAATGGCAAATAAAAGCCATGTGACTATGGTATATGAAAACCACACTGGTAAAAACAAGTCTTTTGCGTGGGGGTAGGGAGGCTCCATCTTTCCCATTCAAAATGCAAATGGCGGGAGGCGGCAAAAAAAAAAAAAAGTGTTCAGTGTTTTCTCTTTCTCTTCTTCACGGCGCATTGAGGAGGGGAGTGGGAAGGAAATCGTCTCATTGGTTGTTCTTGGCTTTGGCGTGTGTGAGGATGTGCGACTTCAGGTTGGTGGACTGAGCGAACTTCTTATTGCAGCCGTCGAAGGGGCACACGTAGGGGCGGTCGCCCGTGTGGATGCGCACGTGGGTGCGCAGGTTGAAGTCCAGCGAGAAGCGCTTGCCGCAGCCTTCGAAGGTGCACTGGGACACAAAAGAGACACGTGCATATTTAGCATTTCATACGAACCTGTGACGGGAAAGCAAAGTGTGCAGAGTGTGTTAAAATCCTTTTCCATACAAAATCTTCATTGATGATTAAAACAAACCTGCTTATGAAAGGTCTCCTTTGTGACCCATCCATCTTTCAGCCACTCGAGTAGCCTGTTTAACCCCATAACCCTTGTCTAATGGATTCATTAAATCCCCTTCTCTCGCATTTAGAAACACGCAGCCAGATAAGCGCTAATTTGCGGACTTGAACCCTAAAATTGAATCTCTTTTTTTTTTTTATTTGAACATCATTCTTAAAAGCCCACCTGGAAGGGCTTCTCTCCCGTGTGGACGAGCTGGTGGCGCTTGAGCTTGGAGCTCTCTACGAAGGCCTTGCCGCACTCTGCGCAGACGTGGACGCGAGGCCCGTGGGTGTGCAGGTGCTTCCTCATGGCCGAATTGTCCCTGAACATCTTTGTGCAGCCCTGGTGAGGGAAACAAATTCACAAGGTTAAAGAAAAGAAAGAAGCAAACAAGGGGGGGGAGGGGGGTGTCTGTGAAGATAGCTAGAACTGAAATAGAGTATGTGGGCGGCGTCTTTGGCATTTAATCACATCCTTTCACATTTCCTTCCTGAAGGCAGATACATACTGGATAGATCGCATACTCACTTTATGAGGGCAAGCTATCGTCCTGGGTGCGTCGTCCTCTTTGATTTTCCTGGGTTTCATTCTGTTTGGGGCCCAAAGACAGACTCCGTTTATCAGACGAAAGAACTGATTCAAAGTACATTTTGTGAATTAGGTCAGATTTTAGACAATAATAAATAACTTGCACAAGAGGTTTGCACCTGGCAAACTCAGCCAGTTGCTTGGGATCTGAGAGGTCGATGCCTGGGATGCCGCCCGGGGGTAGCTTTTTCCCCGTCATGTACTCCGAGTAGTCGGGTGGAGAGTTCTCGCCCACGATCTGCTCCTCCACCACTGACTCATGGTCAATGTCTTCATGGGTGTCTAGAAATACGTTACAGAACTGAACCGAACACACAGTAGCATGTACCAGCAGGTGAGTCTGCGGGAAACAGCTTCATTGAACAACATCAGTGGAAAAAATAAACTGAGAGCGATTATTGGATTTTCAGACCTACAAATGTTTAGCAAACTCTCACACAAAATGATGATAGG
Organism: Syngnathus typhle; assembly: GCF_033458585.1. NCBI lineage: Eukaryota > Metazoa > Chordata > Actinopteri > Syngnathiformes > Syngnathidae > Syngnathus > Syngnathus typhle. The sequence continues at coordinate 6,129,613 of NC_083759.1, read as the reverse complement.
CGGGTGCCTTACAATTGCAAACCTTTTAAGTTTGTCAAAGAGGAGAGATGGTAGCATAACTAACCTTCAGCTCTGCTTCCAGTCATTTTTTTCAGATCCAATCTCTCTCTAATCTACTTTTATAATCAATCATACATTTAAATTGGAGACTATTTTGTCAACATCGCACAACCCTATGCAGAAATAATAAGCAACTTGATGAAGTGTTGCATTGCTTATGGATATCAAATCAATTCCCATTCCTGGCAGTTACAGAACACATTCCTCAAATCCATTTCATTAGTTTATCCAATTCTACGATTTACAAACAATCTCTGTCGCCTATTTATATACAGAATAGCTTCCTGTAACTATAACATTTTTAGTGGATTATTCCTACTTCTGTGACATCTAGGTCTGGTAATCTCCTGGTTTTTTTAAAATGGAAAAGTGGTGAGCCCTGGTTTACGATAAGGTTTCTAAACGCTGCAGTAGACTAAGCATAGCCGTAGTATAGCCCCCTTAAACCAAAACTTGTGTATATGACAGACGTTTATATCTCTGTGTAAATATCAAAGCAAAATAGAAAACTTTATGGGAATAAAAATGTGTATGACGTGTTTTTGCACTACACGAGGCATAGCTAACTGAGGCCTATTTGTTCCTTCGAAGCGGCTAACTGCGCTTTGAGGTTAGCTAGCAGCTAACGAAAAATATTCTGCACCAAAATGGCCATTAAATCAAATTACGCGCGACAAGTGTGTTAACACCGCCGCGGTGAGGAATTATGGGCAAAGCTAGCTCAAAACCCGGGCAGAATGTGACGTTTTGACCGTGTTTAACGGAGCGCCACTGAACCGCAAGCACCATGTTGCTCGGGCCCGCCAGGGTCGCCATTTTTACGGGGGCCGCCGCCATACTTCTCAGGACTCGGGGAATATGGCGGCGCCCAGTAACACCTAAAACATGGCTTCCAGTCAAAACAAAAACATTTGCTTGAGGTTTCTGCGTCGAACTAAAAGTCCTGCACGACTCTGCTCGCTACTTTGCAATGGGATAGAACACTCCAGGAACTAGTCGGATGCAGCAGCAGGACAACGCCCTGGCAAGAAGGCCTCGTGAAGCCGAGATGTGACAGCCGTAGCTGGGCTAACTATCAGAACTTACCCGACGCCCACATCGTTACGGAGAATTCCCCCTCCAGAGTTTTTATTTGTACTTGCTTCTGTTCCCATTTCCTCGCTCCAGTCTCCACACCGCTTATATAGCTCTTTTTGCCCGCTTTCTTCCCGCCCGAGCCGCCGCCTCCTCGTTTCACCCGACCCATGGAGCTTTTCCCGGCTACAGTCACTAACGTCTGCTCAATATACTCGTCCTCCACTCCGGGGGCCGGCACCGGGATGAGGATCTGGTCCTCGAAGCCCCCGCCGCCATCATCCGTGTGCAAGTCGGACTCATCCCCGCCGACTACCTCCTCACGGGTCTGGACGAGGATAACCTCTGGATGATGGTGGTGGTGATGGTGATGGTATTGATGGTGGTGGTGGATGGAGCCCGGGTCGTCGTCCAGCGGCTGGAGCGCTATCATGGGCTGTACATCGTCGTTATCCTCGTCGTCGTCGTCCTCGCCACCGACCACCGTGGTCTCGATAGTCTCCACCGGGATGGTCTCCACCTCTATCTCGTGGAGCTCTACGATCTCGGCCGGCATCTCCGTGCCGTCCGACCCGATGTACAGGGTTTCTCCCGATGCCATGTCGAAGTCCTCCAGCTTGCCTGTTTCATTCACACCGCGTTTATGCACCTGTTTTCGGGCTTTCGAGACCCGCCGCGTTAACTTTCACACGCCCCCCCCCCAGCTCCGGTTTTCGCTCTGGCCGACTTCGCTGCTTCTTCTTCGGCTTCAAATCTCGCCACTCTTCCGTCCCGCGCCAGATCTCGTCGTCGCTGTGCGCCTACGTGGGGAAACATCGCGAGATCCGGATCGTGAGGCGGAAGTTGCTTACACACTTTGACACACAGAAGCACAAAGTGTATGGAAGACCGAATATGGTATGAATCTAAAAAAATTATCCCAGAAATTATATATATATATATATATATATATATATATATATATATATATATATATATATATATATATATATATAGTATGAATCTAAAAGAAATATCCCAGAAATTGTATATATATATACATGGGAAACCACACATTGCCTCATAGACCTAAATACACATACATAAATTAGTGTGCATCTTGGAGGAAAAAACAAAAACGCTGAAATTTGACAAACACCACTGTTTCTTGCTTTTTAAACATAAATCCAAGAACCTATAATATATATCTTTAAGATTCTTTGGTTTGGCATCAAGGCAATGAAAGAAAAACTTCAATAAAAGACATTCACATAAAGGAAAGGTTATCTAAGTTTTATTTGAATTTATTTCAAAACAGTGCATTTTCCCCCTTTTCTTCAGTTTTTCAACAGGGAAGCAATTTGTCATCATAAAGAGAACAATGAACAGTACTTTGCAGCTAATAAACTTTTTTTTACATCATAATCACAAATATCCTGGTGTGTTGTTATTTGTGTTTAAAAAAAATAGTGCTTGTAAGTCCAAAGCAACATTTTACTGTTATGGTTAAAAAAAGTAAAATAAAATAATTTTAAAAATGAGAACGATTTGGATATAAAAGCAAATTGATGAAAACGTGCAATCTTTACTATCATATTCTCATTAGAGACTAAACCCCTCAAAGAATTATGACATTAGGGGTAATAAGTATAAAATGACTGGCGACAATAAAAGTATTTCAATACACAGTAATCACTTTTTATGGGCAGCACAGTAATTTTGAAGCGATCATTCCCGTTTCACAGTTCTGGGGGTCTGGGTTTGAATTCCGGCTCTGGTCTTGCCTGTGAGGAGTTTTCATGATGTTAGTGTACTGTGTTTTCTTCCCACATTCCAAAAACATGCATGTTAGCTTGTTTATAGCTCCAGTCTCTACTGAGGATAAGTGCTATGGAAAATGAATGAGGGATTAGTTTAATGAAGAATATGATAGTAAGGGCAATGATGTGTTTTTTTTTAAGTGTTTAACAAACTCCTTGACACCATAAAACTATTTGAATATATTGATTTTTTTTTCCATGTCTTTCAGGCCAAAGACCAAGGGGCAACAAAGAGACAAATGTAAATAAGAGACAGTCTCTCGACACACAAACGCACACACACGTCTCCGCTCAAGTCAATACACGCCGCAAAAACATGGCGGCTATGGCGACTCCTCAACACCACAGTGGACGTCACAGTTTGGGCCCTACTTCTTCTCCCCCCCTCTTCGGATAGTTGACATTATGTCGTGCTCACTCGACTGAGCTCGTGTCTAATGGCTGTGGAGGAGAAAAGAAATACCAAAGATGAAATAAATATGACAGTGAGGCAGGTCAATGTTTTCCCATAATTGTAAAATATACAACTTTAATCTCATACTGCAATTAAAAAATGTCAACGTGGCACTCATTGATTGGTTTTACGTAAACTAAAGTAGCTCCCACCGTCAATAATTTCTTCCTTCACTTTGTGCAACTCGCGGAACACTTCTTCCAAGATTTCCTAGAGGAGTACCCAAATCAGTAAAACAAAGAAAATATCTCTTTATTTTGATTTTTTGTTTTTTAAGTGTCAGCGTACCTGTTTCATTCTATCCATGTCTAACGAATCTCCGTCGGCACCACTCCCTGCAGGCCGTACCCTATACCGTCATCATTAAATCAATTATTAAATTGATTTTCGATGTGAGTCTGCATTATAAAAACATTCTTTCTCTCACCTTGGAGCCATGGCCTTGTCCGCAGAGTTGGCCCTGTCCCACGGCTTTTTTGCTCCGTCTATTTGAGAAAAATACAAAAACATTCATTTTTTTTGTGACATCTCCAAGAAAATGAAATAAAAGACTAATATGATGCTAATGTTAAAGCTCGCTCACCTGTAGAGTTTTGACTTCCCCGGGTGCTGGGTGAGGGATAATTTGGGTCGTCCTGAAGGAAGACACGCACGTCACATTGTTTTCTTTTCTTTTATCTCATTTATTATCACAATAACAATATTATCATCATCGTTATTGGGCTATGAGGTGCACACTCACACTTTGGTTGTCATCTGGCTTCTCTGAAGCTGCTTTTCTTCTAGGAGCAAGAGAAGGCGCCATGTTAGGGACGTTTAAAAAAAATGCATTAAAAAATATGTAAAAATTAATATTGCACCGTCATTAAGAAGCTGAGACCATTTCTGTACTATACTGCCCTCAGGTGGCCAAGACACGCACAACAGAAGGAGTTCATTAAAAGGTTCAAACCTCATTGACAATGCAACCGAGGTGAAAAAAGGTAACAATAATATAAATTAAAAAAAGTCCTTGTTCTGTCTGACCTTCGGGCCAAAAGGGCGTTCATCTCCTCCATCAGTCCTCCGTTGCCGCCGCTCGTCCGATTGACTTCTGTGTTTTTGCTACTGGACGAAGCAGACGAGCTGGACGAGCTCTCTTCCGGCTGGCAAGAAAGAGTACAGCGTGATTGTTAAAAAAAAGTCTACACACCCCTATTTAAATACCAGATTTTGTGACGTAAAGATAAATAATTTCCATTATGCTTGTCTTAGAAAGTCATCATTAAGATTGTCAGGCCTCACTCTTTGGACGCGCCGCAGCTTGGCGCCGGCGATCATGGCGGCAAGGCCCGTCTGGGCTGGCTGCTCCTCCCCTTGGTTGTTTAGCGGGGGAGGCAGTGGCGGCGGTGGAGCCCCGGCCGATGGCGGAGGAGGTCCAGGTGGTGGCGGTGGAGGCGGCGGTCCCGCCGCCATGCACGCGGGAGGAGGTACGACGGGGGGCGCCACCGAGAGCACGGCTGGGTGGCCTTGGAAAGGAGAACCTGCGCAAGGGGGAGTTCCCGAGCTGCCATTTTGGTTGCCATCATCACTGTGTGACATTACTGACCTGAGTTGGATGAGCGTCGTTCCCGCTCCATTTGGGCCTGGATCTGCTGTTGCTGCTCTATCATTTGCCTGCAGGAACACACAGCACACACACATTATTCTCTTTATACAGCGAAGATATCCATAATAGTAAAATAACACATACAGGAAGTAAAAAGTTAACAAAAAATGAAAGGATCTAAACACATTGTATAGTCCACACAAACACAAGCATGCACACACACAGCTGGCTAATCCTCACTGCCTTCGGGTTCACTTAGAGTTCGCCTGCTTCTTTTGGAGATAATTCACAACAATCTTTTTTTGGTTTGTTTTTCTTAAATGTACTAAAAAACTGCCCTTAAATATTAGAATAACTACATACAGGCAAGATGTTTGTTCAAAATAATAATGGTAAATGCACAGACAACAGATGATTGTTATTTGGGTGGGCGAGGAGATTTTAAGGTCAAAAGTTTGTCTTAATTTCAGAGGGGGTGGTAGTTTTTTTGGAAACGGGTTACATCATCATTTGGAGCAGCAAAGAGGATTTGGAGGCTTTTATTTTCCTATCTGCGATATTATTTGTTTCTGATGCAGAGGGAAATGGAGCGCTACCTTGGCAGTGTAAAAAAAAAAAATAATAGAAAACTACCCACCTTGCTCTCTGGGCTTCCATTTCTTCGGAGCTTGGTCCATTTTGGACTTGGCGCTGCACAGCTGGACCTGTGCAGGAAAAAAAAAAAAACATCGGGAGTGAATATGCAAGGTTAAATGGAGCTGAAACGTTGAGAACAAACAATATAAAGACAATTAAGCATAGCACCAAGGGCAATTAAACATGTTGAAACAAAAAAGAACACCCACTTCCATTCTTATGATGCTTTTAAGGAATAAACGGGGACAATAAAGTTTTACAACATTTTACTAATTCAGATGGCGAGATTGGTCCCATTAAAATGAACAATGTCAATACAGCCAACATATAAGATACAATCATGAACTTACATGACATGGCGAAGAAGACGAAGCGACTGTAGCAGACACACAAGCACTGACACAGCCACTCGCTGCTGCCTACCATAGCTGGCCTCCGCTTGCCCTTCCACCTCCTCATCTTCCTCCTCCATCGCCTCACCTGAACCTCGAGCCTGCCGCTATCTCACTTTAACCCCTCCCTCCCTTCAGATCATCTGTCATGTAACGCAAGCCTCTAAGGCGGCAGAAGCGCAGCGAGCACCTCAGAGTCATGTTTCCAGAGAGGAGGCGTTGACTTTGCATTTGAGGCAGGTCGAGGACTTTTGTCCTGCATGACCTCAGTTCAGAAGAACAAGTAGACTCTCCATTCACCAGTTAAGTCCGAATGGTGACTCACCTCCATCCTGGGCGCTGAGCACGCTGAGCGCAAAGAGCATGGCGTTGGAAAAGGTGGTGGCCTCCTCCTTGGTGGCGAAGTTGAGGCCATACACTTGCCGAGCATCTCTCCATTGGTGGAAAGTTGGCGTGGCTTGGTTGTACTTCAGCCCTTTGACAATGGAATAGTTGATAACCACCTGCACACACAGGAGGAGACATTTGAGTGATGCTATGTGTGTGTTATGTGACGCCATGACACACCTGCTGGTCCTGCAGCTTGACGCCCACCACCCTGAAGGTGTTACTAGGGGTGTTGTGGTAGATGTTAATGCGGCTGAAGCCCTGCTGGCCTGGCTTGATGGGCACCCACTTCTTGCTGGTGTCGTCGTAGACCATGACCGAAGCCCTCGCCTGGCAGATGCTCTGCTCGCTGATGGTGTGGAGAGATGAAGAAGATAAAGAAATGTGCAACCTTGGACATTATTTTGTAAACACTAGCTGCTGCTTTGTACCTGAAAAGGAAGCTCCTAATTAACCACAACCTGTTTGTTCTCACTTTGCCCAGGATGCAATTTTCATTTAACTAGCAAAGAAAAAAAAAACATCGACCATTAGCAATTTTTAGAGGCAGTGGGTGGTCGGCGTCGACTCTCGACTTCCTGTGTTTGTGCCGAGCTATGCTAATTATCTCATGGTTGCAGTACAAATTGAGCACGCTATTATTTTGTACTTCATTAAAACATAGTACTGCAATGATTCAATAGAATAGGAAGATTTTTTTAATTGCATTATGACTTCATTGTGCTGATACTTTTGGTGTGTACCTTTCCTTCTTTTCTTTTCTGACGCAGCTTTTTTGTCTTTGCCTCCGGGGTCGGTAGTCTAATTTTAGCTTGACAGAGAGGCAAAGACACAGATGGGACATCTTCTTCGCGTCTTTCTCATCTCATTCATCTCATTTGCAAGTCAAAACTCTTTGCCCCTCGTCTGCATTTTTGCCCGCAGCCTTCTACGTATTTTCATTCAATTAGCTCCTTTTTCTTTTTTCACCCGTGTCTTTTGTCTGCGGAACACACGGTACATGTGTGTGTAAGTGTGTGTGTGATTACAGTAGGGAAAAGTGGGGCGCCAAAGAGCGCCACAGGAGATAAATGCAGTCAGATGGATAGAGCGGCCAGACAACACACACACACACACCTACACACACGCACACACACACACACACACACACACACACACACACGTTGTCTCATTAAGTACATCAGCAGATGCTGGCTGGACAAGCCCCTGATTGCATTTGGACAATTAGTGTAAGCGAGGATTAAAGGACCGAGTAGATGAACTGACATGTTAATGCACACTTTATTTATTTATGTCAAACTGAATGTAACGGAGTAATTACACTGTATTGATTAAACAATATTTGGCAAAGTGTGTTTCAACTCTTCTACTAATGTGATTTCAGGTGTTGTTTGGGCTAGTTGTACTGTTGGGCGACTGTTTAAAGTTTTTGCAAAGTCATCCTAAATGTTCTAAGGTTGATTTTTTGTCAGTCAGTCAGTTGAAGCCAAACATATCAAATGTGTTATTAAAAGTCAGGTTATTAATAACTCCCTGCTTCTTTCCGCAAGAGCGCCTCGCTGAGATTTCTGTCAAAATTCACTGCGGCAGCCCGGGTGACATTTTGAAGTGTGTGTGTGACTTATTCATATCTTAGTATTCATATTTGATCCTAGCTGCACGTTATTCTGCTTGAGTACGAGTGTGTCGTGCTTGTGCGTTTCCGTTTCCTCCCTCCGATCCGCTTTTTTTTGCTTCAGTTTTAGCACAAGTGCCTCTTTTATTCATGCGGCTTTTAATGCCGCTGGGACTCTGACGCCATTTTCTGACAGTTGGCGAGAAGCGCTTGTTAAAGTTTAACTGAGTTGACAAGTTAAAGAAAATAAATTAAACACAATTATTTTTGTACCAGTACATCACACTCTTGAACGCTTAACCTTAAAGCGACAACTTATTTTTTGCACTGAAAATCGATTTTATGTAGAAATGAAGTCAACCCCAAGAGTACAGTGATCCCTCGCTACTTCGCGTTTCGTTTATCGCGGCTTCTCTACATTGCGGATTTTTTTCCAAATTAAAAAAAACATTTAAAAGTGAAAATAAAACTTCTAAATTGACGAAGCATGTGTCTAACCTTTAGGACAATGTAGTATTGCTCCAAATGTTCGTTTACATTCCTTTAGAAGTCCGTTTTCGCCTGTTGGCATGATTGCAAATCAGCATCTTTCCGCTAACTCGTTAGCCTGCCCAGTACTTTTTGTTGCTGACCGTACTTTGCGGACTTCACTTATCGCGGGTAGTTTTTGGAACCAATTATCCGCGATAAACGAGGGATTACTGTAAATGCATTTAAATCCTGGTTACAAACAAATATTCTTTTTAAAATCAAATTTGCCCATTTTTGCCTACGTTATATCCATTGTCAGAAGAAATGATGAAGATTAGAGAACATTTTTCAAACTGACATTTATTTTAACTGTACCTCAGACTTTTGTCCTCGTTAGACCAAAAGGAACCATAGAGCCCATTTAGCCTACTAAACAGTGATCAATTTGTGTGTGTGTTTTTTTTCTCCTCTGTGTGCGCTACAGTTGGTGCTTCTCACACACTCCATCACAGCGTCGCTAAAGGATGAGCTAACAGAAGGTGTCTTTGTGGCGCTCGGCAGCTGCTCGGTAGTAACGTCCAAATGAAATCCCCACAACAGTCAAACTGTTTTATGATTTTTTTTGTCTTAAGGAAATCTTCCGTGTCTGTGTGACACTATGAAAGCTGCATGAAGCAGAGGAGGGAACAGCTGAGGGCTTAAACATTTATAAACACAGCAGGCCAGAGTTATATTAACTCTGATAGAAAATAAACTGTGGTTGAAAAAGGCCCCACTGAAGTTCAGTTCAACTATCCCTCCCAGGACATTGTTGGTGAGAAATAAGGAGTTTATTGTGCCATTTGACTGCAGCTGGTGTCATCACAAGCTTTAAACGTCAAAACCTTACTGGTGATTTCATGTGCTAATTGCAAAACACACACAGTAGTGTTTTGGCAATGATTATGTTTACAACTTCCATCTTGGAAACGGAAGCCAGATCCTGTTAATGTTCTCCACTGTGGAAAAAAAAAAATTAGCTAGCAGGCAATTTTTTTTTTTTTTTTGCAGTGGGGAGGGATAAGTCAGCATAAAGCTCATTTGGCCGCTTGGAGCGCTAACAACAGTTTTAATGCTAATTCACGTAATCCTTTTTTAAGGCCACGGAATTTGCTGGAGGGTCCAGTGCTGATGGCTTCAATTATGGAAAAAGAAACCCCGGCATGCTCGTATTTTCAAACACTACATGCACCACGCTTGCTGCTTGACATTTGGAGGGGAGCTCCCTGAATTTAACACACACACAGAAGCAAATTAGACTGTTGCGAGCACGCACGAGCAGCCTAATGTGTTGGCATGACAACAGCCGTAGAATATTGGCTATGGCCTAGAAAATATGGCTGCCTGGCTGAGACGAAAAGATGAATGAGCAATGGTGACATATAAATAAATAAATGTATTAGTGGAAAAAAAAAACCCACACTCACACACGGCAGTTATTAACGGAGTAACAACACACCACATGCTGTCTGATCCTATACACTGTATATAGCTGTATAGTATACAGCATGAATATGGACAAAAGTAATGGGACACACTTTTTAATTAATCAATTAATTAAATCTGGCAATGGATGTTGATTTCTGTAATTAAATTGTACAAACTAGTTAGCTAGTCACCATTGACTAGTACTCCAGAATGACGTCTTTGGTGCTTTCTTGGCTGTCCCAGGGAGTAAGGTCACCTCTTGAGAGAAATCCCATCACTAGTCCCGAGTCTGGCTCTGAATGAAAGGGAACTAGCTAGCAATAGTGTCACGGTATTATTATTAGTGCCAGCTCTATTAGCGACTTAAGGACATGATATTATTTTTTGATGACATGACCTCCAAGTCACCTTGGGATGTTTTGACGATTCCCTCCATGTATTTCCCATCACAGCCACTTGAAACTTTGCTGCATTTCGACTTTGTGGTTGATAATGTCGACATAAAAGCATCTCATTAAACTTTCACGTCGACCTCCTCCCTCCCCGCTGCTGTTGCTGCTGTACATCTCTCAGCATCAGCAACCAGGAAACTCTTTAATGCTTTATCAGGGGAACACATGCAGGGAAAAGAAGCCATCTTCAATAGACTCTGAAACCCTTCTCACAAATAAATACCACAAAATGGCCGTAACAAAAGGTCCTGAATTGATCCGACAGCCCGTCTCACAAAGAAACAAAAGAAAGGCACTGATGTCTTCTTGGATGACATCATTGTCTGACTGTGGTAAATGTAAAGGTGAGAGAAACAATTGTCATTTCAAAAATCATGTGACCTCCGCTTGATAATCTCAGATGCACATCTGTGTTTGCATGGGATACATTTCCCCAGTTGCCGACTTGCTAAGGGGTCAGTAGGCTAAGTGCCCTGCATTGCACATCTCACAGGCACATCTGTAATTGGCAGTGGCGCGTCCGCAATGGACATGTTGTTGCGTGCAGCCGTGACCCATCACTTCCGTGCGTCCGCTGACCCAGAATAGTGACAAATTCCCAACAGTGCTTTCCCTGCCACGTGTTTGACATCGGCCCTAATCTGCCGGAGCGCCGCTCACGGATGGGAATGACGGACGTTTGCTGTCCCTTAAGGGATCTTGAAAAACTGAAAGCCTCCATTATGCCCTTGAGATGTCATTTTTTAGGTGTCATCTTGATTGTCAATACAATATTGCTTTCAGCTTTAATATTTACTCATGTAGAATTAAAAAAAATAATAATAATCCCGTCGCAGCTAGCAGCATCACTAGCGGGTTCAGCCTGGCGCCTTCCAACATTAGCATGAGTATGCAAAATAATTTAAGTAGTGCCAACACACTGTTTAGTATAATTTCCAGGCACTTTCTAGCAAACCCACCACAGGACTCAAGTATTTCGGTAATTACGAGCAAAGTGCCTAATTATCAGATAGCGTGACTGCAGGGTTAGCATAATTATGAAAATGATGACAGTGGAAACTGTGAATTCACTTGGTAACAACAAATAGCGTTAATGCTAACGACAGTGAGAAGCTAACGTTAAAGCGCTACAAGGATGATAGTGGCTCAAGCATTTATGACAATAATGTTTCTGGAGCATGGAAAAAAACATTATGCCCTTATAGTGGCTATAGCACTGGTCGCCATGGTGAAATTCCAATACGTCCATCGCCACAGAAGCAAGATTGGTGTTTAGTGTTTACAAACGCTAGCATCCTTAATACAGACCAAGGTTTTCGGATCTTAATAAAAATATTCAGATGATTAATTTCTGCATCCATCGGTCATCTGTCATATTTGGCTCTCTTGCTTAGCTTTGCACTTCTGCCCATCCCCCCCATCTTTCCCTCTTCCCCATCATCCTCCCTCTCAGTTCAAAGGCTCAACTTACAAATCGCCCACATACAATTCCTCCATCGCCTCCTTTGCTAATCCATATGGAGCTAATTTGCTCAAAGTTACTATTGCTGACAAGGAAAATTGTTGTTGAAAGGTGCTGAGATGGAGGGTAAAGTGACCGCCATATAGTGAAGCATCACGGTCCTGTAAACCTGCTCCAACAGCGGGATGCCGTTGCCAAAGGAAAAAGCTTCTTAGCTGAGCTGAGTCGCTTAAAGCTGCACTAATCAGAGGTGTTAGAGGAATCGCCGTCAAACGTATCTCAATCTGCGACGCCATGACATGCTTCGACAGAAAAAATCGATTCTTTTAAAAGGTGGGGCCTTTTAAATGGGCTCAAATCTCAAAACTATACTGTTGCATATGGGAAAGTTGCCAATATGCCACAATTGATCATTTATTGAACACAAAGAGCAAACTCGTGCAGGAGCTGAAGTCAGCCACAGCTCACGCCAAGACACTCACACACCAACATCACGTGTAACCCCGCCAGGCCCCGCCTCTTGAAGGCACATACACCCATCACAATACAAACACTATTTCCTACATATATGCTCGCATTTTTTTTCGTGTTTAATGCAAGTGTTTTACGTTATTAATGCGTGTAAAACTAAAGGCCAAAATTATATACTTGTTTCCAAGTCACAGCTTTGAAACATTTGAACAAAATCACATGAAGTGACATCTGCGGTTGTTAGCGACAATGACCACATGTGAACGAGTTGGTCTTGGGTGCCTCAGGCGAACACGAGGGGCCGCCTGTGGATGCAACACAGGCGCACCAATGCCGGCGTGGAGAACAAAGGATGCGCTGAGGGAGGCGGCCGGAGAACCACCACGTTTATGACATGACCACGGTGTTGTCAGCACCCTCGACCGCTGCCACCCCCACAGCTGCGCTCTTGCCCGCCTTGATGAGCCTTCGCTGGCCATCAATGCTGCTCCTGGGGGCCAAATACGCTAGCCCACCTCCTCCTGCCCCTCCTCCTCTCTGCAAGGCCACAGAAGCCATCGAGCAAGAGGCATACTCCCGGAGACACAATCACTACTTTCTGTTAAAAAAAAATAAAAATAAAAATCCTACCTGACTTTAAACTCGCTTAGCTGCGGTTGAGTCCCCGGCTCAGCGCAGTAAATCTGCGGGAAGTAGAAGCGATGCGACTGCAGATTGATGTCCATGTCGGCGAATAAAGCAATCCCCCCCCCCCTTAACAGTCTCCTTTTTATGATCGGTCCGGGCTTCCGTAGGAGACGTCAGAGTTCAAGAGGCGACATAGCACCTGAAATGCTAGGAAGGCATCACTCCTTCTCACACTAAAAAAAAGGCCCACTAACCTATATCCCAACTCCTTGAATGAACAAAGATGACTCTCCAGTCCACAGAGATGACAATGCCGCCTCCCTCCTGAGGAGATAAAAGGAAAATCTGGATTCCAGTCAGCGGCGAGATCCGGATGACAGTGAGCGAGGTTGCTCGGAATAAAGAGGGAGGAAAGAGAAAGCGAGCTGGAGAGAGATTCCCGGTGCTTTGAGGCGTTGCCCTCGCTCTGCCTCTCCTCTCGGTGTCTCATTGGATTACCTACTCCCTCTCCATCCATCCCTCCCTCCCTTTCTCCCCTCCCAGCTGTGTCGAGAGCTGGTCCTGCCAGCCCTCTCTCCCTCCCTCACTATTCTTCCTCCTCCTCCTCCTCCTCCATCACCCTCACCCACCTCCCCCTGCCATCTGCTGGATTGGGCAAGCGTAAAACCACGTGGAAAGACAGAGAGTGAGAGAGAATTTAATTCATCTGATGGCTCACATCTCAGGACAAACACATACACACACACACACACACACACACACACACACACACACACACACACTGCTCATTAACAGAGTAGTAGGACGCAGGTGGAGAGAAACAATGAGACAGTGATGCACTGCAGCGTGAGGCCGTGAATGGAAACATAATGGAAAGAACAGCAGCATGAAATGTTATCAATAAACAGTTCCTAAAACTGTGGGCCAATTGTAAGACTAAAATGGTTATTGAATATGTAATAATGTAAAAGAAAGTTTTTAATATTTTATAAAATATACTGTAATATATAAATTATTATTTGGTTCATAATTAAAAGAAATCTATTTATTTAAGGGAGAATTAATTCAAATAAATAAGTACTTTTTTATTCATATAAATTAATAATCAATAGGTTCTGAGATCTGTCACTATATAAGTATATACAGGGAAAAAAAATATACATGTAAGAAGAAAAAAAAAAGCACCAAACATTGCTGGGTCACAATAAATCAGACTTCCAGTCACCCGACCTTTGACCCATTTATATTAACGTGCTTTCATCTTTTGCAGATGCACACAGATTAGAAATGATGTACAGCTCTGGAAAAAAAAATCATAATCTCTGGAGCAATCATGATTTGGAAGCAATAAATCCCTGCCATATTTACATAACGCACGCCGTCTTTCGAGTCTTTCTAGTACACGGCTCTCTGGCTGCGTCCAGTTGCGTTTGGCCGCTCCGATTCTTTAATTGAGTCTCTGACATTGCAATGGCGGACACTGCAGTTTAGTCATGGTTTACCCTTCGACGGGGCCTATGATCTCACACCTGGCGCCGGAAGTTTCCATGACACATGAGTCAAGTTACGGTTGTCAAAGTACATAAGCATTATTGTTAAAAATGTCATTGAGATGAATCACCGTGGATGCAGCTGCACACAAGCAATTTCCGGTCACAATATTAAGTACACCTGTGATAACTAATGAAGATAAACTTTTGCCTCAATATTTTGAAAGTATTTTTTCCATAGAAAGAAATAAAGTTTTCCTGGGTGTCAAAGGGTAACTATTTGACCTTGCCCTGCATTCAACCCGCACGCAGCTACTATTATTATTATTCATATGGGTCACAATGGAAGCCATCAATACGCACCAGGCAGTGCGAGCGACATTCGGTCCCGCTTATCGATCCTACTATTGGACAGCAAGCTGGGTTTGGGTCTCAACGAGGACGCCAAACAAGCAACCAGAACAGAGTCAATCGAGATAAGAAGGACATCATCAATTTGATGACAGTTGGACAATTTCTTTAGTCTGTTCATCAAAACCATCATCCAAATATTTGTGCATAAAACATGAGAATTACAAAACGAGGGCATAAACCACAAATTATGCATTTTAACAAATTGAGGACACAAACAATTTACACCAAATTATGCATTCTAAAAAAACAAGAAAAAAAAAAGGGGGAAATAGAGGAAGTGTAAAATCAACGCGCAAATAAAGTGTAAATAAAGGCAGGCGGTTGTTCCAGGGATCATGTGACCTGTCGGTCGACCAATCAGAACAAGCGCACCTTATTTCAACGCCAGGTGAGAGGCACTAACCCAAGCTAGTATTCAGTACATGTAGCAGTTTTTACCTTTGAAACGATTTGTGCAATGTCCACATCCACAAAAACAGCAAGAATATCTTACCTCATTTTAGCTCTCCGTCAGTGTCAACCATCCAGCCGCTCTTTGGGTGGTGTTGAAACGGGCTGGTAGCTTGTTTGTAAGAGGGGAGGGAGAGATGAAATGAATGCTATGGTCACAATTTTCTGGTCGAATGTGTTGGTGTTAAATAAATAGTCGAGGTGGTGCTGTTTCACAGCCACAGCTGCAAACCGCCGTCCCAGGGCTTAGAAACCGAGCAGAGTGGCTGCCATTTTTCAGTGCGCGCAGTGTACGAGATCCAATTGAATCATTAATGACCTCTTGTGGCCATTACTGGTACTACATGAGCTTTTACTTGCAAGGATGAGGTACTGTTGTTTAATATTTGTGTTTTATGTGTGTTTTTGTATTGTTGTATGCGCTTTGGGCAGTTTAAACAGTTTAATTTTATTTTATTCAAACGTACGTTTACAGATTGTATTGAATAGAAGGGCATTCTTATGTTGCTTGTGTGACCACAGGAGGGCGCTAAGGCTTTTAGGGACGTTTTATTTTTTTCAATTTTTTTTTAATTTGAGGCGCTTCCATTCCCAAACCAGTCTGTCTATTCATATTGAATGAAATGAATTTTTTAAAGTAATGACATTGACCCATTGGTTTATTTATTTATTTAATTACATATTTAACCAAGCAATACATTTTAATAAAATATGTCATTTATTTAATTGTGGCACCTTCAACCTACATACACCACAAGGCGTAGCTTGTTAAAAAGTTCCCCACTCTTTTTGCATTTATTATTGACAAGTTTGCAGAGGCAACCCAAACATGTTATTTCCCAAAAACCTGTCTTGCATCTTTGGAACATAAATGTTGACATCTGACACTTTTTTTCAACAAAGCCCCCAAAAAATATATATAGATATAAACATAATCCTTGTTATTGAATATCTGCCAGAGTCCCAAGATGTTGTATTGCGGCTTGTTTCTACAGCAGCGCCACCACATCCCTGTAGGTGGTGCCCTCTGTTGTCATGGTGACCAGTTGATGTTGAGAAGCGAGAACACTCACAGAGTCTGCCGGACCTGAAGGAACAAATGGAACAATAAGTCAAGGACGTCCTTTGACTTAAGCTGATACACTTGCAGAAAGTTTCAATGTGTCAATTTCCTGAAACTTTTCAAATCAAATCATTAACCTGCCTACCTGGTGACCTGAGCATGGCGTGATGGAGGTTGACAGCATCCACGTCAGTGCCCATGGCGACCAGACCGGTATCGCTCTCACCATCGGCTTCCAGGAGGCTGCTGCGTGTCAGGGCTTCTCCTGGCACACAAAATGAAAAGTGATTGTCTGTGTCTGACTGTTCGTCTGTCTGTCTTAATGTGTGCGTGCAGACCTGTTTCCCTGCTTTCAGTGGCGAGGCCTTCTTCCCCGTGACGTCTCTTTATATGGACATTCCTGCTTCCAGACTGTGAGAACGTCTTTCCGCAGATCCCACATAGGTGAGGCTTCTCGCCTAAGTCACACACACAATACAGGCAAGAACTGCAGGATGGGGGTGGGGGTGGGGGGGTGATGCGTGGACCCCACTCATTCACTGACCAGAATGTACAAGCATGTGTTTTCTCAGACTGGAATACTCGGCAAAGGAGCGCCCACAACCATCTGCTTCACACACAAAAGGCTTCTCCCCTAAACATAAGCAGGCACACACATGAACACACACCCACACGTATGTTAATATTACAGGAAGTGTGAAAATGACAACAGCTACAAGTGATGCCTTGACATAAGATCTTAATTGGTTCTGTGACCACTCGGGTAACTAGGAACACTTATCTGAAATCGTTTTTCCTCATTGAAACAAATGGTTAACGTGTAAAAAAGTGTGCATCATGATTAAATGTGCAATTGATTTTATTGTGCCTTTCCTGGTGATGTGCCCGCCTTGGCCACCAGGTGGCAATATAATAGTCATGCCATAGTTACCAGTCCACTTTACCCCCACACCATGGGGATCAAACTGTACGCGTGTCATAATGTACAATTTCGGGTAGGAGAAAGTGGACCGGAACACGCTGTTAAATAACCTGAAGGTCACACTGAATAAAATACGAGTTGTTACAGCACCAAAGGTGCTGACTGGTCAAATCTAGGCGGATGTTTTTTTTCTGTGTTTTTGCTCACCGGTATGCACGCGTTTGTGGTTCTTGAGATTTCCGGCCGTGGTGAACTTCTTTCCGCAGTTGTTCTCCTTGCATACAAAAGGCTTGTCACCACTGTGCGTCCTCATGTGAACCTGGAGACGCTGCAGCACGTAGAAGCTCTTACCACAGCCCTCCGCCACGCAGCGGAACATGCGGTCGTTCCTGACAACAACACAAAAAACAAACATGAGAGAGCGATTCCATTTTGAGGCCTTCCAGAAAGTGTAATATAAAGCAAAGGATAAATAAATAGCTGAATTGTTCCCTTTCCTTCTTTTTGGAAATTGTTTTCAAATGAAAGCCATGCCAGTCACTCTGTCACCTGTGCGTTTTGAGGTGATACTTAAGGTGAGCGGGCCAGGTGAAGGTCCTGCAGCAGCCCTCAAATGAGCAGCGGAGAATCTGCCTGCTGGCGAGGGGGCGCCCGCTCCGGGGCGGCGGCGGTGCCGGCAACGGTGCCGGCAGCGGCACGGTGACTTCATCACCACCCAACGGCAACTCGTGCGTGTGGTCGCCTAGGCAACAGAAAAGCCCGTCAGTCAGCAGGTGCATCATCCACTCAAAAAAAAAAAAAAAAGTGTTACCATTGGTGGCGATAGCAGCTCTGGCATCCTGACTGGCCTTGGCATCCCGTACCAGCTGCGCCCGCGTGGCTGCGATCAGGCTGTCGTGGGCTAGCTCCTGCACCCGCAGATACCAGGGGGCGATGCCGTCCAGGCCGTAGTCTCCCGACGAAACGTCTTCATCGTCAACTGCTCCGTCCGTGGCGAAGATGAGGGACTCAGAGGAGGCTGTGATGCCTGCGCCGATACACACAATTTTACGTTTCTGTGAAAACAAACTACGACTCAGCCAGCAATTTAGAAAATAGTACTTCTCTGACCCTGTTTTACAATCAATTATAATCTAGCATTTTGGTTCATAAACTATGAACTATAATAAGAATATTTTTAAATAAAATATGATTAAAAAAATGCAGAATAACAAAATGTGTGTTGTTGCATACTTTTTGCCAAGTTGAGCAGGACATAGGAGGTGCCGTCCGACTGCTGCAGGTCATGGAGGATGGGCGGTGGGCTGGGCGAGGCCCGCGAGTGTGTGACGTGTGCCTGGTGCACCGCCAGTGAGCTCCGTTCCGACACGCCCGAAAGCTCTGATAGCGACGAAGAACTCTCGGGTGGGGGGCTCAGCGCTCCATCTGAACAGCAAAGAAAAAAGAACTTGTGGATTTATAATGTTGCTTATATTTAGAAAAAACAACAACCAGATTTGTGTTTATCAGGCAAAAACTAAAATCCAAGAAAATGTATTTATATTTTGGGGTGGGTAAAAAACAGACTTACTGTGACAATATACAGCATATTAGACTATAATATATATTATAAATATTTAGGTATTTTTCAAAACACTTAAAACTGCGTAATATTAACATTATTTAAAAATATTACTTATATATTTGTGCAAATAAAATAGCATAATGTGACCTGACCAGTGAGCTGCAGGTGCCCACACAAAGAACTGCCAACCGGGGTCAGCAGTGGCAGGCAGGCATGTTTGGACTCTGGGTCCTCCAGACCCTGGACCAGTGGGATGGACGCATTCTGGACAAACTGCACCAGCAGCTGTTAAGAGGATACATCACTATTACAATAAAGATTTCACAAACGTGATGTTTTTTATTTGGCTAAGGAAAGTGTTAAAAAAAAAAAAAAAACTCATGATACAATTATTTTTAAGTAAAAGGTAAACCTATGTCATAGGTCATTATGTGGTCACCTCTGGTTTGGAATCGAGTTCATCGGAAAGCATCAGTCTCCCTGGGTGTCACCTGTAAAGCACACAACTGCGTGGATTAGAAGCGACATTTTGTCCACAAATGAGCATAAAATAGATATACTAACCGTAAAACGCTAGAATTGAGGTTGTGTCGGTCATAAATTTATGGTCATCTTAGAGTAGAAATCATGGCCGCAGCTGTGGGAGTAAAAACAACCAATGTCAGATAACATGCGACATATGTTTAAATAGTAGTTTGTTACACATGCAACAAAATAAGAACGACGAAGCTGACAAATCTCCACAAATGAATTATAATATGCGTGTTGGGTGGCAGGTGGTGTTAGCCGCGACCAACTAGCCACATAGCGGAAGCTACCGACCCGACAGCTGTCAAAAACTTTAACGCAAACTATTTACACAAGATTAAAACAACACGACAAAAGTCAGTGTTTTACCTTATAATGGGCGTCGTTCGGTTTGGGCGGTGCCAAGAATGCTGTTTTCTTACGTCGGAACAAGAGTGCTAGGCTAATAAAGCTAACTGGTATGCTAGCGGCGCCATTCTACAGTGTCTCAGATGAACCAAAAATAGAAAAGGTCGCTTACTTCGTTTTTTGATCACCACTGCCATCTTGTGGCCAAGGACGTACAAGACGCGATTTGTTTTTAGCCCTAAAATATTTATTACATAACAGCAAACGAGATGAAAAATACAAAAATGAGACACAAATGATCGCTCATACACACATACAATTTAAAAAACATTCAACCGTATTCTACTCGTGTCAATCTCAGAAGAAAACGCTTGATAATATTACAAAATCAGAAACATGAACTTTCGCATTCCCCCCAACATTTAAGCATTAAAACTATGTATGATGGTTGCTCTCTCCATCCCACATTAACAAAGCTACTCTTCTGCATCAACCATTTAAATGTATTGATAATTTCGGTCTCCAAGTAAAAGCAAATGTGTTGACTAAACACAAAGATAACAGTCCGCTTTAATCGAGGACGACAGAAATTGGGGATATTTCCCGTTGAGAACCTGAAACACGGATGATTTTGGATGGAAATCACAAACGTTTTACCCGTCTAAGAAAAGGAGCAGATAATGCACAAGTGGCGGTTTTAAAACCACCCCCTTTCAGTTTGGTGTAGATTGTCAGAATCACAAAGCAAAGAGTAACAGGTTGTTTTCAGATTGGCAACAGATGACAAATGCAAAAAGTAAAACAGGACGGACAGACCGGCCGACAAAGCACAATCACAAGCGGCTTAATGCGGACTAACACCCATTAAGGAGACTTGCGTACTACACATCTGAACCGCCACTAATGAGCTAAAGAGCAACTTTACATTGGTCGAACCCAAACATTTCACAGTAGACATACTCAGTCACACTGGAAAATATACAGTACATAATCCCTCATTTTCATGAACCGGTTCAAGTAGTTTTTGGTGCTTAATACAGAGGGAACAAATATTTAAAAGCAATAGTGGGTGCCTGATGATTAGCTGCCTTGTTTTAGTCTGCTCAGGATGATGCAAAGTGCTCAAATGCATCACAATCATAAAGGCCCTTGCCCCCCACTTGGAACATTTTGATAGAAAAAAAAAATCCTCTATGTCAAAGATGCTGCTTAAGGAAGAACCAGATGCTCCAACAGGAAGGCAGAATCAACGGGTAGCTGTTACCAACGTCCCTTACGTAGAGCATGCCCCCCCCCCCAGAAAATAAAAAGACACTCAAGCCCTCGCCCACCCAAAAGTCAGCATGTCTCCTAAAAACCGCCATACGTCCTTTTTGACCGAGTTACTTCGGATCTCATGGGAATTCGGAGGCGACGGAAAGTGGCATTAATCACGTAGGCACACAAGCAACCAGGACTTTGCACGACACAATAGTAGTTAGCAATTGTGCCTCACAGCAAGAACATTCAGCGTTTGAAATCGCTTGCATAAACAGTGTATTCTTGTTCTTAAGCCATAAGATGGAATTGCTCTGGTCCCAACTGATGCCATCTTAGTGTGAGTTGAGGAACTTCATTGAGGCAAAAGTAGTCCTTTGCCGCAACCTTAAGGCATCGATAACCAATTGCAGCGCAGAATAAATCTTTGTTGAGGGGCATCAATGACTCGAACATTTTCATTATTGCCAGCGGGGCTCGGTTTTAACCACCAGCTACGAAATGACTGGCTAGAATGTCTGTTAAAATTGGTTGCGTAAAATCTTTTGCTGCAGGCCATACAGTAAATGTCAGTATGGTATTTGTGTGAATAAAGGAAGTGTGACTGCAACAAGAGTGCGGTGAGTGTTGGGCCAACAAAAATGTCTCAAGTGCGAGCGGCTCAGTGTGTCATTCGAGGCTTGGGGGCAGTCAAAAATGTAGGCCAAACTGTGCAAGCGAGGCTTTGGGTAGGTGTCTAAAGTGGGCCACATTACTCTCGCTCCATCTGTCTGTCAACCCCCGCCGCCCCTCCCGAATAAGCCCTGGTACCATCCCAGTCGGGGGGGGCGCCTAATCGTCCTTTAAGCCGGTGAGTGACGCCCGCTTCCAGTCCTCCTTGGCCTCCTCCTGAAGGCTGGCGTGCAGCTTGACGCAGATGCTGGCGTCGCCGCTACGCAGTGCTTGCAGGAAGAGATCAGTGTGCTCCTTGAGACGGTCCAAATCCGTCTGCGTGCGGCGGTTCTGACGGAGGAGCTCCTTGGTGCGGAGTGTGATGTCCAGGAGGCCTGATTTGTTCAGGATGTTGTATGTGTTGCAGAAGCGCTTCCGCCTCGTGTCGTCGTCGTCGTCGTCATCATCACACTTTTGTTCGGCCGGCGAGGCTTCGTCTGTGGGCGTCGGGCTGTTAGCGCAGCTAGGAGGGCAGGAGGAGAAAGACGGCGACGAGTCTGATTGGCTGACGACCGACATAGGTGCCTCGCTGGCCATTTGAGGGAGTCGGGTTTGCGGAGGTTGCGTGTTGTCGGGGGTCCCGGAAAGAACTGAGGCCTGCTTCTGGCTCTTCTGCGGTTTCTCTTTTGGGCCGTGATCCCGCTGAGACCCTGGCGGCGAGGAAGAAGATAAGGAAGACGACGAAGAGCTGGAGGAAGAGGCGGTTCCCCTCCCCGAGGAGGAACTGTCGCCAGGATGTGGCGCAATCTTGGGGTAGGACTTGAGAATAGGGAGATACTTCTTGGGACGCCTGTGTCGAGAGGCTTCCTTGGACGCTTGGCGGGAGACGACGGGCTGCAGGAAGACCACCTGAGGCTGCTGGACCACCGGCTGAACCACCTCCACGGCGGGACTGAAGCTCCAGGGCTTCATGGCTGGGGGGTTGTCTCCAGGCTGCTGAGATAACAGTCGATAATTTATGTTATGGTTCCATCAAGAACACAACACCATGTAGCCCAACTAATATTTGGACATTTTTTTGTCCACAATTCTTATTTTAAGGCAGTGTGAACATACCAAGCCAAGTTATGAACACAAAAAATTTACAAGCATATACCAAAACAACAGTCGCCCCCACACTTGTTGGAGCTGTGTAATGTGAACTGTGTACATCCAAATTCCTATTCATATTTTGGAGTCAGGAGTAAGACACGCCAAGCACTAGATGGTAAATTCCTTCCTTGACCTCACTTGGTGGCTTTCAACTGAGCCAATTCATCTTTTCAGTCACGGGTTGAAAGGGAGTCAATCATGTGAGTGGTCAGCATTTTGGGTCTCGGAACAAATTGAACTCTTAAGTCAAGGTACGACTAATTTACGCTACTGGTGGAATGTGTTTGGGTATACCTGTTTGAGGAGCACATTTTTCATGATGATCATGGGGGACATGCTGGAATAGGACCCCCCAACTACAGCCAGCTGCCCTGAAGTAGAACTCTGGACGCCCGGCCGCATGGAAGGCCGCGGCGAGTCCTCGGAGTCAGCGTTGTCCATGGTGCTAGCATGCTCTGAACTTGCATCTGAATAGGCATGAGGCATAATCAATTGGATATTCATTTAAAACACGTGAAGGCTGATAAAAGAAGAAGACGGCACCTGAGAATCCGGAGTCCCTTTCCGACTCTGCCCGGGAGTTTCTGTGAGACTTCATGATGCGTGGCCTGTTAGCGACCCGGGAGTCGCTTTCCGCCTTTCGCTTGGCGCTCATCTTCGTGCTTTCCTGTTGCTATGCGAAAGATGGCCTACCAGCAACTACATCAGCATATCAAATCTGGAAATCAATAATAGACAAGATCAAGTACACTTAAACACCTTTCAAGACCCCTAAGGTGGGACAGTGCTTGTGGGTAATTTTAGTGAGCGTGATATCAAATGGAAAGGTGGTCAACCTCTAAAAGGTGATGCAAGGAACGGTCCAGATCATTTCTGGTAGTTGAGGAAGTTAAACGTTGATCAGTTGCTAACTAGCTGCTCAATTCAAGATGAAGAAGACTCTCAGTCGATTTTGCATTGTAAACGCAGAGGTTCTGCTAAATTAGTTTCTTATTTTCTAAATACTATATTAGGAATGTTTATTGCATTAGAAACCGTATTTTAAAGGCAGCGTAAGTTAATACAAGTTTCCAAAACGCTTCGAGGCGCACACAACTCGAAACAAAACATCAGCACTTTCGTTAGCTATGTGCTAATTCGACGACGCGCCCATAGCTCAGGTTTAGCCTTCAGCCTCGATTTGTAAAGAGAAACACCCGAAAATAGATCAAAATAAAACAACTTACTTACGCTTCGTTGTGACGAGGGTGAGAGATAGGACACAAGTCGGAAATGGATGGAAAGTCTGTCCCGGTGAGACAGTCTGGTCGTTGGACGGATGCTTTTCCGTCTGTGGATGGAGGCGGGTGGGCAGCGCACGACTTTCCACGGTACACCACACGAGACAAGGCGGCCCCTCCTCCCGCCTGTCAGTCACATGCGAAGCACGGTGGCACCAACCGCCGACAGACAGATAGCGTCAACTATCATTAATTATCCCTCAACAGGAATAAAACATCAAAATATGCTGGCGTTGTCGTAATTTTGTCGCTGCAAAATGTTGAGAACGTCGGACAGCAGTAAAAAAAAGTCCCAGAGGCTTTGCCAAATTTGGGGGGGAAAGGGTGGGGCTTTCTGACGTCACGGCCGGGCACGCCCACAATGTCGCGTTCCGAGCTCCTGGTTGGTTAGAGCGGCCAGCAGCTGAAAAACGTGACTCCTGCCCAATATGAGTACATCGTGTTTGGAGCGTGTACGGCACTGCAAGTACACGCGCAACACAAGCGTATCTCATGTACCATCGGGGAATCCACTGACGTAGCCTAGACTGTAATAATGTTGCGTATTATATAATAGCCCTGCTTGTCCCGCAACTAACCTGAACTTGTATTCTCCGGAGTGGGTGGCGTCATAAAACACTAGCCTGCTTGCTGGTTGGGAACAAAAAGTCCTCAAATGCTCAAATTGCGGCAGTAACACAAAGTGAAAGTCAATAATTAACATACAATGTGGGTAAAAGCCACAATAAAATCAAATAAATTCTGTGCAACGTGCACATTTATTTTAGATAGCAGTGTATGCCATTATTATACCACTACTGCGTTTTAATATTTTGATGTATGCATTTACATTTGTATATATTTTGCTATATCACATTATTTTTTTTGCAGTGACAATTTTTCTAAACACTCTGCTGTCATCATAATAAAATGAATGAAGGCACCGCTGTCCTTTGGTCTGTTGGTATTTTTGCTGTGTTTCAAGGCTTCCAAAACATTGCACTTATACAAACAAAAGGTTGAAAGCGCTGATTTATTGGAGTTTGATTTGGTGGCACTAACATTTTCCTACCATAATAAGCTCAATTCAATACTGGGCTAGTTCAAGGGGTGGGCAACCATTTGTGATTCAAGGGACAATAAAATAGCCAACTTTAAGACAATATGGTTCACGGGCCATATTTTGCCCTCCCCTGTAATTTTAGCCCTGGAAGTTAGCTGGAATGGCTGAGAACAAAAATGCATGCATGTGCAGGAGGGCCTTTATCTGACCACATTGATAGACAGCCCCCGTGCCAGAAATAAATAAACATAACCTTCTTTCAACCTCATGCTTGTTTGAACACTGTCATTTTGCGGGAACTCAAATATGAAGCGGACGTGCACGCTAACACAAGAGCATTGTGAGGCTGCTGTTCTACACAAGATGATAAAGTTTTAGCAACGCAGTACGTGTTCTACTTCTCTGTGGAGAAGGCTCGCTTCATGAGCGGAGGCGGCGTCTTGCCGGCTTCGTACAGCGACTCGGGCAGCGGCGTGCTCAGGTAGCACCAGTCTGGGATGCGGCCCGTCTGGTTGTAGTAATCACGGGACACCGACCTGCTGCCCAGAATGTCCTGTAGTGCACCAAAGATGGCACCTAGAGGAAATGACCCAAGATTAAAATGAGCTTTCTTCTTTTTAAAGTCCAGATGGAGCATTTCCGACCTCCGAGCCAGGCGGTGCAGTTGGGCTTGGCAGGCGGCGAGTGCATGCGGAAGTTCTTGCTGGCCAGCACGTCACGGTACTTGGGCTTCTCCACCAGCAGGCGAATCTCAGCTAGCAGCCGGTGCTGGAAGCCCGGCAGCATGGCCGTGCCGCCGATCACCACCAGGTTCTCCGACAGCACTTTGCGTGTGTCGATTGGGCACTAAAAAAAATGCAAGAGGTTGTCGAAGCTCAGATGCAGTTCTGCTAATATCTCAGCGTACCTTGACCAGGGCGTCAAGTATGAGTGAAGCTACGCTCTTCTCTTCATTGTCCTGCTCAAACATAATCTCCATCAGTGAGTCCCTGCAAACAAAATGGATGGAGTGAAGTTCCCCAGGTTAGAAAAACTTAGCATGTTGACACAGCTTCACCTCTGTGTAAAGATTACCATTGTATGTTTAGCGACTGATGGAAACTAAATGGAGTGAGCTTCCCCAGGTGGCAAAGTTAGCGCACGTGTCGATATGTTTTCACCTGATGGATCCTTTAATATGCAGGATTTTCTCGCCATCCAGTGGATAGTCGACATCTGGAGGCGGCTCCGGACGCTACAAACCCCCACATAAGAAAAAGATAAACTGAAGGCACAGTTAATCAGACGTGTTGTCGTGTTCTCACATTATCCTCACCTCAGCCGAACTTTCCATGTTGAACTTGGCAGCCTGGAGCTTGAGGCCTCTCTGCAGGTCGCTGACAAAACACGTCCTGACTGCGTGAAACAATACTGCTGGATAAGAAAACTGCATTTGCGAGGCGGGGAATTAGAGATGTTTGATGTGACCCACCTTTAATGTCTTCCACGGTTTCTTCCGGAATGGTGCCTAGGAGGGGGAAGGACAGTGGGATAAATGCTGGATCCTGTTGTGAAATTGTCTACTAAAACTTAATACCAATGATGGAGGGCACACTTTGCCCGGTGGTGGTGTCCGTATCCACGGTGCACTGCTCCACAAGAAGTCCATCTAATTCCCTAAAAATAAACGCACACATATGCCGCAACGTTAACTATATTCTAAATGTTTGTGTCTATGATGGAGATGATAATAACTACGTACGTGTGGATGGCTTTTCCACCCAAAGGTAAAGCCTCCCAAGCAGGCAGGATCAGAGTGCACTCATACACCTGATGGTGGCGTTAAGTCCCAAACCCTGGAATTATGTGTTTAAAAATAAACTCTGGTTTAAATGATAGGATACAGGCACCACAAGGGTCTCAGTGTAGCCGCAGTCCATCACCAGGGCCGAGTTGATGCCTAATGTCATGGTGGCCATGAGGTGACTTGGTGCAAACAGCACGGATGGCACCTGGCAAAAACATTAAAGGTTGAGTAAAGGCAATTTATACGGTGTGCCGCACCAACTATTATCAATAAAGTTGTACCTCAAACTGTTTGAAGAAAACCTTGGTGAGCGTCTCCCTGAAGTGAGACGGGCAGAGGATGGACTCGATAATGACCACCCTTCTGTCTCGAGGGTTCACCAGTAGATGTCTGATGATAGGAAACATTTACAAAGAAATTGAATGAGTTCAACTTGTTTTCTTTAAAAAAAAAAAATCACATGGTAGATTACCTGAAGTACAGTGTGTGGATAAACTCTTTTAGGATGACATAGAGCTCTTCTGTGTTGATGTTGTATTGAACCACTTTGGTTGCCTGAAAAGGAAACAATGTGACATACTATTCACTCAGATAAGTGTGAAGATAATTGTTTATCCAAGCATCAAACACTATACAAGAGGGACAAATGGAAGCAAATCTGTGTCTAACCTGCTGCTGTCCCGGCTTGCGGATCTCGCTCGGAATGATGAACCTGGGCCCCGTTTCCCCTGCAAAGCCACATCTGGAAGTGAAGAAGAAAAAAAAAGGAAAAGAACACAAAATGAGGTCACTGGCATAATGATGCACAGCAAACAAGCAGCCAGCTAAAGTTGTGGGACAAAGATGTCTTTATTTGTCATCTGCTTCATGTGATTTGCCTCAAGTGATGGTTGACATCCTTGATTTAAGCCAGCATTGCTTAACCAACTAATAGTGACTAAAATATTTTCAATAAGACAGTAGTGGTAATAATGAAAGTTAACTTTTTGGATTAGACAGCAGTTAGATAACTGAGTGTTTGCATAAACCTCTTAAAAGATATTCAAATAAGAAAATGGTCTTGGTGGGACTAGACCAATTTAAAGTCATCCGATTTGAAACATCAGCGTCAGGTCTTAAATCACCGGCATAAAACTGCAATGACAGGCTATAAATAAAACACATAATTGAACAAAGCACGTACATGAAGAACTATCATAACGAAGTCACGGCATCTTATCTGATTAGCGTCACTAACAGGTTATTAATGACTTGTTAGCAATATTCATTGTCGTGACTGCTTTATACAGTCATAAGTAAAGATAATGATGTGTTCAACAGAGCAGGTAAAACCCTATGGCGTTGGCAGTTAGCTAGCCAAATGCTAACGATTAAACACTCACTTTGTGTACGCCGCTCCCAGATCGATGACGATGGCGGTCTTTTCTGCTCCACTGCCTAGACCATCAAATAACGGCATTTTAACTTATTCAATATCAATACAGTTGCTTCAATTGGCGTCGCTGCTCTATTTACGCATTATTCCAATAATCGATTTTCTTTTTTTTTACTTCTTCGCACTTTATCTCTATTGGAAGCTGGCAAACCACCTTATCAATAGAGTACCGCCACCTACTGGACTGGAGGGTGAATTGAGCGCAAATGCATACTGTTAAAATGAATACGTACTAATACAATTATTATACAACACTGTTAACAGATAGTTGTCGTTGTTTTTTTTTTTTAGCACAAATCGACATTTGGGAGAATTAATCACAGTTTTCATCATTTGGGGGCTAATTTACGGCGTCACTCAGTGATGGAGCGCACTTGAGGAGAAGCTGGAATAGGAACAACACTGCGCCTCCTCTCTCTCTCTCTCTTTCTCTCTCTCTCTCGCTATCGCACACGAACCCATCATCTTCGGTCCATCATGCACTCTGCAAGGTAAATGCACTCGCATTTTGGTCATTTTAATGCTCCGAATACCCCCAAAACATGCATGGATTTATATTTAACGGGTGTAATGCGATTGGAGTGGTTCCATAACGCACGCAGTGTGGAGTTGGTTACTCTGCATACGCGGAGCCGTCAGCTAGAGAAAAATGGCTTTTTTTGTTGTTGTTGACATGTTTTGAGCATTTGTATTTGGCAATGATTACAGTGACTCAGCTCGGATTTGATAACCATGACACAGCATACGTGGGGTTTGTTGTAACTAAAAAAAAAAAGTCTCTAGCACGTGTTTGGTTGTATCTCTACGACATTTTACGTTTATGTAACATTGCAAAAAGGGAGAATGTGATATTTTTATGCGGCTGTTTTAAGTGTTGTTGTAGTGTTTTGCTTACCACTAGAGGGAGCCAGCGAACCGCCAGTGGTTCTCGTACCACAGATTGGGAATCCCTGATAGACTGGATCGGGAATGTTTTTTTTTTTTCAGGTCTAGATTCATGACTGTGTGCTTTTTCATGTGCAGACAGAAGATGTTGCCGACTGACCCGCTTCATCGCCTCCTCCTGGCCGGAGTTTGCCTATGCGTGTGTGGAAATGCAGTCCAGGATCTCCGGAAGGAAGCTGCAGGTTCAGTCAGATGGAGATCTTTGAGGATGGTGATGCCAAACGGGCAAAGTCTTGATGCAGAATCCAAGCCCAAAGCGCTGAAGTTCTGGAGGATGCTTGACAGAGAGAACATCCACAAAGCTGTCCTGGAAAGGACACAGAGAGACACAACAGCCATTAGACTGCATGAAGACACAAGGTGGTCTTCCTCCACTAGCGTTCCAAATCCATCCAGTCCCCTCCTCACACCAGTCTCCGTTCTCACACGGACCACCACGCCGTCATCCATGTGGGAACGTGAAGGTCCTATACTACCCACGCCACCGGAACCCTTCTTACCCGACATGAGTGAAGACACCATGCCTAAAGAAGACGGCATGGAGGGTCTGTGGACAGAGGCTCCCAGACCCAGCGGAGGTTAGTTTACCTTTGTTATACAATGGAGGACAATTTTTATTTTTGTATAACACTCTGGAGCATTTTGTGAAGGCTTTTCTAATTGCTCTGGGTTGAGGTCAGTGTGTTCTCTTGATCTCACTGCAAACCTTGTATTTTACAGCCTGAAAATGCTTTAATGAAATTACATTTTGAGATTTTGTATCTTCCATTAGACACACCCCTCTCACTTTCAAAATCATTCAGTCCTGGTAGGGAGTAGAAGCAAAAAGTGGTGAGAAAAAGGAATTCACAAACCTAAAGACAAAAAAGAACTTAATTACAATAACAATGTTTTTGTACTTTGTGACCTCTTTACAGACAAGGCTGTTTAACACTCCCTGCCTGCATATCGCTATGTGTTGAGGGGGGGGGACAAACTCCAGACAGGAATAGAAGTTAATTAGAGCGCCGCGGGTCCCCGACGCTGTTCAAAGTGGAACGATGGGGAAGGCAGGGAGTAAGGCAGACGCCATCAAAGGACATTACTCGACATGTCACACACCTTTTTTTGTGTGCGCTCCTAGGCTTGTTCTTGGTTGCCATATTTTGGGGTTACAATGCTATCACTCGACTATACCCCAAAATGTATTAAGGCCAAAATGTACCCCCAAAAAATTACACAACTAGATTAAAGTTGTAGTCTTATGAGAATTAAGTTTTATATTACAGTATCTTAATGAGTCACTTACAATATTGATAATAATAATGCATTGGATATGTAAAGCGCTCAGAAGAAACAATACTAAATAGACACTACATACCTCTAATATTATTACAAAATATTTTTGGACATTGTTTCTAATAGCAAACACGGCGGCGCCGCCTTCCCAGGACGACACCACAGAGGGCACCATGTCGTCCGAGTCCCTGCCGCTCATCTTTGAGCCTATGGAGGAATCCGTGGCTCAGCTTCCAGCTGTTGTCATGGCAACCGCAGTCACGCCGCTGCCAGAGGAAGACTCGGAGCGAGCGGTCACCACGGAGACAGACAAGCCTCTACGCACAATGCCCCTGATGACGACTGAGGTCCAGCTTCTGAATGTCAGCAGCCAATCAGGTCCGTTTTAGGTCAGGTCAAATAATAGGAAAAAAAAAAAGCTTCCACAATGGCTGCTTCAAAGCAAAATGTCTGACTTCCTGTTTATTTTCCAGTATGGACTTGTGATGGTTTTGAATTACTGTCTTTGTTTTTATATCAGATTTTTACTTTATGTACAGCACTCTGTATGCTAATAAAGCACGTCTGTGTATTAAGCATCCCAAATTTTCATCCACACTCCCCCGCTTCTTATGTTTAGGCACTGTGCCGACGTCAGAACTCACCGACACTGCGCAAGATTCCACCCCGGTTACCGCGGTAACCAATCCACCTGTGCCCTTTCCCCAATCGGGTTTAGAGGAGACGGACTCTGAGGGTGAATGGCCAACACAGCAAATTTTCAACAGCATTTCAAAGTGACTCAACTTGCTTGCGTTTCAGACGATCCGGACGAGGAGAATTCCGAGGAATCGCTGGAGGACGAGGAGAGCCAAGAGGACCCGACTGAGACGTCCCGGACTCAGCCTACGTACAGCCTCATCCCCCCACCTCCTGTTTGGGTGCAACGCAATCAGGGCCTGAGTATGAAACAAAAAACACACTTTTTTTTATTTCTGGGGAAATGTAAAATGAAAGTGGAATTGTTGATCTTTAAACACATGATTAAAGTTGACTCTTGCTTGCAGTGCGTAGCTGGGTGGCACTGATCCAAGAAAAGGTGAGACTAACCGACCTCGTCCGTCACCATCTGTTTTTGCAACCTATTTTGTCTCCGCCCACGCTACAGGCAGGCTACGTTTCCGGCATGTTGGCCCCGGTGGCCATTGGCATGGCGGGGGCCCTTCTGCTCGTTGGCGCTCTCTACAGCATGAGGAGGATTCAGCGGAGTCGGCGGAACAGCTTTAAACGCCAGCGGAGGAAGGTCCGGCCTGCGGAGGTCAGTATGCAAATATTAGCTCCGTCCAAAATGTTATGCTAGTGGTTGCTTGTTTAACAGGATTATGCAAAAACCTCCAGTTTAGTTATGTCCTATGAATTCTGTTACACGTAGCAACCAGGCGAGACCTGCATCGGCCGGCAAGATCAGGCCATGCTGTTGGCCGACAGTTCCGAGGATGAGTTCTGATCCAAAAAGACTGACCCAATCAATGTTGCCATGACAGCGGCATCTATATACCGCCTCAGACAGCTCCTGGACAATCTCGCGTGGGAACTTAATTCCATGTTTCAAAATGGCTGTGTGGTCATGTGACACCTATTTCACAAAAAAAAAAAAAAAAACTCAAGGGAATAATTGAAAAGGTACACAACACAAATACAGTATAGTGCTTGTACATGTTAATGTCAACAGAAATGTGTTACATGTCACATTTACTTTGCTAACAGGGCTAGCGTGGTAGCTAACAATTTGTCATTCACAGCGTTTCATTTATTGTTTGCATCTGCGTTTGGACTAAATGTTTCAAATGTAACTTAAAACACGAAGCAATGAATAAGCAGTTGTCTGGTGTTATTGTTGGTTATCAGGACTTTTTTTTTTCCCAGTAAAGGTCAGCATTTGTGATTTTTAAAAAAGTCAATTCAGTGACTTCATTCGGAAGATGTCTTGAGACAATTGAATCTAATGAGATTCACATCTTGAGCTAACTTTATGGTCTTATTTGATTGTATTTTTTTATATGTTCAATGTTGAAACACAGGTGTTAATGCAATAATACTGTTTTGGGTTATTAAAAGACGTTTTGTCTTTTCTCAAAATAAAAGAATTAAAAAAAAAAACAGTGTGCAACTCAAGCTGAAAAAGAACTTAGACCAGTCAGATGTACAGCATTAAAAAAATCAAATAATTTATTTCTGTGTTCTTTTTTGTTTGTTTTCGCTCTTCTCCACATTAAATAAAGGCTCGCAGACATTTTTCAGATCCAAATCAAAAGGGGTGGGGGGCGGTGATGCCGAGGAAGAAGAAGAGGGGGGGGGGGGTGAAACAAGTCCAACATGCAGAGAAACAACAGCAAATATATAGATTTTCGCCTCTTTTCCAACACAGCATGGATGGCGGAGGATGTTTCGTGTGGGCCATAGATAGTGCCGGTGAAGACAAAAAAATTTAAAGAATTTAGTGGCTTATCATTTTTTTTTGTTTTCTAAATGATAAAGACGACAAAGCCCTTAAGTCAGATGCACTTAGGCTGTAATGCCTTTTTAAAAAAAAAAAGACGGCACTGTTTGATTCACAGTATGACATGTCAGGGAATAGTCGTACGGCTGATTCAAGCTTTATTTGTCCAGATCGACGTACGGAAGACGGTTCAATTAGCCCCGTCGCCATGGCAACACCTCTAGAAGCGCATAAGTAAACAGCCAGTCTGAAAAAAATAAAGGGCTCGAAAAAGGATCAGTTGAGCAAAAAGTGGCACTACGATTTTTTTGTTGCCCTCGTTCTTCTGACGTGACTTTTGGCAGCATATCGGCGTGATAAAAACAGGTCAGCAGGAGTGTATTTGCATATGTAGATGAATTGCAAGAGCCCCACATCGACAAGGGGGGGGGGAGGGGGGTTGAATTAAGAAAAATCGCATTCATATATTTCTCAAAACTGCGACAAGATTGCAAGTCATGGGTTTCTAAAGTTGCACCATTGTCAAAAAAAAACAATATGGGATTTTTTAATTCTAATATTGCAGTGTTTCTTTTACTGGAGCTAATTTTACAAATTCAATATTATTGTTTTCTTTTTTTTCAATGCAGCCCTAAGTTGCGAGTTCCAATTGTTTTTGTTTTTTTTAGTTGTCTACAAAAAGGAAAATTGCGTTTTCCTTCCATCGAACGGAACATTAAAAAAAATTGTTATTGTGTGTGTGTACGGGGTTGTTTAAACAAGAACGAAATAAATCCACGGTGAAGTCAAAATAGGACACGCGTACATACAACTTCCAAACAAGTGCATCTGACATTTGTTCTTTTGAAGAAAACAACCATCTAACAAGAGTCTTGTGGTTTTCAGTTTTTGTTTTTCGCACTGAGATGAACTTAAAACAGAAAGATGGCAGCAGCGTGATGAGGAACACTGTGAACAAGCTCGAAAGCTCTTGCTAGCTGGAATTTGCAAAACTGACTGACTCTCAGGAACATTGCATTTGGAAGTGGGGAAGGCGGCGGGTGGGGTTTTCCTAATTTGGGCTCACTGGATTTTGAAAGCTTTTGGAACTTGAAAAAAAAAAAAAAAAAAGTGGAGGTTGATGTTTGATGCTTGTGGAGTGATCCGTGACACACATACAATAAAATAACACGGCTTGACACAGGCTTCAGTCCTTTGAGGTGTGTGTGGCAGAAACAGCTCCACCAAGCGGACAAACAGGGAATCGATAAACTCACACACACCAAAGTGGGCAGTCAATCACACACGCATGTCTGTCTGTATGCGTCATGACCGCTCCCAAACTTTTTAAAAAAGAAACACAAAAATAAACTCCACCATTAAGTTTGGGGGGGGTTGGGTCTTTAAGACCCCACGCTTACTTGGTTTTCTTCCGTCCATGCATCCACTCCCAAAGTTTGAAGGTTGAAAAACGTCATCAAGGTCATTCGGAGACCCTGGCCTCCAATTCCCCGCACTGCTCCATCTTTTTTTCATGTCGGGAGAAAGAAGGGGCCTTCATGGAAAACACCTGGAGGGCAAGAATAGTGTGTGCATGTGTCTGTGTATATGCATTTAAATGTGCATACTGTTGCATGTATGTATGTGTGTGTGTGTGTGTGTCTGTGTCAAAAGTGAAATGAGGCAGGCAGGCTTGATCGCTTGTCCAGTCCCCCCGCCCCTTCCATCCTCAAACTCAGCGTAGCCACAGTTTGAGCCTGAGTGCGTCCACGCCGTTCAGATAGTATCTGAAGAGCCGCTTGTCCCGCACAAAGCCTAAGTTTTCGTACAGCTTCAACGCCGACTTGTTGGTGATCTCCGTTTCGAGGACAACCTGCGATGGAAACCAGTGAGATTTTTTTTTTCCAATAATAAATAAATATGGTTGATTTTCCGAGGGCGTTGTTACCTCGTCACAGTCGCCCTCCACCATGGCGTAGATGGCCTTCTTCACCAGATTAGTACCTGATAACATAAAAAGGGTTCAAAGAGTTGGATTAGGAACTCTTTTTATGTATCAGAAAACAAACTAAACAGCAATTTGTTTTCCTCACCGATGCTTTTCCTTCTGTGTTTGGAGTCGACAGCCAGCATGGCGATGTACCCGCGCCGGAACATCTTCTTGTGCATGTCCAGTTTACACACGATGGCGCCGACGCACTCCTGCTCCACCATGGCCTGTCAAATCGCAATCACACTGTAAACCTCAGATGCCCTCTCCTGCTGTCTAATGACTTCCGATTTGTTGTTTGATCTTTTCTACATCTGCATAGTTGGTGTGCGGTCCTATAGCATGTTATGGAAACAAGAATCACAACACGATTAGTAATGATAACCATAGAACTATTATTCTACTCAAAATATGTCACTCACGATCCAATCTGGGGATTTTGAGGTTTGACAAGCATCCCAAAGATGATAAGAAGATCATTTAAGAATGTGCTTCAGAAGATTAATATTCAGCAATGACAATCATATTGCAAAAAAATAAATCCCAAGCTTTTAATTGAACAAAGGACAAAATTAAACACACGCAGGAACCACCTTAAGGAAAGAGCAGGAACTACTTTGGAATTTCATGGAAACTAAGGTCATTGGACATTCAGTGTACTTGACATTAGTGCAGCCGCTTTAAAAGCATGCTATGCAACTGACGTACACGACAGGTTATGCATTTACAATATACAAATACTTGACATTTTCCAAAAGAATGTCATGGAACTTAGGTATGAGGTGTGGTGGAGGTTAGAGGGGAGGGGGTTGACACTCACCAGGAAGCAGAGCTGCGGCCAGTTGTGGATGAAGTACCTGTACGTGTAAATGGAGTAAGGCTCAGACAAGTCCTTGGTGATCAGTCTCATGATCCACGGCATCTGAAGCTCGGACTCGTAGCGTACATAACAAATGTCGTGGGTGTCCTCCAGCGCCGAGGCGCCCAACTCGAGCCGGGCAAGCTCGTCCGACGGCGGCTGGGGTTGCTCCGTGTCCCCAGAGCTCCCGGAAGCGAGCGGCGCCGCCTGAATTCTAGTCCGGGCCGGCATCCCGTTCATACTATTGTTAACCAGCGGCGAGTGACAGCCGTTTTTGGAGCGGGGGCCTTCGTGTTGGCAGTGATCCATGTCGTTCGGGGTCTCGTCATCGCCGCTGCTGTCACAGTCGTCCGCGGGTGGTCTCGTATTGTCAAGGTGTCCCCCCGGTTCCTCCACGGGACTACCGGACAAGCCGTTGAGCAGCTGCTGTTCCACGGTTGGCATTTTGAGATGCAACGCCGGCGGGCTAGCTCGAGTTAGCATGTTTTTCTGCTTCTTCTTGCCCGGTTGCTTGGCTTCGGCGAGCGGCTTCCCCGACGCGGGGTCCTTCCCGGGTCGACACGGCCCTCCGTCTTCGCACCCAGCCCCGGGGAAAGGTGGACTTTCAGACGGGGATGCGGGCAGTACGCTACTAGGCCCAGGCGGCACTGTGGCCATTCCACCGCATCAAGGTGGCGATTCGCGCTTGGGAAACGTCGGACACAAGTTCATTCACGACGCCAAGCGGAGATACGACAACACCGCGGGTGTGACTCCGCCGAAGAAGGCGTAAATCCACGGATTATTGTGGCGAAAAGGGCTCGTGAAGCGGCGACGTTATTCGCTGGCTTTCTCCTCGAGCTCTCCCTGCTGCCGCAAAGTGCTGTCGCAGCAAAGGCCATTGCAACACTGCCGCACGGTTACGATTTACGACAGTGCCGTGAAATGCCTTTGACAGCACCCACTTGTCTGAATAAAGCGAGTTAAATTGTAAAGACGTGTGTTTTATTTTATTAAATATTTTTAAATAACTAATCGGGAGCTACTCGACTTCTACTTTGTGTTTGGAATATTATACAATACAATAAAGTGTATTGTGTAAAATGTACAATAGAAATTTATTAAACCATTAGTGAAAACTGCAGTTCAATGTGATCAATGTCAAAAGTCTACAGTATGAACTCAAAAGTAATTGAACTATTAAAAGCTAAACTTGCCATAGCGATCCCAGCACACACATATCCTAAATTCAACACCGCACCAATAAGTTATATGATTCAAATATTTATCAATCACTTTCCTGGAGTGGTTGAAGGCCAATGAGATCCAACCGTTGTGACCTCCTTAACGTCCAGCAGAGAGCGCTAGATCACGAGTTATCGCCCCACTCCTGTAGCAATAGCACAATTCCACCAAAGGATGTCGCCGTTTTGTATTTTTTAAGTTTTTTTTTTCCAGCAATGACGTAAAATAAGTGACACAAGGAGTGTCCAAATGTGCAGTTAGGTTATTTCTTGGCTACAAACGAAAACTTTTTAAGAGTTATTTTAAAGTCAACAATAACATTTATTCTATAACAACTATAATAATAATAATGTCAATATGACTAAATAGCAATATGATGTAAAAATGAAAGGGGGAAATTTGGCTTTTATCTTGATGGATCACGATCAGCATTTTAAATAAAATTCACATTAAAGGTCCTCATTACTAATCATACTTTATTTGGATTAATGATAAATATGGCATAGCAAATAACATGCAGCCTACAATTTTTTTTATATATATCTTTTCCCCATTGTGGAACGAATGAAGGCCTATTATCTTGATTGAGCATTGATAAATCATTCAGTAGAATATATAATTGAACGCACATTTTTTTTCTTTTCAAATATGGTGCTAACTGTTCAAGTTCACTGATAGAGAAGATGTATATATATTATTTCCTTGAATACACCCAAAAGACGCATATAGAGCTCAAACTGTGCAGCACGCCTTTGAAAGCGCTCTCTAAGCCCCGGGGTGCTGAGAACTGGTGAAGAGCCGCAATGAGACATGTGCAATCAGTTCCCCCTCTTCAAATCTCCTTTCGGGGCCTATCTACTTGAACAGGCTTCTCTTAATGACTTTCTCCATCACTTCTCGCCAGCTTTTTCTGGGGACTCTCACAGACACTTGGCTGCATTTAAATACTTTCGTTATTCTATTCGGTCCCCGTTGTACCTTTTTTCCCGCAACCCCGCTTTCCAAATATCTCCAGGGTGTCAGTTGCGTCATGTGACTGGTGCGCTGGTGATTACAGAGCTCGCTTGGCACTCAAATGAAGCGTAGAACTAAAAATACCTTACAAAAAAAACAAGCAGTGTAGGTCAAAACGTACCCAAATATCTGCCCCCCCTATGGAAGTTTATCTGTGCCATCGGATTTTGAATTCGAATTTGTAGCACTGAATTTTTTTACATCCAATTTTTAACACTGAATTTTTTTTTGCATCTAAATCAGACTTTGAATTTTAAAAGCCATCGAATTTCTAGCACTGAATTTTTTTTTCCTAAGAGATTTTTTTCAATGTCTCAAAAAATTCAGTGTCAAAAAATTCAATGTCTTAATAAATTCAGTGTAAAAAAATTCGACATCTCAAAAAATTCTATGTAAAAAAATTCAATGTCTAAAAAAATTCAGTGTAAAAAAATTCGATGTCTCCAAAAATTCAGTGTAAAAATATTCAGCGCGGACATCCGGGGTAACCAAGGGAGAAGTAATCGATCCCTGTATCAAATCATCCAACGTTCAGCCAATCAAGTTACGCTCCATTGGTCATGTGACGTCGAAACAGGAACGTCGTGAAGTTCAAAGGTAACAGTAACAGTTAATACTGTAATACTGTAATGAACTTGAACTTCACGACGTTCCTGTTTCGACGTCACATGACCAATGGAGCGTAACTTGATTGGCTGAACGTTGGATGATTTGATACAGGGATCGATTACTTCTCCCTTGGTTACCCCGGATGTCCGCGCTGAATAGTTTTACACTGAATTTTTGGAGACATCGAATTTTTTTACACTGAATTTTTTTAGACATTGGATTTTTTTTACATTGAATTTTTTGAGATGTCGAATTTTTCTACACTGAATTTTTTAAGACATTGAATTTTTTGACACTGAATTTTTTGAGACATTGAAAAAAATGTCTTAGGAAAAAAAAATTCAGTGCTAGAAATTCGATGGCTTTTAAAATTCAAAGTCTGATTTAGATGCAAAAAAAATTTCAGTGTTAAAAATTGGATGTAAAAAAATTCAGTGCTACAAATTCGAATTCAAAATCCGATGGCACAGATAAACTTCCATAAGGCACACAAAGACAAACAACCATTTGCGCTCGCGCCTAGAGAAAATTTGGAGCGCTCAATCGGCCTAGCAAGCATATTTTTGGGGGGTCGACGTGTGAGGAAACCGGAGTGCCCGGAGAAAACCCATGCGGGCACGGGGAGAACATGCAAACTCCACACGGGGAGGGCCGGACGGGGAATCCAACCCGTAACCTACTAACTGTGAGGCGGGCATGCTAACCAGTGCGCCGAGCTGCTGCCCCCTCTAAATTGACCTCGTTTAATAAGAAACTCACATTGTCTGCCTCTGACTGTACCACTAGATGGTAGAATTGGTCATGAAACCCAATTTACATTTCCTTGAAATACTAGATACATGGCATGGCTTGGCTTGGTGTCCTAGGAAAGGGGGTTAGGCCAGAGCGCTTGATAAGGTTGAGAGGGTAGCTTAGAAGATTCAAAATTCAAGAATTTTTATTCGCCATGTTTGGGCGTGCCAAACAAGGAATTTGACTTCGGTACATCACAGCCTCTGCCACAGGAGGGAGGGTCCCTCTTCCAGGATGGCCAGGCTACAATGGATGCAGAGAGGACACAGTACAGTGTAGACAATTAAAAAAAAGATGTGGAGAGCAGGATGTTGTTGCACAGCAATGACTCCGAGACTCTAAGTTCTCAAATAAAGTGTATTCATGTATTTAGACTGAATGTAGTGAGGGTTTAAACATGTACGGGCGTGCTCCTTCCTGCCAAAAAGTGAAACGTCGGTCACAGTAGGTCCTGGATTTTACAACCTAAGTTCAAGAAGACACTCCACACCGTAGCAGCACAATTAAAGCACAAACGAACGGTACCGTTTTGGGTTCATTTGGAGCGGATGGGAGGGGGGGGGGGGGTTTCTGAGTGACGTGACCCATCCATCCATTTTCTGAACCGCTTAGTCCCCACGGGGGTCGCGGGAGTGCTGGAGCCTATCTCAGCCGGCATCGGGCAGTAGGCGGGGGACACCCTGAACCGGTTGCCAGCCGATCGCAGGGCACACAGAGACAAACAACCATTTGCACTCGCACTCACACCTAGGGACAATTTGGAGTCTTCAATCGATGTGGGAGGAAACCGGAGTGCCCGGAGAAAACCCACGCGGGCCCGGGGAGAACATGCAAACTCCGCACAGGGAGGGCCGGAGGTGGAATCGCACCCTCCTAACTGTGAGGCGGACGTGCTACCCAGTGCGCCGCCTGAGTGACGTCATGTTAAAAATTAAATGTGTGATACCTACCGAACCGTACGGCAAGCACAAACAAAGCACAAACAAACAGTCGGCATTTTGGGTTCATTTGGAGCAGATGGGGGTTGAAATCTGGATGATTTCTCATAACTAAAACAAACGTTGCAGCAAAAACAACATTTTTTACAGCATGAATCAGCACAAATGAAGCACAAACGAAACAAACTGTTTTCCTTGAATTTTGCGCGGGGTGCAGGGGTGGGGTTTACTTGTCTGAAAAAGAGGAGTGGGAAGACGTACGACATGCTTTTGAATATTTTCAGGCAAACAGTTTTGCTTTCATATACTTGGATTTAATTATTTGTATTTACTGTTAAACGAGTTGACTGCTTTTCGCTGTTGTTCACGTCCAGAACATTTACAAAGTCACAAAAACTAAAGGAATCAAAGGGTTTTTTTTTGTTTTTTGTTTTTAATCCTTTTGGTTATGCACACACGCGCGCGCAACTCCCCACGTCGCTTGAGAGTGCTTTGAGATGACTAGCATCAAAGGTGACGTGTTTGACGTACGGCGGCGTGTGGGCGTGGCCAGCCTCTGGATCAGAGCAGAGTGCACGAAACGTTCATTCTTTTCTTGGCTATAGAATCCACTGGCTACTGAGAGAGACTTATCATTGATTTTCTCCCGACTGCAATCGTTGCGACCCTCAGTGAGAAGGGGCATTTTCCGCCAACATGTGGAAAGAACTAAACCGTGTTCTTCTCCAGATGGCCATATTTTGGACATGTGCTTCAGGTAAGCAATTTGTATCTTTAGTCCATTGAAACAACAATAAAGAGCTGGAATGTACTGTACTGTGAGTTAGCATGACTGCATCTGCTTATATTCTAACATTACGGTGCCTGAGATAAGAAAAAAAAATCATTGCAATGTCACACATTTGGACGACAAAAACTTTGAGGAACTTTGAAGAATCTTCATTATTCAGACACTTTGATGTAGTTGCTGTGTACGTCAATTCTCCCGGACCGGACCTTTCTTGTTATCGAGGCTTGCCTTTATCATCATTTTCATCACTATGTGGGAAGCCGTTGTGTCCGAACATACGAGCAACTTGACTTTGAAATGACGAGCTAAAACCGTTGAGTCAAGTGTCTTTGCGTCAAGTGTCTTTGCGTTTTCTTACGAGCCCCGCTTGTGAATTTTAAGTGCGCACTGGCTGTCAGGATGACGTATTGAAGTTGAGCATATAACTTCAAAATATCCAATCTAAAATTGGCCCTTTTATTTTGGAAGCCGAATGTGTTTTTACTGGGCTTTTCCTTCCATCTCTTTTTTCCGTGTTTACTTTTGTTTTTCTTTCGCTCTGTTTTTAAAAAAAATGTTTTTATTCCTAAAACATGGGCACGCTTGGAATTCAGGAGCGGCTG
The DNA here is from genome assembly GCF_033458585.1 of Syngnathus typhle. Lineage (NCBI taxonomy): Eukaryota > Metazoa > Chordata > Actinopteri > Syngnathiformes > Syngnathidae > Syngnathus > Syngnathus typhle. Next base: position 6,087,777 of record NC_083759.1, on the reverse strand, counting down.
ATTGGACTTTGTGACACTTAGATGAGTTGCACCGTTAGGGTTTAAGACACAGAATGACAATAAGACACAAGAAGAAGAATAAATGATATATATAATAATGATAATAGTGATCATAGTGATACTAGTTTAATAATCATAAAAGTAATACATTTATTATTATTATTATTATTATTATTAATGATGATAATAATAAATAAGAATAATCATTTCTTACAGCCCTTTATACAATATATTATGCACATGTGTATATAGACAAGATATTTCTTGGCGCCCCTATGATACGAATATTTTCATGATTTATATGAGCTAATTATAATGAATAATAATTCATCTTTATTAGTCATTATTATTAATAGTTTCTGACAGTCCTTGACAGAGTATTAGCAATCATTTCTTACAGCCCCTTTATACAATAGATATTTCTTAGCACCTCTGTTGTACAAAAAAATCATGGTTATTATGATCTAAATATAGATTATAATCATTATCTTATATTAATTGTAATTATATTATTAATAATACACCTTCGTGTCTGGTCTGTTATCATCACACACCAAAAAGTTGCAACACAGTTGTGCAGTTCATAATATCGCTGTGCATCATCAAAATGTGTCGGCATAATGTTTTCAAAGATTGCAAAATTGAGTAGGACTTTTAGGAGACTCTGATTTCAATGCGTGTTCATTTCTCCTAGTGAATCGCAGGGCGCATCTGAAGAATTGCATTTGCCCCTCAGAGTCCATGCTTATAAGGATTGCTTGATTGATTGATTGATTGATTGAGCCCGCAGTTTAAAAGCCCTTCTCCATGAAACATTCAGTCAGGCCTGGCTTGCTTGCTTGGCTTTGTACTTTGATATAAAGAAGGGCGGGCGGGCTTCTTGAGCTAAGAAGGGGGGAGCGGTCCAACTGTTGCAACGTGTTCCATTCGATTGAGTTGCGTTGTGCTTTAGCACCCTCCAGTGGTGAAATGTGCGATGACCTGATTTGAGCTTAGCTCATTGGTCATCGATATGCCTGCCACACGTGCGTAACTGGTGGGTGGGGTATTTGCTGAGGGTGATGATGATGGGATCTTTTAAGTGGAACAACTTGCACCATTGGTGGCTGACGACATACTTTTTGCCCCACTGTACATCTGAAGCTTAGTATCATCACTTTGGGGCCATTGTGTGCAATCCTTGGCAGGCGTAAGTGATGCTTTTATGCAAACAATCAGCAGCTCCACTTTGCTGCATGGCGCTGGCTGGACCCAAAAATGAAGGACAGGCAAGTTTTTGGAAGGGGCCAAAGCGACAATGGGCGTTGGCCCCCCCATCTCCCAACCCACCCCTGACAGAATCCTCGTGCATTTGGTTCAGATGCCCCCAATGAAGAGCACAGAATAAAAACATGCAAGTGTTCCATCAATGTGTTCTGCTCTGTTCGCCTGATCCCCAAATTGTGCCTTCAGCCAACAAGTGTGCTCCCGGGTGGCTCGAGCACGGCTCCAGCTGCTACAAGAAGGGGGGGACGCACAACGGTTGGCTGGGGGCCCGGCACCACTGCGTCTGGCAGGGCGGCGACCTGCTCTCCATCACCTCCTCGGCCGAGGAGGACTTTGTCAAGGGCACCATGGGCAACACCCGCTTCTGGCTGGGACTCTCCAACCAGGTGAGACGGAAGCAGTCGTGGACTCGGCAGCGACAACTGGAACTGTTTTCTTTTTTGCCCCCCAGAAATGCGACAACATCTTGTGTGACTTCGAAGGCGGGAGCCAGAAGCTGACCTGGTCCGATGGCCAGACAACGACATACACCAACTGGGCCTCAGACCTATTTAAAAGGTAAGAAGTCACATCTCCGCATGCTATTTTCAGGCGGACACGCGTAAAGGTTCTGGAACCAATTTTGAGAACGAGCACTCAAGGAAAAATAGGAAAATGTTCCTTTTTATAATCTACCGACAGCGCCGACGTCGCGTCCTGCGCCTACGTCAACCAAGGAGCTGATCGTTCGCCTGGGAAGTGGAGGTCTGGCTCCTGCGCTTCCTCGTTCGCCTACATGTGCAAACGGTCGAGTAAGTCTGCACGTCCGTGGTCACGTTGCTGATGAAAGGTGAGATGCGCAAACGGGTCTTTTTTTGCAGGCTGCCCGGAGGGACAGGCGTGTACCGCCAATAGTGTTACTGCTGTAATGAAGAGTGAGTTGCAGCACGCTTATTTGCGCTTTAACCATCTCGTCGTGGTTTCCTCCTCAATGTTTTTCCTTGTGGCCTCAGCTTCCGACTGCGACGATGGCAACTTCCTTTACGGCAATGATTGCTATCTTTTTGACCCGGTGCATAGAGGTTGGGAGGATGGTGAGGAGTTTTGTCTCGCCCGGCAAGGCCACCTGGCTAGCATACACTCTGAGCAAGATGCCCGATTCATTTTTGGTGAGCACCAAGAAGAACCGCCACAGTCGTCATTTGGCTGAAGCTCTTCTTGCCCTGAAGCTCTTGTTCTCCTTCCTTTCATCAAGATCACACATATTCCTGGGGCACATGGGTGGGAGAAAAGAAGAAGTGCAACAACTACGAGAGGACTGACGGAACAGCTTTCTTTGTAAGTGGATTGCTGAAGGCCTTTGGAAAAGTCATGTTGCAGGCATCCATCCGTCTTGTCTAGAGGCATCGGGCCGTTGCTTACAAAGTATTGGCGCTCTGATTTTAGAGAGGACGCGGTTAAGAGGATATATCCTGGACGGTGGCTCAGGTTTCTTTAGGTCTTCAGGGTTAGTTGCTTTGTGCACCTTTTGGGTTGCCAGGGCGGGCACAATGTTTTATTGCAATGTTCATACTACTTTGACTGACAGGGTTAGTTGCTTTGTGCATGTCTTTCCCAGACATTTATTTGGGTTGCCAGGGCGGGCACAATGTTTTATTGCAATGTTCATATTACTATGACTGACAAAGTGAAACCAACAACCAAAGTGAAACTTTAATGAGAGAAGGTACAAAACCGCTGCAAGTGAGGAAATGCGGCGGGAAGATGACCACATTGAATGCAACACGCTAAAGTTCTGTCCAAAATCTCATCCGCAGAACTACGGAAAAATTAGCAACCTTTACTACAGTGGTGACTGTTCATGGTTGAGTACCAGCAAATACCTGTACAGAAACGTTCCTTGCCGGAATACACGCCCAGTGGTCTGCAAAACAGGTGCAAACGTCCCTCCCGAGCGCCCCTTTTGGATGCGTGAAGCATTTGCTCATATTCGCTCCCCTTTTTCTGCAGCCAAGCGTGGAGGGCCTCCACAGCTGCCACCATTAGTCGGCCAGCCGGGTAGGTGTCCCGCACTGCCACCGTCTTACGTTGTCTTGCGCTCTTACGCCGTCTGGTTCGCAGACTGGACTCAGAAATGCGGCTGGTGGCTGAACAACCCAACCAACGACTTCTGCTACCTGATGATCCGCCAGCCCACCGAGACCTGGCAGGAGGCGCAAGCCAACTGCCAACACCTCCACGGGAACCTGCTCAGCATCACCAACGACCATGAGCAGAGCTTCGTACACGGTAGGCGGCCATGAATTGAAATATTGGCCATGAACAAGTTGTTGTTGTTATATGTTTATTTTGAACCTCTTTAAAACATGAAAATAGGAAAATAAAACACCACTTTATAAAGTGCCATATCTAAGTCACTGAAACAAACAACCCACAAACCCCAACGACAAAGAATGCTCGAGTAGGAGGAAGCAGAGCTGTTTAGATTCCCACCCTAATCCGTTCAACACATAAATCAATAAAACAAAAGTAGATACACTTTCAGATTCCTTTTTGCCTGTGTGTAGTCAGTTTTGTCTTGTTTTTCCTCATACCATAAAAAGTGCGTTTGTATGCTCCTTGTTATTTTTCCTATTGCTTGACTTATTCGGCGTTACCCCGTATTTCCACACAGTCGTTCAGATATGGCAATATGTAGGTATTTGGAGTTGGGAATGCTTCTTGCTTTCCTCAGAATTGCAATAACCTTTGACATTTATGTTTTTACATGATTAATTCATGTGCGATTTCCAGCAGCTTTTTATTGTCAACAGTCACGCCCAGGAATTTTCCTTCAGAAACTCTTTCATACCATTGTCAATTTTCACTTTGATTTATACCTGAAAAATGATTTTGTTGTTGGCAGTTTGGTTTTACATTAAACCACGTATTCATTTCTGTGGCGATTGTTGGTTTCCATAAGCTGCTGTAAATTGTCCCCAGCGCAATAGATGTTTGTATCATCATCATCATTTCATGATGTTGGATACACAAGTCGTTGAAGAGGACCAAGGGCAGAGGTTGTTCACCTGTTATGGGATACATGATCTCCAGACTTTTTACAAATTGCTGCCTGTTGCTTAAGTAGCTACTCAGCCAGTCCATGATGCCGTGATTTACTGGGTCAAATGCTTTTGGTTGATGAAAATCCCAATAACTTGTTTTTTGATCATCTGAAGTTGTCTATAAGATCCATTCGTGTCCTTCCAGAATCCATATTGACTGTCAGCTAAAAGCTTTTTTTTTTTTTTCTTCAATCTTGTTTTTCTGTGAACAGTCAAAGATCTTGGAGAACAGAGCGAGTAGAGATACGGCAGGCCTGTAATTCATGTAATGGTACCAGTCTATCCCCACATTTACTTGAGCTATTTTCATGTCATTGACCAGATGAAACGCTTCTACAATTTCACCGCTCACTTTTCTTATTCATTGTAATCAGTTGAGGTTTTGTTTTCACTTCTCTTTACAATCTCTACTACTTCTTTTGTGCCAACCGCACCAAGAAATATTTAAGCCTTTCGCTATATATACACACACATATGCAATATCTGAATTTTTTTTTTTTTTGTCAGATGCTGGTTGAGGTCTGATCCCCTCAGCCGTCTACCCTGTTTCAGTAGCTCCAATTTGTGTTTGCAAACCGCACTTAGTTATTGCTGCTTTGGTTTTAATATTTCTCGATGGTCCCCCTGTTTACCTCAATTCCTTTTGAGCTGAGAAAGTCAATCACCCGCAGCTCAACGGATGACGCGTCCTCCTCGCTCGGCTCCTCTTGATGATGTCGTTCATTCTGTTACAGGTTACATCAGGGCTATGACGAACGCATCCTCTGTGTGGTTGGGCGCCAATGAGCCCATCAGTGAGGAAGGCGCGTGGGCTGACGGAGCCTCGTTCACTTACGTGCACTCGACTTCAGGTCTGCCGGAGACGGTTGTCTGCTGCCATTTGGAGGAACGGAGGAGCACTGAGATCTTCTCTCCCGCCCCCCAGGTACCCCCGAGGATAATTGTCTCTTCTTCCTCACTGGCAACGGCAACTGGCGCTACGACTCGTGCAACGAGGAGAGAGGTTACGTCTGCAAGAAGAAAGGAAATGGTAAGAGAGGCAACGCCCCACCGACTGACTGTCATCGCCCCTTGACGTCTGTCTGTGCCTTGACGTCTGTCTTTTCCTTTCGCAGTAAAAGACGCTACGCCGCCTCCTGACTGTAAGTCGCCTTCGACTGCGTCGAAAACAATGACCCTGGATGCCAACCGACAAATTCTGTGCTTTTTTGTTTTTATGAAGTACTCCACCACAAATGTTTTTTGCATCATTTTACCTTGTACAGCGGCACTTTGGTTGTTTCTCAAGCGCCAAGGTGAATGTTCGGGAATCCTTTCAAAATGTAAACGTCTCTGATGCCATTCGGCTAAGCTAACCAAGTCGAGTACCGGATCCTTTCAATTTGCCCGAGAAAATGTAGATTTGGCCAACCCTGACCCGCAAATTGCCCTTTGCTCAAAATGGTGGACTGGAGGGCAAAAACAGGAGTGTGCTCTGATCTGTTCCCCAAATTGTGCCCTCAGCCAACAAGTGTGCTCCCGGGTGGGTCGAGCACGGCACCAACTGCTACAAGAAGGTGGAGGAGCCCAACGGTTGGCTGGGGGCCTGGCACCACTGCGTCTGGGAGGGCGGCGACCTGCTCTCCATCACCTCCTCGGCCGAGGAGGGCTTTGTGAAGGACACCATGGGCAAGGACACCCGCTTCTGGCTTGGACTCTCCAACCTGGTGAGACGGAAGCGCAAGCGGTCGTGGACTCTGCAGCAACAACTGGAGCCGTTTTCTTCCCCCCCCCCAGAAATGCGACGACGTCTGGTGTCGCTTTGAAGGCGGGAGCCAGAACCTGACCTGGTCCGATGGCGAGACAATGAATCACACCAACTGGGCCTCAAATCAACTCGAAAGGTAAGACATAACAACTTTTCATGCTGTTGTCAGGCGGAGGAGCCAATTTTGAAAAGGGCCACTTGGGGAAAGGGAAAAAAAAAAAAACGGTAATTGCTTGTTTCTTTTCTCCCGACAGCGCCGACGTTGCGTCCTGCGCCTACGTCAACCAAGGGGGAATGGGTGAGCCCGGCAAGTGGCGGTCTGGCTCCTGTCTTTCCTCGTTGGCCTACATGTGCAAACGGCCGCTGAGTAAGCCTGCACGTTTGTAATCAGGTTGACTTTGAAAAGAGAAAAGCTCAAACAGGTCTTTTTTTTTTATGCAGAATGCCCGAAGTGTTCGCCCAAAAGTGGTCCTGCTGTAATGAAGAGTGAGTCGCAGCACACTTATTTGCACTTGAACATCTTGTCATGGTCATGTTTTTCTTTGCGGCCCCAGCCTCCGACTGCCACAAAAACACCTTCCGCTATGGCGATTATTGTTATCATTACGAGAAGACGGTTAAAACCTTTGAAGGTGCCGAGAAATTCTGTCTTGGCTGGGGAGGCCACCTGGCTAGCGTCCACTCCAAGGAAGAGGCCCAATTTGTGTATGGTGAGCACCAAGAGGAACCGCCGCAGTCGTCATTTGATTGAAGCTCTTCTTGCCCTGAAGCTCGTGTTCTCCTTCCTTTCCTCAAGATCACTCGCAAAACTCACAATCTGCTTTTGTGGGACTCAAGAAGGAGGAAGACAACTACGAGTGGAGTGACGGAACAACTTACGTAAGTGAATGCCTTTTGAAATGCCGAGGAAGGGCGTTGGGAAGCCGAGCAGACAGAGTCCAACATGCTCATGTCGTCCGCAGGACAACAACATTTGGAAAGATGGCACCAAGGGGGACTGCGCGTTCCCAAATTCTGTTGGGGAGTTGAGTGCCAGCTCCTGCACAACGGAGCGGCCATTTGTCTGCAAAAGAGGTGCAAAGCCCCCTCCCGAGCGCTCCTTCTGCACACATCAAGCATTTGCTCATATTTGTAAACACCCCCCCCTTCCCCTACAGCCAAGCGCAGAGGGGTTCCACAGCTGCCACCATTAGTCGGCCAGCCGGGTAGGTGTCCCGCACTGCCGCCGTCTTACGCCGTCTTGCGCTGTCTTACGCCGTCTGGCTCGCAGAATGGACTGAAACATGCGGCTGGTGGCTGGACGACCCAATCAACGACTTCTGCTACCTGATGATCCGCCAGCCCACCAAGACTTGGAAGGAGGCGCAAGCCAACTGCCAACGCCTCCAAGGGAACCTGCTCAGCATCACCGACCGCGAGGAGCAGGTCTTTGTGCAGGGTAGGCGGCCATTTGTTGGTGTCACGAATGAATGGCTGAACGGATGGATGGATGGATGGATGAATCGAATGAATGGTGTCGTTCCAAAATGCGCCTCATGGGCTCAATGAGCGGGTCAGTAAAGCGTATCTCTGGAAGATCCACCGAAGAGCACCCCAATCTACTGACTCTTTCAAAACCGGACTTAAAACTCACCTCTTGAGCATTTCCGTAATTCCTGTTCCCATATCCTGGTTGTCGTCCAGTTGTTTTATACTTGTCCTTGCACTTTGAGATTCTTCCGACTGTAAAGTGCGTTATAAATATAATGTATTGTTATTATTAGATCCTGTTCCACCTTTGCCTTGGGTCCACAGGTTACGTCGGGTCTCTGCCCTCTCTGTGGTTGGGCGCCGATGTCTCCACCACGGAAGATGACGCCCAATGGACTGACAGATCCCCGTTCACTTACATCCACTCGAGTGCAGGTCGGTCTGAAAGCATGTCTGATGCTTGTCGGCTGCACTTTGGAGGAACGGCGGAGCGCTGAGATCTTGTCTCCCTCCCTCCAGGTGACCCCGGAGAGGGCAAGTGTCTTTCCTTAATCACTAAAAGCAGCGTCTGGAAGCACGACACGTGCGAAGAGAAGAGAAGCTACGTCTGCAAGAAGATGAAAAAAGGTGAGTAAGCTGTGATGCTCCACTGGCCGTCATCTGTGCTCTGACGTTTGTCTTTGCCCTGACGTCCGTCTTTGCCCCGACGTCCGTCTGTACCCTGACGTCTGTCTTTGCCTTTCTTCTTGCAGGAGTGGCAGAACCTTCGCTGTCTTCTGACGGTAAGTAGCCTGACAAAATTAGTCAGTAGATTCTGTGCAATTTTTCTTAATTCATTAAGTGCGCAAATGTACTTGAATGTTTTTCACGTTGACTCGCATGTGGCAATGTTTGTTTCACAACCGTGCTTTATAAAGGTGATTTTCTTTTTTTTTGGGATCATTTCAAATTGTAAATGTCTCTGATGCCATTGGGCTAACCCAGTGCTTCTCAATTATTTTCTGTGATGATGATGAAGAAAATATTTCTCGCAATCCATGTTAACATTAAAAAAAACAAAAAATAAGTAAAAAATAGATCAACTTACAATAAAGAATAACTTTATTATTAACATTGTTTTTAGTCTGTAACAGATCAAAGTGCATCACTGCCTGCAATTAAAAAATAAATTAAAAGTATTCAAACTATAAACATTCTTGACCAACTGCCATTTTATGATGGAAAAAAATACATCCATCCGTCCATTTTCTTTACCGCCACAAACAACCATACGCACTCGCACTCACACCTAGGGACGATTTGGAGCGCTCAATCGGCCTACCAAGCATGTTTTTGGGATGTGGGAGGAAACCGGAGTGCCAGGAGAAAACCCACGCGGGCCCGGGGAGAACATGCAAACTCCACACAGGGAGGGCCGGAGGTGGAATCGCACCCGCACCCTCCTAGCTGTGAGGCGGACGCGCTACCCAGTGCGCCACCGAGCCGCAATACAAATAAATACAATAAAATAATAATAAACGTACATAATATTAAGAGCAATAAGATTCAATTCAAAGTAATCAGCAACATTAACTCAGGAGCACAATATATAAAAAAGTGTAACCTACAAAACAAAAAAAATAATAAAACAATTTGTGCTGTTCTTTAATCAAAATGAGGCAGGCTGCAGCCCACGGCTGCAGGTAGTATCAGCTCTTCTGCAATGGTGTTTTTGTTTTGCACTGAGCAATATGGTACGCTGGTTTATACGATGCCTACAGTGCTTGCTGATTGACTAAAGTAGCATTCACAAAGTGGGATGATTGTTGGCAACCCTGCTCAATATTTTTCCATGGTGTCCCACTGCACTTTTCCCCCCCCCTGCTCTGTGCTGTGTGTGCGAACGTTCCGTGCGCTCTCCACTGTAGAGCGGAGACTCCTTGCGCACACTCTACCAGTGATACCGCCACCTACTGCAGTGGATGTCTAATTACCCTTTCATCTAGTACAGCCAAAAGAAAAGCATGTTCCCTGGTGTCACACGCGCCGCCCCCCTTGGTATCGCGCCGCACTGGGCTAACCTAACAAGTCGAGTCCCGGATCTTCCAATTTGCCTGAGAACATGTGCGAGACAAGTTTTGGCCACCCGTGACCGGCAAATTGCTCAAAATGCTGGACTGAAGAGCCAAAACAAGGAGTGTGCTCTGATCTCTTCCCCAAATTGTGCCCTCAGCCAGCAAGTGTGCTCCCGGGTGGCTCGAGCACGCCGCCAACTGCTACAAGAAGGTGGAGGAGCCCAACGGTTGGCTGGGGGCCTGGCACCACTGCGTCTGGGAGGGCGGCGACCTGCTCTCCATCACCTCCTCGGCCGAGGAGGGCTTTGTGAAGGACACCATGGGCAAGGACACCCGCTTCTGGCTGGGACTCTCCAACCTGGTGAGACGGAAGCGCAAGCGGTCGTGGACTCTGCAGCAACAACTGGAGCCCTTTTCTCACCCCCCCACCCCCCCCACCCCGGCCCCACCCCCAACCCCCCCCCCGCCCCAGAAATGCGACGACGTCTGGTGTCGCTTTGAAGGCGGGAGCCAGAAGCTGACCTGGTCCGATGGCGAGAAGACGACACGCACCAACTGGGCCTCAAATCAACTCGAAAGGTAAGCCGTAACAACTTTGCATGCTGTTGTCAGGCGGAGACGCCTAAAGGTTCTGGAACCAATTTTGAGAAGGACCACTGAAGGAAAATTCCTTCTTTTTTTTTAATAATCGACCGACAGCGCCGACGTCGCGTCCTGCGCCTACGTCAACCAAGGGGGAAGGGGTCAGCCCGGCAGGTGGAGGTCTGGCTCCTGTGATTCCTCGTTGGCCTACATGTGCAAACGACCGCTGAGTAAGCCTCCACGTCTGCGGTCACGTTGCCGTTGAAAGGCGCAAACGGTCTTTTTTTTTTTTTTTGCAGGCTCCTTGGAGGGCCAGACGTATTCCCCCAAAAGTGGTCTTGCTGTAGTGGAGAGTGAGTTGCAGCACGCTTATTTGCCCTTTAACCATGTGGTCGTGGTTTCCTCCTCAATGTTCTCCATTGCGGCCTCAGCTTCCACCTGCGACACGGGCAACCTACTGTATGGCGATCATTGCTACTTTTACTCCAAGCTGTACAAAGATTGGGAGGATGCCGAGAAGTTCTGTGTTGCCCAGAGCAGCCACCTGGCTAGCGTCCACTCACAGCAAGAGGCTCAATTCGTGTTTGGTGAGCGCTAAGACGAACCGCCGCAGTCGTCGGTCCCACAAAGCTGCCGTCATTTGGCCGAAGCTCTTCTTGCCCTGAAGCTCTTGCTGTCCTTCCTTTCCTCAAGATCACTCGCAAAGCGTTTGGTTTTCTTGGCTGGGACTGAAGAAGAAAAGCAACAACTACGAGTATAGTGACGGAACAGCTTTTGTAAGTAAATTGCTGACGGACTTTGGAAAAGTCATTCTGCACGAGCTAGGTTGGGAAAGTTGAAATTGGAGCACAACAATTGCGCGGAGGAAGGGCGTTGGGAAGCCGAGAGTCCAACACCCTCATGTCGTCCGCAGGACTACGACACGTGGCAAAATGGCGCCACGGGGGACTGCGCGTTCCCAAATTCTGTTGGGGAGATCGGCGGCAGCCCCTGCACAACGAAGCGGCCATTTGTCTGCAAAACAGGTGCAAAAATGTCCCTTCTGAGCACTCCTTCATGCATTTACTCATTCGCGCTCCCCTGCAGCCAAGCGTGGACGGCCTCGACAGCTGCCACCATTAGCCAGCCAACATGGTAGGTGTCTCGCACCGCCGCCGTCTTCTCCGCTGTCTTATGCTGTTTTGCCCTCCTGCGCCGTCTGTCTCGCAGGCTGGACTGACAAATGCGGCTGGTGGCTGGACGACCCCTCGGACGACTTCTGCTACCTGTTCAACTTTCAGCCCGCCAAGACCTGGCAGGAGGCGCAAGCCGACTGCAAAGGCCGCCAAGGGAACCTGCTCAGCATCGCCGACTCGCGCGAGCAGGGCTTCGTACACGGTAGGGCGCCATGGATTAAAATATATTGGCCATAAACAAGTGGATCAATTCTTATTCGCCAACATGAAGCAAACGAGAAATAGAAGCTAAAGTAAATCGAAAAAGGGCGTCATGTCTTCGTACGCGGTCTTCATAATCGGTAGGCTGAATTTGCTAAGTCTTCGAGAAAAAACTTTTTTTCCTGCTACGCCTTCCTTTCCAACTCAAAACCTGATAAACCCGAGCGAGATATGGCCAGCGTTGCTCGGTTGTTGTTGTTTTTTCTTGTTGTTGTTTCACTCTCTGTTGCAGTATTGTTAGCGCTTTGTCATGGCTGTGCCGCACCCATCAAGTTGTAGTGCAGAGTCAAGTGTGAGTCGTTTTGGAATCTTGCATGTTCTCCTTGGGATCCAAAGGTATCGCCAAGCTTCTGGCGATGAAAGATAAAGCCTCCCTGTGGTTGGGCGCCGACGCCTCCATCAAGCGTGACGGCGACAAGTGGACTGACGGATCCTCCTTCTCTTACCTCCACCCGAGTGCAGGTGGGGCTGAGGCGGTTGTCAGCTGCACTTTGGAGGAACGGATGAGCGCTCAGATCTTGTTCCCCTCCCTCCCTCCCTCCCTCCCTCCAGGTGTCGCTGAAGGGGGGGAATGTCTTTTCTTGCTCACTGGGAGCGGCGACTGGAAGCGCGACAAGTGCGACAAGAAGAGAGGCTACGTCTGCAAGAAAAGAGGTAAGTGAGATGTGACGCCCCGCGGTGGACCGTCATCACGTGTCGACATCCACGTTCTGGTTCCCGCTTCTAGGAAAGACACATCAGCTGCCGCCACATGACGGTAAGTCGCCTTCAACGTCTGTGTAAAAAAAGACGGAGAGAAGTCAACGGTTGTGCTCTCACAGGCTACAAGGAGGAGCTTCTCTGCCAAGACGATTTGACATCCCTCGAATGTCCCGATGAAAGAGTCATCCGCATACGGTCGGCTTTCTATGGACGGAAGGATAGCGACGTCTGTCCGAGTGGTGGCGGATCACGCGGTAAGAATCCTCCAGTGGCATCGTTGTTTTTGGCTCGCTGTCCTGGAGCCGTTTCTGTCAGGAGGTTTTCACACGCCGTCAGCGTTGGCGGTAACTCGTTTGTAACATGTAACTCAATATCAAAATGCATCGACGTGTGAGCGATGGCAATAGAAAATGTTTATTTGACTTGGAATAAAAATAGAAAACGATAAAAAAGAGCTAAGCCGGGCGCTTTTTGGATTCCTCTTTTTCTAATAGTCATTAACAATTAAAATCCCCTATGTCCTGTGACAAGTTGAAGTCAGTATGTAAGTGTGCGCGTGAAATGGTGGTGTGTTGTGTCTTACAGGTGGCTGCAGGGTGGAAGGGGCTCTCCGTCACTTCAGAGGATTGTGTGACAACTATCAGATTTGCCCCATTTACCCTTGGGATACGGACTCCTGCCCTGGTGTCTCCAAATACCTCCGCGTCGTCTACAGCTGTGAGAAGAAAGGTGGGCAAGGAAAGAATCCAACGGATCCCCAGATAGAGCGTCGGCTCGGAAACGGTGACCAGACGTGAGAATGAATGAGCGAGCGTGCCTTCCACATTGTCTTTTTTTTGTCTTTCTTCAGTGTGTCTTGATCGTCTGGGCATCGCTCACGGGAGAATCCCAGACTCTTCCTTTACAGCCTCTTCCTCTGCGATCAATGCCGAACCTTACAAAGCGCGTCTGGGGGGCAGCGGTTGCTGGAAGCCGTCCAAAATCCGTATGTAAAAAAAAAAAAAAAAAAAACACAGCTCTCCGTCGTAGTTGCTGGTAGTTTGGTATCCTGTGCAATGGAATGCCTTCCGCCGTTAGTCGGCAGCTGGATCCAGGTGAACCTCGGTCAGAACTTCAAGGTGACAGGCATTGAGACCCAGAAGTGTACATACCAAGGGCAAAGTTCCAGCGTATTTGTGATGCAGTTCAGTATTGACGGAGTGACTTGGTATCGCCACTCAATACAGGTGAGCGGTTGTCGACTCGTTTGGTCATCCAGGCTGTTGTTGTTCATTGCAAACGCGCGTTTTGTTTCCAGCCTTCTGTGGGGACGTATATTCTAAACAGGCCCGTGTTCGCCCAGTACTTCCGCCTCCTGCCAATGTTTTTGGGCCTACGCTTTGACGTCTTGGGGTGCATGTCTGACGACACCGCTCTCAGTGAGTACGACGTTTGGAGTGCAGTGAGAAACTAGCAAGAAACGGGCTTTGATTTTCCCTTCTGACCCACAGAGATCTTATGCAGCAGCACAGCCACCGACCTCAGCCTCGACGGTTCAATGACGTGAGTCAGACATTGTATGACGTTTCTTGCCAAAAAGCCTCCTCCCTACTAAACGAACTACTTCCGCAGGGTCCGATGCCCACCGGGCTGCGCCGAAGCCGGCTACAAGGTCTACGGAACACGGCTCTACAAACAGGTATGTTAATTACCGCACGACCTGCAAGCGGAGTTTTTGTTCTATGTCTGAGACATTCTCTGAGTGCAGGACTCGAACATCTGTGCGGCCGCTATTCACTCGGGCGTCATTGAGAACCACATCGGAGGAGATGTGACTTTGCTGAAGGAAGTGCCACAGAAAGCCTACAACAGCTCCACCTGTAACGGAATCAACTCGAAAGTGTGCGTGCTCCGCTTTCACTGGCGAGTCCACTTAAAGATGCCCGGCTCATTCTCACTTTACTGTCTGCAGATATGTTGACGAATTGGCTCCGTCTCCGTCTTACACTTTTGAGGTGTACACGGGTGAGTAGACCGTCCAGAATAGAAAGCATTTCTTCACGTGACGCCATCTTGCGCGCAGAGCCGAGATGCTTGGGACCTGACTGGGAGGAGTTTGCGGACTTCTGCTACAAACGTTTTGATGATACAAAGACGTGGTACGGCGCTCGACACTTCTGCTGGGGTCTCGATGCCAATCTGGTGTCCATTCGCTCCGAGGCTGAGCGGGATTGGCTGCAGGACCTCTTGAAGTCTGGTGCGTCGCTCACATTGGCTCGATATCTGCCATATCTGGAAAGCCATTGAGAACTCTGTTGCTGTTTGTCCTCTGCAGCCCCCGGAGACGCGTGGACCGGACTCAACGACCTGGTCAATCGCGGCAGATTCGTGTGGTCGGACCGCCAGAAGGTGATCTTCGCCAACTGGTCTCCGGGAAAACCTCCCGGCCTGATGGAGAATTGCGTGGCCACCTTGAGCCAGGTAGGTGCAGAAAAGATTGACCCGCTCGCCGAAGTCAAGTTTAGATTTAAAATCAATCTCATTTTGACTTTCAGTCTGGCAAATGGAAGAAGATGTCCTGCATGGAATTAAACGGCTACGTGTGCAAGATGCCCACAGCGCGTTATCCGCTGGATTTGGGAAGTGCCAATGGAAGTTGCGAGTAATCCTATGAATGCAATTTACCTTGCATGATCATTCTGCTTGGTTTACCATGCCTTTTGATTGACTGATTGATTTACCATGCATTATTATGATTGATTAACCATGCATTAGTCGTCTTGTTAGTTACCATGTGTTATTATTCTGTTTAAGTTACCATGCATTCTTCTTCTTGACTTAACATGTGATATTGTGATTTACCATGCATTATTATTATTTTGTTCAATTTACCATGCATTATTATGATTGAACCATGCATTAGTCATCTTGTTAGATTTACCATGTGTTATTATTCTGTTTAAGTTACCATGCATTCTTCTTTTTGACTTAACGTGATATTATGATTTACCATGCATTATTATTATTTTGTTCAATTTACCATGCATTATTATGATTAACCATGCATTAGACGACTTGTTAGATTTACCATGTTCTGTTTAAGTTACCATGCATTCCTCTTTTTCTTGACTTAACATGTGATATTATGATTTACCATGCAATATTATTATTTTGTTCAATTTACCATGTTGTTATTCGCTTAGATTTACCATGCATTTTCATAATTGATATTTCATTTACTTATTGTTAAATTTACCATGCATTATTATTCCATCTGTTGTTTGACCATGTTTAATTGACCCCAAAAAAACAATAAAATAAAGACAATTGGTGTCACCTCTTGAATAGTTTACTGATTTGGACAGGGCAACTTTATAATCTGGTCAATTAGATCATACTTTATTATTCCTGATGTACGAGTATTAGT
Organism: Syngnathus typhle; assembly: GCF_033458585.1. NCBI lineage: Eukaryota > Metazoa > Chordata > Actinopteri > Syngnathiformes > Syngnathidae > Syngnathus > Syngnathus typhle. Next base: position 6,072,031 of record NC_083759.1, on the reverse strand, counting down.
CAGACCTCATGACGCCATTTGGGTGCATTTTTGCATGGCTCTTTGTAACAATCTGGAAAAAGAGATGTACTCTATTGCTTTCCACGTCATGAAATCCATCCATTGTCCTGAAGTGCTTATCCTCACGAGGGTCGCGGCTAGCCTATTCCAGCTGGGGGCACATCCTGAACTGGGTGCCAGGCAGTGGCAGGACACACATCATTCCCATCACCCCCCTTCCAAAAAATAAGAAAAACTAGTAGGAGCGGTCAATCATGAATGTTTTTGAAACGTGGGAGGAAACCTACGCATGCAGACATGCAAACCCCACACGAGATGGCACTAAAGCCTGCGCCTAACGTACTGCACAAATCGAGCATTAGATATCAAAATTCCACCACACTAGTGTCATGTAAAAAAAAAAAAAGTCACAAGATGACAACCATGCAAACAAATTGATGGCATCATGACCCCTGACTGTTTCATGCGAAGATGTGCACTGCACTTTTGAAGCACTGAACCGAACTGACCCAAATTGCAAATAGGCTACATAAAATACATCTGTTTTTTTTTTCATGCTCACTGTGGTACCTCTTTTTATTTTTTTTTATTTTTGCTTTTGAAAGCTTTTGATTGTACAGACCACTAGTGGTAATGCTAGGATTGGACAACCCTTCACACATCATAATACAACGGAAGCAAACTAACTCAAAACATACATTTAGCATACGCAAGCAGAAATAACAAATGGTCACATCATAGAGATTTAATTGGAGGCAAACAATACTACAAATATCATAAGCACACAATATAGTATAAAAGAACCAGGCACGCGCACTCATCGGAGGCAGGTGAGGCAGTGCCTCACCTTGCCACCAGGGGCAGTAAAGGGCTCAACATGGTTTCCTCAGCTGTCACCATAAGTTGTTAAAAAAGGAATAATATAATAAAACATAATAATATATCTGTCCTATGGTCTATGCTTTTAATGCAATTTTGGTGTGTTTCCTAACCATTTGGATCATTTTCATAGTCAAAATAGCTGTATTTCTTGTTCAAATAACAACGGGAGACGAGAATCATGGAGGCTGCGGCAGTGACAGGTTGTGCCGCTCAGGGCGTGCGTGTGAGCGTGTGCACCACTCACACACTGTACTGAGCGCGTGCAAACGGTGCGTGCTTGCTTGCAGTCAGCGGGTGAAAATACGAGCCTTGAGGCAGCCAGTACCTTTGCCGCGAAGATGGGGCGATAGTGAGCTAATAGTTCATGACACGAGTAAACGCGAGAGTAAATTACGAAGAAGAAAAAAAAGAGAAAAGAAAAACAACCAACAACATTCGGTGCTAACGCGTTGCTATTTGGCTTTATTTTCCCTGAAAATTGAGGATATAATCTCGAAAATTTTCAAAACTTGACTTTCAAAGCATGAAATCATAAGTAAGGGAAGACCAACGCCAGATTTGCGAGGATTAATTCAAACTACGGGCCTCCCGGGACGGACTGTACAACACGTTCGCTTCAGAAGGGTTGGTACTCTAAAAAAAGACTGGCTTTGTGGTTGTGCTGCAAAAAATCGTTAAAAAAAAACACGCGGATCAACAAAATTCTTGCTCTCCAGTGTGAGATCTCATGTGTATTACCATGTTTACCTTTTGAGTGAATCTTTTACCACACTCAGAGCAATGAAAGGGTTTTTCTCCTGTGTGCGTTCTCATGTGTTTGACCATGGTTGCTTTGACAGAGAACGTTTTACCACAAGTTAAACAACGAAAAGGTTTCTCCCCAGTGTGCGTTCTCAAGTGTATCTCGAGATTGACTTTTCGAGAAAACGCCGTACTACAAACGGAGCAAACGAAAGGTTTTTCTCCTGTGTGTGTTTTCACGTGTGAAGCCATATGATGCCTTTGTGAGAAGGTCTTACCGCAAGTCGAGCAAGCGAATGGTTTTTCTCCCGTGTGCGTTCTCAAGTGCGATACTAGACGATGCCTTTCCGAGAAGGTTTTACCGCATGTTGAGCAAAGAAAGGATTTTTCCCCCGTGTGTGTCCTCATGTGTTTGACTATGTTTAGCTTGAGAGCCAATTTTTTACCACACAATGAGCAACGGAAGGGTTTTTCTCCAGTGTGCGTCCTCATGTGCGATTGCAATGTTTTCTTTTGAGAAAATGTTTTACCACAAAATGAGCAACAAAAGGGGGTTTCACCTGTGTGTTTTTTCATGTGTGATTTCATATATTCCTTGAGAGAAAACGCCTTACCACAAGTTAAGCAACTAAAAGGTTTTTCTCCTGTGTGTGTTCTCATGTGTCTAATCATGGGTCCATTTTGAGCAAATTTTTTCCCGCAAATTGAGCAGCTGAAATGTTCTTCAGCTGTGTGACATTTACGTGTGTGAGAAGTTTTCTTTTTAGGAGCTGCCTCCTCCTCTCCACAATTCAACTGCTTGTCCTCGCAATCTGCGTCATCCCTCAAAGGTTCTTCGATGCCATCGGTGTCCGACAGCGGCGCTAACAGATTGTTCGGCAGTGTACCTCCACTTGGGCTCTCGTGGTTAATCTGCGACCACTGGGGTGTTTCATCTTCATCATCGTCACACTTCACAGAGACCACAATCACTGGCAACTTGCTGACATCCATTTGCTCCTCTTCCTCAATGTGGAGATGGTCCTCTTTTTTGAAGTGAGCGGGATGTTCTTCCTCCTCCTCACTCTTCACAACAGGCAGTGGCAACTTGCTGATGTCAATTTTCTCTTCTTCCTTGATGTGGGGAAGCTGTGAATTGTCCTGCTGCAAAAGCGAGCTCCTCCACTCCTGACGAGCACTTGGCTGCTGGACATCTCCAGGACACAAGTAACACAAACACAATTTGGCACATGTCCTGTGGCTCATATACATAATACTGTTGACTAAGTACTATTTTCATGAACACTTAGACCTACCACGCTACTGCACTTTAATGTTGGTCATTATGGTGGTACTTGGAGCACTATTTATTTTATTTTAGACACATTACAATTTATGTAATCGTCTTTTGGAAGAGTGATTCCCAAATATTTGAACTTTGTTTACCGTTACAATGAATGCGATTGTGTGGCAGGGGAGCACGAGATCAAATGTGTTAAATGATCAGCCAGCAAGAATGTGAGCAAACCTTGGAAGTGTGGCATTGTTTGACGTCGTTGTCGTTCGTTGCCCTCTCTCGCCGGACAAAATTGCTTCTCGTGCGACGCCATGGTTAACACGCGTATTTCGTTCGCTAAAATCTAAGAAAAGGTTCTTTCCAATAAAAAAGTGTGTGTACATTTGTTTCCGTTTAGGACTACTAAAATTCGAGAACATTCCAAATCAAAATTGCCTTTCGCCACAAGCCGAGCAACTGACGGGTTTTCCTCATGCGTGTTACCATGGGTGACACTATGCTTTTCTTCAATCCCACGAATTGATTAAGTGATTGCAATTATTCCTTCAATCATCGGAATATTTCGTCGACGCCCACAATCGTTGTTCCTTATTAACTCGTTGAATATTTTGACGTCATTGCAGAAGACGCAAGACTTGAACCTTTTCTTCTTCTTGTTCTCCCTAATCTTCTTCGTCTTCTATTTCTTCTTCGTCTTTTTAGACGGTAGGCATTTGACTAATAAGGCGCATTACCATCACCGACTGTGGTGGAGTGTAAGTTCCTCCCTCTTCACCCAGAAAAAAAAAGCAACTCAACACATTCTAAACATTTCCATTTCCACATCGGTTTTCTTTATGTTATAAGAGATATGAAACCACCCCATTTTTTCCACCTTTTTAAAATTAATTTATTTTTAGACTCTTTAAAAAAAAAATGTTTCAGTCCCCTGAGAACCGAAACAAACAACTAACATCTAGTCATTCTTGTAATTCGATTCTGTTTATTTCCGTCATACGCGTATTTTTGTTTTAAAAAGGTCGTTTGATTGTTGACGAACGTTTCCGCCAATCCCCTACAAGTACAAGAACTGACGTTGCGCAAATTCAAAACTGTCCAATCAGCGATGAGCAGAAGGAGGCGACCCGGTTCTTTCAAAGCCGTTTGTCCAGTGCGCATTTGGTCTTGCTGTTTGGGCACTAACCGCTCTTATTTCCATGTAAACGTGCTGGAAGATAAGCTGTTCAGAAAATATGGACGAAGATGCTCCCATCAACGTTGAGAGCAGAAAAGGTCTGAAAAGCGTGTTTGGGTCAATGACGACGTTATTTAGCCTAGCTGCTAATGCTAATTATGCATTCGCGGATGACGAAGAGAACGATGATAATAGAATTTATAGAGTCCCCGTGTAACACGATGTATCAAAACCCTGTTGATATGCTGTCTGTACGATATTGCTCATTAAATGTCATATTTGAACGATACATCGCAAATTGTGAGGCACGAATATGTTCATGTAGTCATGTTTATTCTTGATAGACCAGCAAATGACCCCACAAACTCATACACAGTTATTAAAATTAGGGATGGGCGGATCGATACCAAAATATCGATATATCGATCCAGGCTGCTCATTTTTGAGTATCAATCTCCCTGGCTAAAATATCGATACTTACAATTATTTAATGCTATTTTTCCTCATTTTTTTCTGCTCCAATTTGACGACTTGCACTCATGCTAGCACTACTTTTCCTTCCGCCTGCTGCACCGGCGTGTCCTGCTCTGCTCTGCTCCCGCCCCCTTTTCTCACAAGCCAAGCCCTTCTCCTCCGCCCCCCCCCCCCCCCCGTTCCAATCCAAACAAACACAAACAAGCATGGCCACGGCGGCGGCCCAGTCCGAACGCAAGAGAAGTCTGGTTTAGGGATATTATATTTTACTTAATAACAACGAGGCAAAATGTGAAATATGTCACAAAACAATTAAATATTGTGGCAACACCACAAACTTGACAAAACATTTAAGCAAAATTCACCCCACGGTTCATGAAGAGCTGCAGTTGAAACGTGCCGCAGACACTAAGGCAGCGACGGAAAACCCTGCAGCCACACCGAGGCTAAGGTACCAAAGTACCTTAGAAGCAGCGTTTCAGAAAGGCAAGACATATCCAGGTATCAGGTGCTAACCAATAATCGTAAGCATTTGTGGTTGATGTGCTATTTGAAGCAATAATTACTACGCTTTAGTCAGTCATTTATAAATAAAGTTTTCCCCTTTTCAATTTGTGGTCGAACGCCATACGTTTTATTTGTAACTCCACTTCCTATAAACAACACTAAAGTATTACAATATTAAATGTAAGTATCCAGTGGCTTTACAAATTGATAGTTTTGCTGCTCGATATCGGATCGAATATCGGGTATTTTGGGTAGGAAATACTGGGTATCGGATCGATTCCAAAATCATTGGTATCGCCCATCCCTAATTAAAATCCACTGGATTTAATATATGAAGTATGGAAGTTTATCTGTGCCATCGGATTTTGAATTCGAATTTGTAGCACTGAATTTTTTTACATCCAATTTTTAACACTGAATTTTTTTTGCATCTAAATCAGACTTTGAATTTTAAAAGCCATCGAATTTCTAGCAATATTTTTATATTATTTATATAATATATATAATATATATATATATAATATATTTATAATATTTTTAAATAACTAATCGGGAGCTACTGGCTCTACTTTGTGTTTGGAATATTATACAATACAGTAAAGTGTATTGTGTAAAATGTACAATAAAAATGTATTAAACCATTAGTGAAAACTGCAGTTCAATGTGATCAAAGTCAAAAGTCTACAGTATAAACTCAAAAGTAATTGAAATATTAAAAACTAAACTTGCTATAGCGATCCCAGCACACACATATCCTAACTTCAACACCACACCAATAAGTTATATGATTCAAATATTTATCAATCACTTTCCTGGAGTGGTTGAAGGCCAATGAGATCCAACCGTTGTGACCTCCTTAACGTCCAGCAGAGAGCGCTAGATCACGAGTTATCGCCCCACTCCTGTAGCAATAGCACAATTCCACCAAAGGATGTCGCCGTTTTGTATTTTTTAAGTTTTTTTTTCCAGCAATGACGTAAAATAAGTGACACAAGGAGTGTCCAAATGTGCAGTTAGGTTATTTCTTGGCTACAAACTAAAACTTTTTAAAAGAGTTATTTTAAAGTCAACAATAACATTTATTCTATAACAACTATAATAATAATAATGTCAATATGACTAAATAGCAATATGATGTAAAAATGAAAGGGGGAAATTTGGCTTTTATCTTGATGGATCACGATCAGCATTTTAAATAAAATTCACATTAAAGGTCCTCATTACTAATCATACTTTATTTGGATTAATGATAAATATGGCATAGCAAATAACATGCAGCCTACAATTTTTTTTATATATATCTTTTCCCCATTGTGGAACGAATGAAGGCCTATTATCTTGATTGAGCATTAATAAGTCATTCAGTAGAATATATAATTGAACGCACATTTTTTTTCTTTTCAAATATGGTGCTAACTGTTCAAGTTCACTGATAGAGAAGATGTATATATATTATTTCCTTGAATACACCCAAAAGACGCATATAGAGCTCAAACTGTGCAGCACGCCTTTGAAAGCGCTCTCTAAGCCCCGGGGTGCTGAGAACTGGTGAAGAGCCGCAATGAGACATGTGCAATCAGTTCCCCCTCTTCAAATCTCCTTTCGGGGCCTATCTACTTGAACAGGCTTCTCTTAATGACTTTCTCCATCACTTCTCGCCAGCTTTTTCTGGGGACTCTCACAGACACTTGGCTGCATTTAAATACTTTCGTTATTCTATTCGGTCCCCGTTGTACCTTTTTTCCCGCAACCCCGCTTTCCAAATATCTCCAGGGTGTCGGTTGCGTCATGTGACTGGTGCGCTGGTGATTACAGTGCTCGCTTGGCACTCAAATGAAGCGTAGAACTAAAAATACCTTACAAAAAAAAAACAAGCAGTGTAGGTCAAAACGTACCCAAATATCTGCACCCCCCCCCTTTCCTCTCTACACTGAGTCCCTGTGTCCTTCTCCTTCTCTCTTTCTGTCCAGGCCTGGCGTCTGGTCCACGAGAGCTGCATTTAATTAGTTTCTGGTTGCTTGATTAGGGACTGAAGTGAGGGGGTGGGACCAGAACAAAAAGCGGGTCAGGCTGCATGGATTGGAAGGATGCAGGTGCACTGTGGTGGTTGCCAGAAGATGGCCATAACTGGGCGAACTGGACTATGCCGCCTAACATATGGCATTGTAGTAGTGTAGTATATAAAAAATGTTTTTTTTTGCAGAACCTCACTCTCCCAGAAATAAAATTCCAAATTCTCTGTATATACTATTAAATACATAAAAATAATATGTGTGCATCATGTCTGTGCCTTAAAAAAAAGCCATTGAAGCAGGTGAAGTGTACATAAATGACAGCGTGAGGATGACATCGCAGGGATCAAGGGTTGGGCAAGAGGGATGACAAGACTGGATCTGACCTTTTCCAAGAGGAGAACAAGGGCATCTCTGGCATGGCTGGAGGGCCCCCTGAGTGAGCGAGGGGGTCCTGGGGACTTTTAGACATGGCGCCAGCTCGGCGGGGGGAGCCGAGACAATTGCACGGGTTCACATCCAAAAACGGAGGGGCGAAGGACAGAAGAGCTTAAGGTGGAGGACGAAGAAGACCGAGAGCTCGAGGGTCCAGGTGGGAACTGGAAACTGTGATGGTGGGAAGAAAGAAGAGAAGAAAGGCGGAACCACGGAAAGATGGCATTCATTCTCCCTCGCATACCCCCCCCCCCCCTCCTCTGTTACGGCGTTTATCGCCGTCGCGGATCGTGCCGTATGAACAGCGATCCAAGTCAACCATCTGCTGAGGCTTGATAAGCCTGGGAGAGGCAGCCATTGAGCTGTCACTCAGAAAAAAGAGAGAGAGAAGAAAAGAGGGGCTAAACGGGAGAGGAATGGAAGGCAAAAAGATCGACGAGGCATCTGTCTAGTGCGGGGAAAGACTTAACGTCAACGAGACGTCCGGCCGCCAAATAATCCCACTTCTCTAATGGGAAGTCGTCTAGTGGCCCATTTATGCGTTTTGTCGCTTTTTCTTTTGTGCTAATTGTGCAATGCAGATGTTTTCTTTAAATGTCATCAGGACCACTTCAATGTGATTAACCCATTCCCAAAGTAATGGACATGATGGAGCAATTTTCAAAGGAGAGATTGTCGACGCAACATCGACATGCAGTTCATTTTAATTCAATCCCGCTTAAACGTATATATGGCGCTAAAATCACTTAGCTATGTTGTTTACGTGCGCTTAATATTTTTTTTTTTTCACTTTCTCATTCTCATCCATGTTTAATCCCAATGTTTTTGTCTTAAACATTTGAGCATCATTCAGAGGACGAAAAAGTGGCAGTATTGCATGAATTGAGGCCGGGAGGGGGTCAGGCAAGGGAGTGAGGGGGGGGGGGGTTAGCAGGGGATTAGCCGAGGCCAGTTGGATCATTTTACAGCCGCAGGACCCCCTCTCACCCTCGGCAGTCTCCCTGACAATGAGGATTAAACTCCTCTTGTTCCTCAACTCGGAAAAAACGGCAGGGCGACAAAGGCGCTATTCCTCCCGGGTGCCTGGCTGGTAGCTGGGTAGCGGAGTCGGGGAGGGAGGCGAGGGGAGGAGAAGGTAGGGGGTCCATCATAAAATTAATCCCTTCACAGTTCGCTCTGGTGCAAAGTGAGATATGAAGCAGACATGTCTAATGAAACGGTGCAGTCATCGAAGGGCACGCGATAAAAGCACGTATCAAACTCGTCATTAGCGCCGCCGCTAAAAGCCCGTCGAGAGGTTTGGCGCTCTCCCCGGGTGACTGGCACCGCAGATTAATTGCTCCTCGCAAAAAGATACCCAACCTACCACCCGTTGAGAATCCTGATCTTACACACAGGCCCGTTGGAGCCAGCCAGCAGTTGCACTTCATCAAATATGGGTGATGCTCAAAATAATCTCTTATGACTTTAACGCGACAATAACAGAGGTAAAAAATAAAAGTAAAACCGGACAATTGAAAGGTGACTCAAGGCCTAAATTTAAATTATTATTAAAATGTCCTCTCTAGAGATTGGATTTGTTTGCCCTCGTTAGCATGAACAAAAAGTCATTGTGTTACACATCATAAAAAATTTATGAAACAAATTAAAAAAAAAATATCTAAAAATAAATAAATAAATAAATAAATAAATAAATAAATAAATATAGCCCAGTTTAGTTTTTTTTAACTAAATCCCAGTGGAGCAAAAAGAACCAAGCAGAAGCAATGGGAGTGTGAATGGACTGGTGGGGTTCTTCATAATAAAAAATAAAAAAAAGACTTTTTTTGGGGGGGGAAATTAAAAAGAGCACAGAGAAAAGGTTCTTTGCGCTGTCAAAGCCAGTCAGTGTCTGTCCTGGCAGAGCCGCCCGTCTCCCGGGCAGCCCGTCACAATGAAGGCCCGACACACCTCTCACTTCCAATCTGCGTCCTCCACTGCGGGCCTCCGATTTCAAACTCTCATTAAATTGCCCCCGTTTCAATTGTCCGGCAAAAAGCGGCCATCACTTTTATTGACAAAAACATCCAAGTCTCTTTCATTCATTGGACCGAGCGATTTCTCCACTTTAAGCCAAATATAAACATGGCGATTACAACGGCAACAATCGCGTTGTTCGCTAATAAACGTGAGCGACAAGGCTTGATCCTCGCAAAAAAAAAATCTTCAATAGACAACCCCCCCCATTCCAAATCGCATTGTCGCGCAAATCCTGTGATAAAAGGCCTGAGAGTAACTCTGCGTTTAGACTCTTGAAGACTTTGGTTAAGCCAGTGCCTCTGCTACTTTCCAGCCCGGGCATAAATCTGTCTCTCAATGGCGATTGGCTCAAGACAAGGGGGCCATCTTTTTCACACGCCCCCCCCCATCCCGTCGTCGACGCCACTTGCATAGTGTGTAGCCGTCACCAGACAATGGCTGGTTACTGGCAATTAAACAGCATTTGCCCAGGAATCCGTGGCACTGGTCTAATGGCATTACCGTTGGATGATTCAATCCTTGAATAGTCAACAGGATTTCGCCTCTCTGCAGGAAAATACTGCTTCATCGAATTACCCGTATTACATAGATTTAGCCAAAGATTATGATTCAGGGTTCACAGATTACGGCGTCTCTAAAAAAGTTGATAGGTCCACAAGAGCGGAAATCTAACTAAGTGAGATTCAACTAACCAAGTAGTCAGTAACTGATGGTACATTGTGAGATCGATATTTGACCCACAAATATCTATTTGTTTAAAACCCGGCAGGTCTCCAGTCAGATGTTAAGCAGCACATTTGCGGCCTTCAACCTCCTCGCGGGCCGAGTCGGCAGAAGCGGGAAAAGGGGCCAAGTCCATTATCTCACAATGACGAGGCTAATTACCGGGCCGGGCAAGCCGCAAATCACACGGCAGCAGACCGCCTCGTCTTGCGTCCTCTGCTCACCCCACGTCTTAATTGCTCTTTTATTCTCGCTGCGTGTTTTGCGACTGTGCTGACACTCCTCAGCCATTTTGCCACATGAAAGCGAGATGCTAATTGCCTGCTATGGAAAATATTGGTGGCTGTGATTAGCAAGCGTTTTGGCATGAGGGAGCATTGAGACAGCGCGCTTAATGTTAAAAAAAAAAAAGCATTTTGTTATTGGTTTGTCTTTGTCCACATTTTGGGTGGTGAGGTTGAAAGTCTTGGAGCGGCCATTGTGCGCGGTAATTGTCAGACAGCAATGCTGGCAAATTGTTGACAGATAATCAGCAAAATTACAGGAAAATTAGCTCAGGCGACAAATTGCTGTCATTAGTATTCATGACCACAAAACCCCTATTTTGTCAGAATGTCACACAAACATACACACAAACAGAATTTTATACTCAATTTGGACAACTGTCAAGATGATGAAGAAACAATCCAAGGTGGTGAAACACACTAAACTTAATTGGGTGGTGACTTGCACTGGTTCGGATTAATTGGTTCCAGATTTGAGTAGAAAAAACAAAAACTTGACTCAAATGACTGTTGCTACTTTCCAATATGACTCAAGGAAAACTAGTCCGAGTAAGTATTCAGCGAAAAGTAGGAAATAGGAATACTGAAAACAGAAGGGGACTTAGAATTGACTCCTGAGGGACACCGCAATAAAAACATTTTGTCAAGGCTCAAAAACCAAACCGCCATTTTTTACCCACGGTTAAAAATGTTACTTATGTTTATGTGGCGGTTTGCTCGACACCTTCAAATATTTGGTGACCGTATCTCAGGTGACCTCGGACCCGGAGCTTTAGCGGAACCCCGGTGCGGCCCTGAAATGCTCTTTCACGCACTTAATTTGCTTTGTGTGATACCTCAAAAGAGACGACGGAGGAAGAGCAGCTACTTTTCCCGACGTTTGGAGCCGTGTTGGAGCCTTCCAGCAGCGAAGCAATTGGTAAAGGAGGAGGCGGATGGGGGGGGGGGGGGGTTGTCGGCTGTTCAAAGGCTGGCTTTTTGCATTGTTGGTCAGTTGGGGATTAAAGTCCTTGGTTCGGTGGCCCAATAGACCTTTCTAATTAAAAAGGATAAAAAGCAGGCAGACACACACAAAAAAAAACAGAAGCAGAAAGAGAGAGAGAAGTGAGAGAGCAAATCTAGTGCTAAAAGAAAGAAAACTGTTTTCAGTGTAACAACAGCGGCCATCAATTGAAAATGGATTAACTTTACACTCGTCCAGTGGTTCTCAAACAGGGTTGGGGGAAGTGAGTTGTGGTTGGGGGGGGGAATAATTTGTAATAAATTACTTTGTACCGTTAAATACTCACATATGGATGTCAATAAAACAAATAATAAAACTCTCTATACTAAAGCTTTGATGAATTAAAAGGTTACATTTTTCCTCTTGATTTATTATTAAAACATTTCAGTTTTTTCTCAGAAACATTTTATCCTCAATAACAAAATGTTGGATGAATTTCATTAACATTTTAAGTTGGGCAATTCAACTAAATGTTTTAGGCTTACAATGTTATGTCAAGAGGATTCACTGTACTTTTAACTCCTACAAGCTTGAAGACATTCCATTCTTTTTTTTTGTCTCTCTTGAAACTATACACTGTTTGCCGTCATCAGAATGTGAATAGACAACTGTGTGTGTGTGCTGCAGCCCAGATGCTAAGTGCCAGTAGGTGGGCTGTTTACCGTGCGGATGGCTGCTTGTGTTTTTGTTTGGCCCGCCTCGCCTCCTCCCCAAGCCCAGTGGGAGCTCCGGAGCTCCCAGTAGGGGCTGGTCCTTGCTGACCAGCTTCCAGGTATGAAACCTCCTTGCTTGGTCCGGACTGGAAAGTGGGGGGTTAACGAGCTAGCAGCAGGGACAAGAAATGCGAACCCCCAATCGGTAAACTGCAAATTGGAAAATGTAGATATGCAAAAATGAGTAGGTGCAGAGTACATTTAAGGTTATTCTCAAATTTCCTCAAAAACCCAACATTCCTCTTTATTTTGGTGATTAGGATAAAAACAAATTCCCGTGAGCGGCAGTGTGTCATTTTACCAGATAGCAACAATTAGCATCCATCATCGAGTTCTCAGCATGAGATTATCCCTCACAGTTTGCTAGCAACTCTTTAGCTGACAACCTCATTAGCGAGGTGTTAGGTTTCGGTGTACGTTTACACAAGTAACTGGAAACTGACAAAGAATTGTGTGGGTTTTGCCTCAAAATGCAAAATTGAAGGTGGGGGGGGGGAATTGACACTACTGTATTGATCGACGCGATATTTCAATTGCAAAAAATAATTTGTCAAACGCCTGCTGCCATCGAAGAGTTTTTCCAATAAAGCAAAACAAGTCAATATCCAAAAGGACGCACGCTTTGCTTCTTTTGCGGCATTATCAATATGCCTATCAATAACTCTATCAGTGTCGCATTGACTGTGCAGATGGTATTACAAAACTAATGTGCCATGTGTGTGTTTGTAAAACAGATGGAGATGACTTGGTGGGCCGAGTCATTGATTTGACCTTGATCACAGACATCCCGGCCAGCTCATTAGGTACACTAGCTGTCCCTTGCAATATATGCCTGACTCTGTCAATTGGCCTGCAGACAGAAGGAGGAGCGCGTATTGCCTCGCGCATTAACAAGATCATTTACCTTTCCTTTGACAAGCGCGGACGCCCGTTTAGCTGTAAAATGCTCCCCCCTGGGGGCCGGGAGATATCTTTGCCTCCATGAATTATATATAATACAGCTGAAGATGAAAGCGCTCAGCGGGGAGCTGACAAGATGGCTGACGGAGCAGGAGGGAGGACGGCTCTTTGGTGGAGGCTGTTTTTGGAAAGGAAAGGAGATGAATTATACTTTTTTGCTGGCATTAATGACGTGCCTCTTTCCCTGTCAAGAAGGAGCAGTGGCAGTTTCTGCTATGTGCGTCATGTGCATTATAAAATTGCGACACTAAATCTTTTTTTATTTTGTAATCATTAGTACTTGTAAATGGAATTGCGCCCCCTCATTGATAAGAAGGAGGGAAGGGCATCAGAATCTGATAAAAAAAAAGTATGAATGGCAATGATCAATATATAAAAATATATAACAAAAAAAAAAAACAGTACAGAAGAAAAGTTAGCATTGTAGCACGTGACCAAATTATAGTGTTCTGTTCCCTCCTTTCCATTGGCTCCTAAAAGTCTGTCTTTTCCCCTCTCTTGCTCTCTCTCTCTCTCTCTCTCTCTCTCTCTCTCTCTCTCTCTCTCTCTCTCTCTCTCTCTCTCTCTCTCTCTCTCTCTCTCTCTCTCTCTCTCTCTCTCTCTCTCTCTCTCTCTCTCTCTCTCTCTATTTTTGTGCATAAATAGTGCAAATCATCACTGAGTGTCATCCACTTCACAACTGGAATTGAGCAGCGAGAGGTGAGGCCCTTGAACGCACCACCATTGAGGTAAGTGGAAAAGTTGATTTTGCTGTATTTGAATTGAGCAGTCCCCCGAGGAAGGAGAGGAGGAGGGCGGGAGGAGGGAGTTAATTGAGGAGGCGTTTTCTTTTTTTGGGCGGGGGGTGGGGGGCTAAGGAAACTTTGCTGTGTCAACGCCCCTCCAGGCAAAGAGGCATTCAAGCGTTTAATAGAACACAAGTTGTGATAAAACCACTTGAATGTGTGCATTAGGATGTCTCCCACGTATATACGACGGAAAACACTAATAAGGCTTAATTATAGTGATAAAATCAGTTAGAGGGGCGGAAATGAATACAAGTTTAGGAAATTAGTACTTTAAAAAATACTAAGCATATATTGTAGGTTATTTTAATGATGGAAGAAAGATATACTTTAAATAATTGAAAAGGGCTATAAAAACATAGCATAGAATTAGATGATGTTTTAAATAATATCAGTTTGGTATAAAAAAATAGTCACATTTAATTATATTTGGAAGTAGCTATTTTGTAACAATTTTAGATGACATTTAATTTATTGATAAATAAAAAAAATTCAAAATAAATAAATCTAAAGTTCAATTCAAGGGGATCAAAATCAAATTGTACAGGAGTACAGAAATCAGCTATAGACTAACAATAAGGAAAAAAAAATAGTACTTACAATAATAATAACAAAAAATGGTGCATGTGTCGGTTATTATGGTGCATGTTGAGGGTGTTTTTTACGGGGGGGTGTTTGGGTGTGTGTTCGTGCGTGTCTGGGAGTCAGCTGGTGTGATCAACACAATGCCACTCTTTGTCTTGCATGGGTGTGCTGATGCAAAAATGAGGAAGGCGGACTACTTGTGATATATATATATGTATGTCCAAGTATATTCAGAGAATATAAATTAATATAATATAACCCCTCTTGAACTGTTTCTTATGATGAAAATCATTTCAAAACTTGATTATGTTTTATAATCTGTAAAACCCAGAAATATGGTTGCACAAATGTGCACACCCTCCCATAACAGAGGATGTGTCTGTGTTTACAATAAAGTCACGTACAACTTCAAAAAGTGGTCAACACACACCTTGCAATAATTTAAAGTTCCACTGATGAACCCAAAATAAACTTCAGCTGTTCTAGCAGACTTTTGTTGACATTTTTGTAGTATACATATAGAAGCCCCACCCCCACTGCACAGCGTCCCCCTAATCAGGCCAACGCGTGCCACCCAGATTAACTCATTAAAAAAAAAAAAAATCATCTCTCCTTGTAGAAAGCCAATAATAATTAAAGACCGGTATTTATGATGATTAATATTGAACGGACGTGGAGCAACTGGTGGTTTGGTGGGAGTAGGAGGGGGCATCAGTCTGGGTGGGGGCACACTCCTAAAAAGTGACAGATTGCAACGTCCGTTATTGGCTCTATTAAAAAAAGGACCGAAAAAAATTATTCTGTGTGTATGCAGTGTGTGTTATGCAAATTAAACTCTACATAAAATATAATTCTTTTAATTTGTATTATATTTTACCTTGAAATACTATCATAATAAAAATTCAATTAAAATAAATATAAATAAAAATGACAAAAAAAATTCAAAACATGAGTGTTAGACTTGTAAATTGTGGTCTACCACTGTACATTTTGTTTTATAGTAGTCACTCTCAGGCTATGATCCTTGGCCTTCTATATTTGATTATTGCACTCCATGTGGCTCATTTGTCAAATCTACTTGACAACAAACGTGTGCGTGTGTGTGCGTATGTGTGTGTGTACATGCAGTATTGCAGGTTTAATAGTACAATTTCTAAAAATTACAGAGTCGGATTTTCATGGCTGTGAATCTTAAAAAAAATCACAGCATGTGGATTACGTAATCAATTTCAGTTATTATTATTATTATTTAATGACCCTACCTAAAGGGACATTCTTTTGTAAATACGATGAAGAAAAAACTCTTCCGCGGTGCATTTTGCACGTTTTAAACCCGCTCAAAAGTGTCAATCTCCTTGTTTATTTAGATTAAGATTAAGTGCTGGCTCCTAATCAACACTTTGCGATAGTCTCACCTTCCAAATCTAATTACCGGGAGCAATTCATTAGTAGATGAGTCTGGGGGGCGGGGCCGTTCAAATTGAGGAGGAGGCGGGTGCGTGTGTTTGCTTGCACTGTCGATATGATGTCAGAATTAGCCCAGCTTCTTTATTACTGCCTCCCAAAGTTGTCCTTCGTATTGTAATGGGGCCGCATTGACATGTACGGACCTTTTAATGCAAAAAAAAAAAAATGGCGGCATTGGTGGGGGCGCGCTGCGCACTGTGAAGGAGGGGGGCGGGGGCGTCTTCATTGTATCTGAATGGCGTAGCTCAGTTCGCAGCTTTTGTTTGCAACTTCTTATTGTTATCAGCGTTACTTATCGTCAACAGTGGGCTTTGTCCCGGCAAATGGCCCCCCAATCAGCTGTCCATTTAGTTGCGGCCTAACCTGTGGGTGGGTATATATGGTAATGGTTGATGAGGAGGGGCGGGGATGGGGGGGCGAGGGAAGTGGGGGGGCCTTTTTTTTTTTTAACGACAATGTTTTGTTTTTAAGAGAGGAGTGTGTTTTGTGGGGACAGACAGACAGCTGAGAGGGAGGGGGAGAGGCAAGGGGAGGGGACCTAAGGGTTTAAGAGACTCCGCACACGTTTGGGACCCTCACTTCTTTTGCTGCACTTCAATCATTATCTTGGAGCGAAAAGAGCAGGATTAAACTTTTTTTTTTCATTTTATTTTTGGAAGTTTGTTGTATTTTTTTTGGTCTTACCAGCCATCATCATGATGTCCTACTTGAAGCAGCCCCCTTACACGGTGAACGGACTCAGTTTGTCCGCCCCTGGGGTGGATCTGCTGCACCCTTCCGTGGGATACCAAGGTAAATAATAAATATTGCATGCATTTCGTGACCCAATATGTGGTCGTTTTAATCATGTATGGTTCATTATATTTGCATACAGGCACACCTCGGAAGCAGCGGCGGGAAAGGACTACCTTCACCAGGGCCCAGCTGGACATACTGGAGAATCTGTTCATCAAGACCCGCTATCCGGACATCTTCATGAGGGAAGAAGTAGCCCTCAAGATCAACCTGCCTGAATCCAGAGTGCAGGTGAGACCGATAAAAAAAAAAACAGTAGGAAAAAATAAACATTAATGATGGGCTGCATTGTTCGTTTCACTTGTTCAATCAAAACAAGTCAATTACACTCAAGGCAATTCCCTCACTCATATCCCAAATAAATGCCTAAAATAAATAATTGTAATTGTTTCTTGTTACAATACTGAATTTGTGAGATGGTAGAATTCGGGCTCCTCAAAAACGTTAGATTTGTTTGTTGTTGAATTATTTCAGTCAGTCAAATAATTTAATGATAGTCTAATTTAGTGAGATCCACCAATATGACACTTGCATCATTCTGCAAATTTTTTTATCATCATCTAATGCATTTTGTTGTATTAAATACATGCATGATTGGTTACAACTGTTTCCTCACATACAGAGTTTTAAATTATATGTCTTTATAAATGTATGAAATATATACGAGTATTTCGAGTAAAAGTTATTTTTAGGGTTTAATGTAGAATAGTTTCTGCATATATGCAGGCATTTAAATCGAATTAATTGGTGGTAAAATTCTTGCATGTGTAAAAATAATGCAACTAATGTTTTTATTTGTAAATAAGCATTTGTGGTTTGAATATTGTTTTAGATTGAGGTGTTTTAGCATATAAAGTTTTAATATTTGGGAAATATTAATTGTGACAAGTATAATAGTTTTAGTAGAGTTTTGTTCCACGATAATGATGGTTTATCCCCTCCAGGTATGGTTCAAAAACCGAAGGGCCAAGCACCGCCAGCAGGCCCAGCAGACCCAAAGCGGAGCACCGAGCAAAGCGTCCAGCACCAAGCCAGTGAAAAAGAAGGCCTCCCCGGTGCGGGAGGCCAGCTCGGACAGCGGGGCGAGCGGCCAGTTCACGCCGCCCTCCAACGCCTCTCTGCCGGTCGTAAGCAGCGCAGCAGCACCGGTGTCCATCTGGAGCCCGGCTTCCATTTCGCCTCTATCCGACCCCATGTGCACTTCCTCGGCGTCCTCCTGCATGCAGCGCTCCTATCCGGTGACGTACACGCAAGCTACGTCGGCCTACAACCAGGGCTACACGGGCTCGTCGTCCTTTTTCCCCGGCATGGACTGCGGCTCGTATCTCTCTCCGATGCACCACCACCATCAGCTGAGCTCCGCTATGAGCCCAATGAGCGGTGGAAGCGGCAGTGGGGTGTCCAACCATCTGAGCCCGGCGTCGTCGCTCTCCTCATCGGCGTACGGCTACGGAGGCACCGCCGACTGCCTGGACTATAAAGACCAGACGGCTTCGTCCACATGGAAGCTCAACTTCAACGCGGATTGTTTGGATTATAAAGAGCAGCAAGCGGCGTGGAAGTTCCAGGTTTTGTGATCCGACTTCCACGCCCCGGAGGGGGGACTCCTCTTCTACCTCTGGCGGACAAAGCAGGACTGGGGCTTCTTTTTCTCCTTTTCGCCTGAGCAGTCACACTGCCAACTTTGATCAAGGACATGGAACGTTTCCCCAAATTAAGGGTGCAACTTTTTCTGGGAAGGGGGAAAAGTTTTAATAAGCTCATTATGAGTCATGATCAAAGTTGGTGTGTGCGAGACCTCTGATGGATGCACTACTTAATTTATGACAAATGTGTTTCAAACGAAAGACAATCAAAACTTTCCCCGTCTTCACCCAGTTTTGTTTTTTTCAATGTTATTCTGAAATCATCTCATCCTTTTTTTCCTATTTGTTTTCAAGCAGCTGTTTAATGACAAATTATTATAGTTAAAAGGGGACTATGCAGGTAAAGCTGTATTTAAAAGGACAGACACACCCTCAGTAATAAAAAGAAATAAATAAACATGAGCCAAGTTGCATGTGTACATATATGTGCTGTATTTGCTTTGTTTGTGACCTCTATTGCATTGCACATTTATGAGAAAAGACATATTGCAAAGATAGGGGGAAATAAGTCATCTGTGTAAATAAATAAAAAATCAGTTACCAGTCAGACAATTACCAGACAAAAAACATTATGAGAATAAAGTTAGGATGACATAGAAAGTCAGAAGACAAGTCAGAATTTTACAAGGCATGTTAGAAAAAGTCATAGTTATGGGAATAAAATCCAAGAATTGCAAGAATAAACAAAAACAAAAAAAAACAGGATAAAAGTTTCAATGAATGTTAGGAGAGTGATAGACAATTACAAGAATAATGGTGCAAAATCTGGAGAAAAAAAGTCAAGAACAAAGTCATAACACAAGAAGAAAAGAAGTAATAATATGAGACTAGAACTGTCACATCTTATGAGACGTCATCAGGATATATGGAAGAATTGACCGATTGAGAAAGTCATAATAGTATGAGAACTGTAAAAAGTTCAATAAAGTTATAAAATGGTGAAAAAAACAATGTTAAAGTCCACCTATGCACTTTACAGCTCACACACATTTATAATAGACTATAAACACTGAAGTACAGTACCGTTTTTTTCCGTGTATAGTGCGCCCCCATGTATAGTACGCACCCCTAAAAATGGCATGCTGATGCTGGAAAAAAGCTTGTACCCATGTATAATACGCACCCAATTTTTATGAATTTTTTTTAAAAAAATTTTTAATTTTTTTTTTTTTTTAAGTCCCAATGATCGTCACACACGCAGGGAGGCAATGGGTCCCATTTTTATAGTCTTTGGTATGGTCTTAACTAGGCTGGATGTAATTTTTTTTGTTGGCGTTGATTTCTCCGACTGCCCATAAACGCACCACCGCGCTCCGTGCGCATGGAGCGTGTTTGAAGTGAACAGCAGAGAAGAAAGGAACAAGGCAAAGTGTTGTGAAATAAAATATTACCTGTAATACGGATTTAGCCAACAAAAAAAATTACATCCAGCCTAGTTAAGACCATACCAAAGACTATAAAAATGGGACCCATTGCCTCCCTGCGTGTGTGACGATCATTGGGACTTAAAAAAAAAAAAGAAAAAAAAAATTTTAAAAAAATAATTTTTTTTTTTTTTTTTTTTGTACCCATGTATAATGCGCACCCCAGATTTTAGGACAATAAATTAGTAAAATTTTGCGCACTATACACGGAAAAAAACGGTACTTCAATTTCTCACCCAGCACCTCTTCCAATTCAAGAGCCGATTAATCGATAAAATCACTTCCATCTGCTGCAGGGATTAAGATTTTTTTATTTTTTTGGAGCTGTCTACGTGCGGATTATAGGCGAGGAGCGGCATGGCGCTATCGCTCTAATTAGGACGAGAGGACTGCTTTGTTGCCCGTTTGACCTCCAATTAGCAGCCAATGATACAGAAAGATGAGTCGGTCTCAAACGACGTTTGCATCAAAACGCGTCACTTCAAACAAACCTATACGAACATTTTTAGGGCCGAATTGAAAAGACGAGAAAAAGAACATCATTTTTTAAAACGTTGCCAGCCGTCACTGAACCCGATGGAGACATCGAAGTACGGCATCCAGAATCGATTTCAACAGGTGAAGACAAGATGGCAGCGGAGAGCAGAAAGTCAGGAGCGGTCCTCATCGAGCCAGACATGGGGAGAGCCCCCCCTCAGACCCTCTAGTATACATTGGCTTTTAATTAAGCACAAGCGCCACCAGAGGGGCCATATGGAGCCACCAGACGCGCTTCATTAATCCCCCGCTCGCTTGTGAGCATGGCAAACAATCAAGTAGAAGAGCAAGCCTCGGAAGCTTCTTTTGGCTGCCGCGCTTTTTTTTTTTGCTTTTGTTCCTGAGGCCAGGCTTTCCCAAGCGGACCCACTTGACCGCGGGTCTGGGAATTCCACACCGGATTCCCGACGGTGTCGAAGGTCACCTACACTCAACCGTTTGACATATACAATCGCAATTTGCAGGGTATTTCAAAAAAACAAAAATTGTTCACCAAAATCGTGTGAATTGTTTTAGATATGGCTGTTATTGAAAATAAAATTGCAATAATTACGAGAAACGTCAAAGACAAAAAAATCCATTGAACTTTTTTATTATATTTGTATTGACTTTTTTTTTTTCGTAAAACACCATTATGCTCCTATAAAATGAATTTCTCGTTGTTTAACTAAATGCTCCGGCTATATTTCAAGCAGGTTTGGGCTCATTCTTTTTATTCAAGCGGTGATCCTATAGAAAGACCACTTAACATGTCTCATAAGTGAAAGGTCAATTAGTGTCTGGGAGCGAGGAAAGGCGCGACGCCACACATCAAGAAACGTTTAAAACGGACAATTCTTGAATAAAGGTCCCATTGGGACGGACAAAGGGAGCGGGGGGGGGGCTGATATACACTTGTATAATTATGAGATCAGCTGTGTGACTTTGTTTTTTGTTGTTGTTGCAGAAACAAAAGAAAGGAGTGAAAGTAGACCGGGGCAACTGAGCAACTGTCAAAGGCGAGTAGCAGCAATGGCATTAAAAAGCGAACGTGGGCCAATTTTGTTGGTGAGAACACAACTGTAGACTATTGTTATGCATAAGTACGTGTCCTACATTCTAACACACATCAACACGGCAGCGCATACATAATTCATCGGCGATGACGACGACAACAACACTGCTGCTCCACTCGTGGAATCTCATTTGAATGTGCGAGACAATGGCGCTTGTGTGCCGCAGTGAGACGGTCCGTTGCAGAAATTCACGAGACGCAAAACGGCCGTCGCGGATTCAATTTGCAATTTACTGGATAGTAAGAACTATATTTGTGTATCCATTAGTCAACTCCCAAAAATGCCACTCACATATCTGTAGGAATAATCACACAGATTATTTTTTTATCATTAACACACAATGAAGTTAGGCGCTAATATATTAATGCTAAAACATACACAAATCCGATTCTGAGTTTCAAGAAAAATCCAGAATATGTAAAAAAAAAAAATACTCTAAATGTAATGCCTACTTAATGGTGCTTTCTATCCATTTAGCCATAATGGAACGGATTTACGAATGTTCCGCCAATAAAACACTCCCGCCCGTTTAACGAGTGACCATTAGCGGGTGCACATCATAAATCTCTTTATCAAAGAGCGACAGGGAGATGGCGAGAAACAGATGACATCAATTTAATCCTCAAAATCACATCCACGAGATGGGTGTGCCAAACAGATGTTAACGAAGTGACTTGCTAGCCTCGCTCCAGTCCTTTTATTTGTATTTTTTTTCCAATGCGAAATTGATTGTAGCGTTAAGTAAATTTGAGAAAATATTAGGAATTTAATTACTTAATACGATGTATTCTATCTGTGCGCAAAAGCACCTTTAAAATATTTATCGCCACTTTCCCATTACCAATTAAATTGATTGGAAGAGGCACAGTAAGGCGGCCATTTTTTTTAATTGGCGAAACACCTCTTTAGTCGCGTCGCTCGGTACACACCGGGTTTAAGGGGTACACAGTGTGTGCGGACAACACAGAGCTTTGTTGTGTGGATGTGGCTCAATCTCGTGAGCGTGTGCCCCGCGACGCAACCCCCGCAGCCGCCACACGCAGGGCCACCTGTTCTGGGATTAGAGAGCATGTGGATTACACGCGTCACAATAGAGGTATACAAACACAAATATGGACGCGCACCCGCAGACACGCGCGCGCAAAGCGGACAGGCTTCGCTCCTCGCTAATAGCATCTAATATTTGTCAATGCGCTTTGCTAGCATTTATTAGCGTGGCTATTTTAAATTATATGATCACTGACAAACCTTGTAACCGCAGCCTCCGAATACTTCATGACACACCTGTATTGCATTACATTATATATAATATATAATATCCTCTGGTAAACTTTTTTTGCAGAGTGCTATTTATAAAAATGAAATTCACTAATTACAAAATATTGCAGAAAAGAGGATTTGTGGGTCGGCCATGAATATATATTTTTTTAGGAATAAAACCACGGCCTCGGTTTCGATGGTCCCACATGTCTTCCTACAAAGTCTGATGGGGTTACTGAGACACACAAAAAGCGAGTCCGGTACTGTACACATACCCCTCGAGCACCTCTTCCCCCCGCCCACACCCCGATCCCTCCAAAAAGCCTCCCTACCCCGACCGCCACGGGGGTTGCCGGGTTTGTTTTGCTAATGACCCCATCCCGTTATGACCTCATTCAAGTTGCGCTGGGTAATTGGTGGCACACTGACACACTGTGGTGGTTTGACAGAAGGTGGGACAAGGAGGGGGGGGGGGGGGGGTTGTCTACGTCCCATTGTAAACACTCCTCCCTGACAAATAAGGTATTGTTATTGATGATTAACGGCAACGGTGTGACTTGACTGTGTGTCAGGCAAAGAAAAGAGAAAAGAAGGACAATGATGATCAATTCAGTGTAACAATGATTTTGATTACAGCGTCAAATTACTTCATCACTCGTTCAAAATGGTTGTTGCAACAACTTTGTTGACCCGTGGGCCACATAAGAACTACTTTGTTCCTCATTCCTCGACAACAATCCTACTTCATCATCTTGACATGACTCTTCTTCCCTGCTGTGACAGACAGCGGCCCCTTTTAACACGCGTGTAACACGGCGCAAAATTATACCCTTGAGATGTGAGCATGTGGTTGCGTGTGCGTGTTAAGTGGCGACAAGTCTCTTGTGAGAAAACGCCCGAGGTCATCCGCTGGGTATGCTATGTCTGTCACTTGTTCATTAGTCAAATGAATTCAAGTGCGTGCATCAATAATAATTAAAAAAAAAAACGACTGTGGTTGGATATCAGCTTTGATTAATGTGTTGAGTGTGTAATTAGCAGCACTTACCTCTCATTAATCAGATGCTTTCTTAATTAATTAGCATAAATAGTCTTCCCTGAAGTCTGCTCTATCCTGATGGCACTACATGACAAGATATATGGAGATTTTAGTTGTATAAAAATAAAAAATAAAATAAAATTACCAAGTACTTACAATGGTTGTGACACTCTTCTTCGTCTGTCAGCAGAACAGTATCATACTGACCCCTGGTGGCCAAGGCATAGCTGAAGGCAAAGCACAAAGAATTGAAGCATTAAATCATGTGGACAAACCTTATAATTCTTGACATTCTATTTATTAGTGTTAGTGAGTAGTTGTAAGTAGTAAAAACATTTTACAAAAATAGTCATGAATATTCACTGTAATTATGATTAGTGTTAAGGGTCATTTAATTCCTAATTTGGATTACGTCAGAGCGAAACACCACTGTAAATCGAATTCTGAACAAAATGATTTTGACTCGACTTTTTGTCCAATCTCACTGAATACGTGTGCATGCTCTTTCTGTCTATGAGTTTGCAATTATAATATTTTTCAGTGGTGGCCGCTGCAATAAAAGTCCCCCCCTTGCACTTCTTCCAATCAACCTCATCCTACTATCACAGCGGACAGGGTTCACTTGCAGAGAGACCAAGTGAGGGTATTACGGCGGGGAGAGAGAAAAGAGAGGCAGGCAGGGTATTATAAGCGAGCGGGGATGAGAGCAGTGAAGGCATTTGGAGTCTTTATTCGCCCGCCTAAGCCACGGGCTGCGCTCCCAATCCGATTGGTCGATAGGGCCAGCCATGTAAATGAAATGCAAAGCGGAGACAGACCCCTGACTTTGCCAATTTGCCAGGGCCCCCGCCTTGCCGTTGTCTTTATCGGTCCGTTTTCCTCACCACGTGGCGTCTTTTCATCCTCATCAGTATCACACTCTGCAGATTCTGATTCTTACTGTCTGGGAGATAACTATTTGTCTCGTTCCTCCGCCTTCTGCCTAGACGATGAACTCTGCACTTGTCTAATTTTCAGTTCCGAGAATTTAATCCACTCAAGATTTTCCTGGGAAAACTCCAGTAGTGATTAAGCATATGATCTTTCCGTGCGCGTTTGCTTGATGTTGCGTTCAAGGACTTGTCTGGTGGATTTTTCAAGCATAAACAATTTCTTCAAAAGCTGCAAAAAAAAAAAAAACTGTCAAAACACCATTATGTAGAATAAGTGGGACTAATTTAACATTCATTATTTAAGTTTAAGGTGTTCTGCTTCTAATTTCTCATCTGAACAGGGATTAGTTTATTTTTACACTTTAAGGACCGTTAAGAATTTTAAAATAATGTCAATGTATTTTGCATTCGTTGTCATTAATCAGTCAATTTAAAATGGAGTGGCCCCCACAAGCAGCTTCTGCTGACACTAAACTCTTCCCTGGGGAGGTCGTGTAGCAGTTTTTTGGGGGGAGACAATTTTAAGTGCAGACAAATGCAACAATCTGTCCCAGATTAAAAAATGCTGCCATAATCCCTGTAGTCCTGCCAATGACCTCAGATTGGTGCAGAGTGCTTTGATGAGGCCAGACCTAACTGAATGCCCTGGACCATGACTTGACCAATTGCGTTCTCCCCCAATTGGGCCTCATCGTTGTTGTATTAAATTGAAGATGGATCGGAAAGTTCACTCTAAAACACAAGGTCATGATGGCTCACGTGTAGTAGGCCTACTGAGGGTTACACAACAGAAAAGGAAGGAAGGAGCCTGTCATATACTGTGTATATTTACACGCACGCGCGCACACACGCACGTCATCATCGCCTTCTCGAACCCCACCCGTTACAAAACACACACACGCCAAGATGACAGCTCCAAGCTCCGTGGAGAATGAGTCTCGCTTGCATTACAATCGTGCAGGACAGATTCCATTAGCGCTATCTGAAATTGAGCACGGGGAGCGGAGGAGCGGCAGGAAGGCTTCGGCATTTGCGCTCTTATCAGAGCGGCGAGGGTGAGCGCTGACGCCGACGTCACTAATCCGGACGGTCGGGATGGAGCGCAAACACGTAGTCGTCACATACACGCGTGCGCTGATGAAAAGAAAAGTTGTTGCAAAAGAGAGTAGAGACAACAAGACCCCTGTGGAAGTGTTTTTTCTTTTCTTTTGGGGGACCACATCATGAGTCCTGATGCGTTTGGAAGCTTTCCACTCATACTTGGAGCTATTTACAGCAGCAGGCTGATGTGTTTTCATATCCGAAGATTCATGCTATTTTAGCTGATAAATATTTGTTATCAATGTTTAACATGTTTAATAAGTCTGCATAAATTTTGCAGCGCCAATAAGGCGTTTCCACGCATCCATCTTGGCAAGGTCAAACTAATATGTGGCTCTAAGCAAAGCTATACAAGAAATGGAAATAAAACTCCGTTCTCTACTACCCGTCTCTCCAAGACTCCTACTGTAGTACAGCAGGAGCGCCCTCTTGTGGCTACATCTTAAATCTATCCATCTACTCTATAATGAGCATCACGGCAAAGTAAATCAAAGCAAGAAAAAAAAGTGTGACAAACTGACGAATATCATAATAAAACACTCAACAAGATATTTAACATTAATTATTGCTAAATTTTGATAAAAGTTCACTGACTTATTTCTTGTTTGAAACACATACCTGTATCTTGTCCGTGTCTTTTGATTTTTGACAACCCCTATGAAAAAGATAAGATAATATCTTGTTACTTCTAGAACGACATCACTTAGTCATACAATGTTATTAAAGCTTGCCTTTCAGCCTAAAAATAGACCTCCAAACTTACTATTCAAACAGTTTACTATTGAACTTTTCAACTCGTTAACACCCATGCGGAAGTAAACTTTTACTAGCTGCTCTATGAACCTTTTACCAGTAGAGAGCGCTAATGGACCATTCGACATGTATTTATTTTTCATCTTGTAGCAAAACGTTCGAAAACGATGTGCCCGTAAATAATCGTTATGAACAGGTGATTTTAAACGATTAAGTTGTAAACAGAAACTATCGTTAAACTTACTTTATAACGAATATTTCACTGTCAAGCACAGGTTATCTATAATACTCGTCTTAGTTTGGTGAGTACACCGGCTATTATTATTAAGGACATCTTCTTCGGGGCGACTCTAGTAGCCAGATATCGTTTTGTGGTACACAGCGACACCTACTGTACAGGAGAGACATAGATGCCAATAGGCGTCACTGATTTCCAAATGTAATTTTTTTTGGGGTGAGTAGTAAAATAAAATAATGAAATTAATGAGTAAATGAGACATTTATTTCAAATATAACACAAAAAGTAAATACAGCCCCAAAAGACTACCCAAGTGCATAAGGAAGTAACTGTTAAATGTTTTGATATCACATCATGAGTCCTATTCTTGAAATAACTCATACACGCACACACACACAAAAAAACACATTAAAAGTTGTTAGACGAGTGAAAAGGTGTAAACAACTCACGGAGTCTGACTGTAACAGTTATGAGCGTGCTTATACAGCTAAGGCAGTAACGACAACAGACGAAATCAGTTACATCATTCCATCCGTTCATTATCGCTTATCCTTTGACTTGACTTGGCATGGATATTTGCCAAAAATTTCAACAACATTTTAACTGTTGTGCGCCTCAATTCAAGATGAATACAGCAGCTAAAAGTAACAAAATAAGTTGACTTTTTTTAGCGTGACTCAATATATGCGAACCAGTGTAAATTGACTGTTGCAGCTCTTGTCTATAAAATACACAGCAATATACTTTCAAGAGTTATTTGATTTTAAAAACTATAAAATATAAAAGCCCTATTCCTGACCATACCGAGTCTCCAGCCAACTATAAAAATGTATCACAACGTGATATTACACAAAATATCCTTTTGATGAGCATTTAACAGTGTAGTTGTTAGGTCTAAATACCATCAGACATTAAACCACACACTGGAAGGAAGAGGAGAAAAAAACCAGAACAGGTTTACTCGCGAGGAGAACGATAGAGAGAGGAAACTCGGTTACAATCTCCATCAATTCTGAGTTCTCCCTCCACGTGCTCCTCTTTTTAATGTTTTGGTTTCCCTGGTTACAGAAGCGTTGCTACACTAAAGGGAGGGGAGATTGTGTCTGTAGCAACGCTGATTAGCAAAAGAATGTAGTGTGGTGTGAATTAGCACTTCATTGTCGGCCCGTGACCCCCGCAGAGTTTGTCCATCTGTTCTTCTCCAGTTGTTGTCATGGCCGAGTTGTCCGCGAGCAAGATCAGATAACTCCTGTGGAACAATGCAACTAAACCTTGGCTAGACTTTATCTACTTAGTAAATCAACACGCAATAAGAATGAGTGACTTGTCCTAAACACTTTAACAAACATTGAGTAAATATGGGATAACTTGTAACCATCTATGAACCAAACCTACAGTTAACTAAAAGGAATTAAGTTTCTTTCAACCAAATAAGAACATTTCGCCTATGCAAATAAGCTCTGCTCATTGTTAGTGAAGGCCTCTTACAGAAACAAAAACACACAGATAACATAAAGACAGGAAGGTTACATATGGCTGACAGAGATCAAAAGACTTCCCTGTCACTAAAGAGAAATAACCTAGATGAAAGTAAAGCCATAAACTAATAAATGACAAGGCTTTACTTAAATTATTCCAACAGTAGTACAAGTTCAACATGTCACCTTTGGTACATTAGCTGCTTCATTCCTTTTTTGGCTGCTCGATGAGTTTACCCTTGTGGTACTTCTGTCCAATCCCATAGGGGACATGAGCGGAGATAGTGCCTAGTTCCTTAGCGCCCTCAATATGGAACATCTCGTCGTCAAAGTAGATGTGCGGTTTTATCTTTTGCAGCAGGGGCCCTTTAGGGGCTCCGGCCAGGAAAAGAGCCTCGTCAATCTCCAGGCCCCAACTGCGGAGGGTCTTCAGCACCCGAGCTCCTGAGCTGGCGGCGCTCCGGGCTGTGACGAGGAAGGTTCTTATGGGGCAATCCAAACGCTCGTTTTTGGCGTAGAATTTTCTTTGGAGTTTCCCCAAAGCCTCCAGGAAGCACTTCAAGGGACCCTAAAAAGTGTTGAGTTGATTGACATGACGTCAATGTCAAACCAAGATTACAATTAGTGTCCAACTAATATAACCGATGTTATATTAGACTCGAGCAGATACCTGAGCAAGTGGTTTATTCTCAAATTTCTTCTCGTGCTCAAAGAAGCTGTCCAAGCCGCTTTGCTTAACGATGATCTCCGACTCATCTGAGAAAAGGACGGCGTCGCCATCGAAAGCCACCCTCAGCTGATTGTCGCACAGGTCGTTCTCCGTATCGCGCATGAACATCGTTGCCGCTGCGATGCCTGAAGCAGAAGCATTTAAAAAAAGATGTGTAAAATAAATCCGCATATAAAAGGACAATGTGATCTTCACATACCTTCATCAATGGCCTCTGTGACCTTCTCAGCATCTTTGGAGAGATACAGATTGGTCATGTAAGCTTTCAGGTAGCCTATTGGACTTTTCCCTCCGGTCATACAAAATCTCTCGATGGTCAAGTCTGAAAAAAAAAAGTTCAAAATTGTTAGCAGATCAGCACAGTTCTGTATGAAACCAAAAGCCGGCGTACCGTAGTGATTGATGCTGTTGATGAGGCGCACTCCGACTTGAGCGTGGTTGTTGGTCATGAGGACAATGTCGAACAACTCCTCGCCGTCTGGGTAGAGCTCTCTCAACCGAGAGTTGACTGTCATCAAAGCCTGCACGTTGTCATAAAAAAAAAAGATAATCGGTAACTTGGGGTTAGCCCTGATTGCTCTATACAACATGCAACTTCCTGATGTTATGCAATCAAGATATTTCAAAAATGTGCTTTGGAAAGAGAACATCAAGTCACCGAAAAGTGTGCACCAAAGTATTCAAATAATTTTAAAACCCCTGAAGATGCATACACTTATTTTGCATAAAAATAAATCTTTCCTCATTCGAAACATATTTTGATGTCAGTGGTGGATCTTGAATTTCAGGTTGAGATGCCTGGAAACCCTCGGGTGAATTAATACGACTTGATTGGCTGCCTGGCAACGTGATTCACAACTTACGAGTCGATCAGCATCACAAAACTAGATCGGGTTACAATCGGGATGGTACTGTGTACTGTACATACAGCTGTGAGACCAACTGAAGCATTTCAAGCACCCTGCAAATATGCATTACCATGCAGAGGCTTGCTGTCAAATGCCTGCCAGCTCACCTTGACAAATGGGAAAGCAGGTCCCGGCTTCAAAGGCTCATTCTCGTGTTCCACCTGATAGGCAACGTAGCTTTCAACTCCTTCCGTTTCGTAGACGAGCCTCTCCGCCTTCATTTTGAAGAGGGTTCGGGAGGACACAGCGACGGTGACAGCATTTTTGGGTTTAGGCTGGTGCAATCAAAGTAGTAACATGAGTACAACCACAAGTAAAAACTTTCAAAACAAAACTGTCATTTCGCTTTTTCGAACTGACAGACTCTAATATAATAAATACATCAACGCTTCACCTATAAATTTACCGGTCTCGGTTTGTTCGTTTGGAGGTTTTCAAAATCCGCTTTGGCAGCCACCCAGTCTTTCTCCTCCTCTTTCTCCTCTGCGTTATCTTCCACTTGTCTTGACTCGTTGATCTTTATATCACACATCTTCCAAAAGGAAAATAAATTGTTTTGCCAAAGAGCTTTGAGTAAAAGTCAGTCAGGGACAACTGTGAGAAGAAAGAAAAATGGGAAAAATATAAGTTTGCGGAAGGGTAACAAAAGTGGATGGGCGTGTCGTGGCACGCATTGAGCAAGAGGCGGAAACCTTAGCCGTGCGGCAGAAAGTACATGCTTATTTTTAATTAAAAAAAAAAACTCACTTTTGTGCTAGTTAATTTCTACGGAAGAGGATTAGGGCCAGTGAAGAAAAAAAAAACGAGGGGTGACAGGATTCTGACTTTTTTTCTCAGAATTCTGACTTTAAAGTGGGAATTCTGACTTTATTCTCATAAAGTCAGAATTCCCACTTTAAAGTCAGAATTCTGAGAATAAAGTCAGAATTCTGACTTTAAAGTCAGAATTCCCAATTTCTGCTATTAGCGCTTCTTCCCAGGTTTCCATCCCATAAATGACAAAGGATTGGAATTCCCCAAATTAAGCCTGCAATTAAATGCAATTAGATATTAAAACAAAAAATTTGAACACTTTCGTAAATGTTCATAAATTTCATGTAAGCTGGCACGAGCATCTGTCAGGCGTGAAAATCTGCTTCTATTTCTATTTCTCAACTTCTTTCACCAGGCGGTGGGAGGAACTGCGGCGTTCATGAGCTCATCTGCGCACGACGAGGTAACAACGCAAAGCAAACATGATACGTCTCCATTTTCCCCTCATGTTGACACACTTTTGATTTTGGACTTGGTTGGGTTGACATGTTGCTAAATTATGAATGACGTATCAAGTTTAAATTCAGCAATAAAGAGATAGCGGCGTGTTCATGATTTATTTAGAGTGGAAGTTTTGTACCTGAGGGACATGTGTAAGCAACCATTAGCTCCTTTTTAAACAAGCATGTCTTATTTTCCTGCACCATTGAATAATCTAATAAAAACAGAATGCGGCATCACATTAATAAAATTTGCCTAAATTCATATTCAATGACATCACCTAATAATGGCAATAATATTGCAGGTCTCTAGAAAAGCTGCCAGTTCAAGATGTTGGAATTTTTACATACACTCATTAAAAATTATACAAAAATAATTTTACATAAATATTTTTGTCTTATTGATTTGGTATAAACTAAATGTGTGGCATCACATTAATAAAATTAGCATACATTCAATGACATCATCTAATAATGGCAACTATATTGCAGGTCTCTAGAAAAGCTGCAAGTTCTAGATGTGGGAATTTTTACATACACTCATTAAAAATTATACAAAAATAATTTTACATCAATATTTTAGTCTTATTGGTTTGGTTTAAACTAAAATAAAGGCAAATTAGGTGTTTCTTTTTTGGCACCATACAAATAATGGGTGTTACATATTTGTAAATAAAAATGGGATGTTTTTAAGGTCGACTCCCTGCATCTCCACTTTCCAGCCTACAAGGGCTCTCCAAGACTCCTACTGTAGTACAGCAGGAGCGCCCTCTTGTGGCTACATCTTAAATCTATCATCTACTATATAATGAGCATCACGGCAAAGTAAATCAAAGCAAAAAAAAAAAAAAGTGCTAAATTTTGATAAAAGTTCACTGACTTATTTCTTGTTTGAAACACATACCTGTATCTTGTCCGTGTCTTTCGATTTTTGACAACCCCTATGAAAAAGATAAGATAATATCTTGTTACTTCTAGAACGACATCACTTAGTCATACAATGTTATTAAAGCTTGACTTTCAGCCTAAAAATAGACCTCCGTACTTACTATTCAAACAGTTTACTATTCAAACTTTTCAACTCGTTAACACCCATGCGGAAGTAAACTTTTACTAGCTGCTCTATGAACCTTTTACCAGTAGAGAGCGCTAATGCTGCCATTCGACATGTATTTATTTTTCATCTTGTAGCAAAACGTTCGAAAACGATGAGCCCGTAAATAATCGTAATGACCACGTGATTTTAAACGATTAAGTTGTAAACAGAAACTATCGTTAAACTTACTTTATAACGATTTTTTTACTGTCAAGCACAGGTTATCCCATAATAATCGTCTTAGTTTGATGAGTATACCGGCTATTATTATTAATAAGGACATCTTCTTCGGGGCGACTCTAGTAGGCAGATATCGTTTTGTGGTACACAGCGACACCTACTGTACAGGAGAGACATAGCTGCCAATAGGCGTCACTGATTTCCAAATGTAATTTTTTTTGGGTAAGTAGTAAAATAAAATAATGAAATTAATGAGTAAATGAGACATTTATTTCAAATATAACACAAAAAGTAAATACAGCCCCAAAAGACTACCCAAGTGCATAAGGAAGTAACTGTTAAATGTTTTGATATCACATCATGAGTCCTATTCTTGAAATAACTCATACACGCACACACACACACAAAAACACATTATTAATTGTTAGACGAGTGAAAAGGTGTAAACAACTCACGGAGTCTGACTGTAACAGTTATGAGCGTGCTTATACAGCTAAGGCAGTAACGACAACAGACGAAATCAGTTACATCATTCCATCCGTTCATTATCGCTTATCCTTTGACTTGACTTGGCATGGATATTTGCAAAAATTTTCAACAACATTTTAACTGTTGTGCGCCTCAATTCAAGATGAATACAGCAGCTCAAAGTAACAAAATAACTTGACTTTTTTAGCGTGACTCAATATATGCGACACTGTAAGTTGCAGCTCTTGTCTATAAAATACACAAAAGTTATTTTAATTAAAAACTATAAAATATAAAAGCCCTATTCCTTAGCATACCGAGTCTCCAGCAAAGTATAAAAATGTATCACAACGTGATATTACACAAAATATCCTTTTGATGAGCATTTAACAGTGTAGTACAAGTTCAACATGTCACCTTTGGTACATTAGCTGCTTCATTCCTTTTTTGGCTCCTCGATGAGTTTACCCTTGTGGTACTTCTGTCCGATCCCATAGGGGACATGAGCGCCGATAGTGCCCAGTTCCTTAGCGCCCTCGATATGGAACATCTGGTCGTCAAAGTAGATGTGCGGTTTTATCTTTTGCAGCAGGGGCCCTTTAGGGGCTCCGGCCAGGAAAAGAGCCTCGTCAATCTCCAGGCCCCAACTGCGGAGGGTCTTCAGCACCCGAGCTCCTGAGCTGGCGGCGCTCCGGGCTGTGACGAGGAAGGTTCTTATGGGGCAATCCAAACGCTCGTTTTTGGCGTAGAATTTTCTTTGGAGTTTCCCCAAAGCCTCTAGGAAGCACTTCAAGGGACCCTAAAAAGTGTTGAGTTGATTGACATGACGTCAATGTCACACCAAGATTGGAATTAGTGTCCAACTAATATAACCGATGTTATTTTAGAGTCGAGCAGATACCTGAGCAAGTGGTTTATTCTCAAATTTCTTCTCGTGCTCAAAAAAGCTGTCCAAGCCGCTTCGCTTAACGATAATCTCCGACTCATCTGAGAAAAGGACGGCGTCGCCATCGAAAGCCACCCTCAGCTGATTGTCGCACAGGTCGTTCTCCGTATCGCGCATGAACATCGTTGCCGCTGCGATGCCTGGAGCAGAAGCATTTAAAAAAAGATGTGTAAAATAAATCAGCATATAAAAGGACAATGTGATCTTCACATTCCTTCATCAATGGCCTCTGTGACCTTCTCAGCATCTTTGGAGAGATACAGATTGGTCATGTAAGCTTTCAGGTAGCCTATTGGACTTTTCCCTCCGGTCATACAAAATCTCTCGATGGTCAAGTCTGAAAAAAAAAAGTTCAAAATTGTTAGCAGATCAGCGCTCTGGATAAAACCGAAAGCCGGCGTACCGTAGTGATTGATGCTGTTGATGAGGCGCACTCCGACTTGAGCGTGGTTGTTGGTCATGAGGACAATGTCAAACAACTCCTCGCCGTCTGGGTAGAGCTCTCTCAACCGAGCGTTGACCGTCATCAAAGCCTGCACGTTGTCATAAAAAAAAAAAATTAAAAAAAGATAATCGGTAACTGGGGGTTAGCTCTGATTGCTCTATACGACATGCAACTTCCTGATGTTATGCAATCAAGATATTTCATAAATGTGCTTTGGAAAGAGAACATCAGTATTCAAATCATTTTAACACCCCTGAAGATGCATACACTTATTTTGCATAAAAATAAATCTTTCCTCATTCGAAACATATTTTGATGTCAGTGGTGGATCTTGAATTTCAGGTTGAGATGCCTGGAAACCCTCGGGTGAATTAATACGACTTGATTGCCTGCCTGGCGACTTACGAGTCGATCAGCATCACAAAGTAGATCGGGTTACAATCGGGATGTGTACTGTACGTACAGCTGTGAGACCAACTGAAGCATTTCAAGCACCACACCCTCCAAATATGCATTACGGCCTGCAGAGGCTTGCTGTCAAATGCCTGCCAGCTCACCTTGACAAATGGGAAAGCAGGTCCCGGCTTCAAAGGCTCATTCTCGTGTTCCACCTGATAGCCAACGTAGCTTTCAACTCCTTCCGTTTCGTAGATGAGCCTCTCCGCCATCATGTTGAAGAGGGTTCGGGAGGACACAGCGACGGTGACAGCATTTTTGGGTTTAGGCTGGTGCAATCAAAGTAGTAACATGAGTACAACCACAAGTAAAAACTTTCAAAACTGTCATTTCGCTTTTTCGAACTGACAGACTCTAATATAATAAATACGTCAACGCTTCATCTATAAATTTACCGGTCTCGGTTTGTTCGTTTTGAGGTTTTCAAAAAACGCTTTGGCAGCCACCCAGTCTTTCTCCTCCTCTTTCTCCTCTGCGTTATCTTCCACTTGTCTTGACTCGTTGATCTTTATATCACTCATCTTCCAAAAGGAAAATATATTGTTTTGCCAAAGAGCTTTGAGTAAAAGTCAGTCCGGGACAACTGTGAGAAGAAAGAAAAAGGGGAAAAAAATAAGTTTGCGGAAGCGTAACAAAAGTGGATGGGCGTGTCGTGGCACGCATTGAGCAATAGGCGGAAACCTTAGCTGTGCGGCAGACAGTACATGCTTATTTTTAATTTAAAAAAAAAACTCACTTTTGCACTAGTTAATTTCATATTTTCAGAAGCTCGGTTCCTTTTATTTTATTTTATTTTATTTTATTTTTTGAGTTCTCACTCGCGTTCTGCCGAAGATCCAAGGTGCGTTCAAAGACCACTCAAACAGTCGGAAAACTCATAAATCAGCAAAAAAGCAAACGAGTACGTGGAAGCATACAATAATTTAAGATGAATCAATTCAGTAGCCCCCCTTTTAAAACTGTTAACCCTAGAGATCATCAATTTTTCTGTCTTCTCGGGGGTGTTCTTAGCATTTTAAGTAATTTTGAACTATTACGTTTTCATTTATTTAGAAATCGCTCAATTTCTACTTTATTACTACAGAGGTCTACTGCAGCGCATTTGTCATATTGCACAATATCATAGTGTGTATGCATCTCACGCATGAATGAACTCGGTGTGTTTACAAGATCATCACACCCCCCCTCCCCTCCCTAACATTTGGTAGGGTCCGGGACGGAGCATGATGGCGGTGGACGGTAAGCGTTCGTTCTCAGGTGATCTGTTCGGGGGGTGGAGACGGGGGGCGTGGGGTGAAACTTTACTGCGGGACACAGTGACGTCGTGAATCAATGGTGGTTTTATAACGGGCTTGGGTGCGTTTAGGGAAGGGGGTTGTGGTTTTTTTTTTTTTGCAGGGAGCTACATGGTAGGATGGTGCTGATGTTACAATCGCATCTCTCGGTATGCGCTCGTGCTTGTCAAGTCAATAATGGAGTGGTGCGTTCACGTGGTCCCAGCTTGTAACCAAACTGAATGAAGGCACAATTTGACGAGGACCAATATTGATTTTTCTGCACATTCGAGCTGCAATTCATCTTACTGTATTCTCACTTGCCGATCACTTTTGTTTTCCTTGGACTATGTTGGTTCACCGATAAATGTTTGTCTTGAGTTAATGATGCACCTAGTGACTTATAAATTACTTAACATATTTATTAGTACATACCATATTTAATACTGTATTCATATTACGTAATCTCTATGACATTTATAATAATCACAAACCAGCATAGAAATGCTTTCCTCTCCTATTATTGCCTCTCATAAGGCGTCAGACTTTAAAGTGCTGCTCTGTGTTTTGCTGATAGCGACATTTTTTTTTTTGGCATTGGCAAGCTTTAAGCCTGTGAATGAATTGCCTGCAGAGAGTTTTAAGTGATTGGGCCTGAGTGCTTCTGTCAACTGTGCGACAGAAAACAAATCAGCCTCTATTTGGGTCTTTATTTGTTCTGATTCGTCTTCTCGCATTGCTTCCGCTATATGTGAGGCTGGGACTGTCAATTTTTTCGAGCGAACAAAAAGCAATCTCCTTTTAAGACCTAATACTACTCTTATGGTAATAATTTGAAAAGTGTTGTTAATCTTGCTGATCACGACTCCCAAAAATCAGTAACTGCTAACATATACTGCAAATAAATATGTACCTTTTGTCACCGCTAGAGGGCGTTCGTGTGCCGGTGTGGTCTCTGTAGCGCTTCTTCCCAGGTTTCCATTCCAGAAATGACAAAGGATTGGAATTCCCCAAATTAAGCCTGCAATTAAATGCAATTAGATATTAAAACAAAAAATTTGAACACTTTTGTAAATGTTTATAAATTTCATGTAAGCTGGCACGAGCATCTGTCAGGCGTGAAAATCTGCTTCTATTTCTATTTCTCAACTTCTTTCACCAGGCGGTGGGAGGAACTGCGGCGTTCATGAGCTCATCTGCGCACGACGAGGTAACAACGCAAAGCAAGAATGCTACGTCTCCATTTTCCCTTCATGTTGACACACTTTTGATTTTGGACTTGGTTGGGTTGACATGTTGCTAAATTATGAATGACGTATCAAGTTTAAATTCAGCAATAAAGAGGTAGCGACGTGTTCATGATTTATTTAGAGTGGAAGTTTTGTACCTGAGGGACATGTGTAAGCAACCATTAGGTCCTTTTTAAACAAGCATGTCTTATTTTCCTGCACCATTGAATAATCTAATAAAAACAGAATGCGGCATCACATTAATAAAATTTGCCTAAATTCATATTCAATGACATCACCTAATAATGGCAATAATATTGCAGGTCTCTAGAAAAGCTGCTAGTTCAAGATGTGGGAATTTTTACATACACTCGTTAAAAATTATACAAAAATTATTTTACATAAATATTTTTGTCTTATTGGCTTGGTATAAACTAAATGTGTGGCATCACATTAATAAAATTAGCATACATTCATATTCAATGACATCACCTAATAATGACAACTATATTGCAAGTCTCTAGAAAAGCTGCAAGTTCTAGATGTAGGAATTTTTCCATACGCTCATTAAAAATTATACAAAAATAATTTTACATAAATATTTTGGTCTTATTGGTTTGATTTAAACTAAAATAAAGGCAAATTAGGTATTTCTTTTTTGGCACCATACAAATAATGGGTGTTACATATTTGTAAATAAAAATGGGATGTTTATAAGGTCGACTCCCTGCATCTCCACTTTCCAGCCTACATGGGCCGAGAGGTCAACTTACCGCAGGGCTTTAAATTATTCAGCCATTGTTGACATTTGCAGAGCAATGCCATATTCGACTCGACTACGAACTTGCTCCAGCGGGGTGACTGGCTGCTCGAGCATTTCCCAAATAGAAGAACTGTCTTTGTCCTTTAGTATCTCGCATAGCAGACTTAGAGAAGTTTCTTGGGAAGTTGTGACTTGAAAGAGGATGTTCAGATGGTAAGACGGCTTCTTTATCTCTCGTCCCTTCTATGACGTGTGTGCAACTGTTGTCACGGCGCTGTTTTGTTCTCGCAGATATATGAACAAGAGCACTAGTGTTACTAAATATTTTATGCAGAGTTCCAAGAAGTTTTGTCATTGTTGATATGGCATGACTGGCTTTCTTTGATCATCCTGAAGCTTCAAAATTATATTTGCTGAATAAACGAGGTTAAGCGAGCTGATTAATGAAAACGTATACTGCGGCGGAGTTAACTCGGTCGACAATGCAGTCTCTTAAAAATAGCGCAGGCATGATTACATGCACCACGTCTGGCCTACATACAGAGCTGCTGCACCTTAGAAGCGGAGAGAACACCAATTGCCGCAGCAGTCCTGACGAGGATTTCCATTATTTATGTTGTGTAAAGTTGCTGAGATAAACCACCCATTTTTTCTTCCCATTTTTCCACCTTGTGCTTTTCTCCCTCTCAGTGTCTCCTGAGCTCCTGGGTGTCCTGTCGTCCATCGGTGCCTTCATGGCACTGATGGCTCTGTTTTTTCTTTACCTCAGCAACAAACTGTCGGTGGACACTGCTGACACGGTGCCGCATCTCAGTGGTTATCACAATAACAACACAGGTAACGCACACATTTACATTTTCACCTTCTAAACCTGGGGTGTCAGACTGATTTTATTCGCGGGCCGCATTGTAGTCATAGCTTCTTTAGGAGGGACTGTCAACCCAAATAAATCAGACGAGTACAAACTGGTCAAATATTTAAAAAAAAAAGATATTAAAAGTGAAGACAATTTGCAATTCTAGTAATGACACACGAATTTGATGCACGATTTGTCTTTGCGGGCCACATAAAATGATGTGGCGGGCCGTATCTGGCCCCCGGGCCTTGAGTTTGACACCTGTGTTCTAGATACATTTGGATGCGAGATATAACTGTCATTTTTTTTTGGTCTTGAGTAGCAGGAAAAATGTGTTAATGAGTGTCAAACAGAACATGTGCAAATTCTTGCCTCATGGGGAAAAACTTCTTCAGGTTTATTAGTGTCTGTATCGTATTACGCTGCCCCCGGTGGCCATGGGGTGCAACGTGTCGCTACCCCTCCCTCATGCTAATGACGACTTGTGCATGTCAGTGTCTGTGATGACCTAACCTGGCAGTCAAGCGGGGCTCTCTACCGAGATGGCCTTCTTCAAGAGCTTCCAGCAGAACCTCCCGACCGTCAACATTTCCTCCATCTTGGACTCGGTCAGCAGCAAAGTGGACGACCTGGCCAACGCCGTCAGCGACGTGACGTACGCCGTCAGCGATCAGCTGACCGAGCAGGTCAACACCATCATCAACAAGGTCCAGGAGGAGGAGGATGTGGAGCAGGAGTCCACCACACAAGATGGGAAATCTGGGAATAGAAGCACGTGGATGGAAACGACAAGCTTAAAAAACAACCAAAGTAACGAGGGGGTCGAGTCGGAATACGCGCAAAGCCAGCTGGAGTGGGAATGGAGGGACGGATGCTGGAGGGTGAAAAAGACGGAAGCCGAGATAGCCGAGGAAGAGAGGAGGAAGAAGGAGGAGAAGGAGTTGCAGGAGATGAGGGAGCAGAGGAGGAAAGAGAAGAGGGAGAGGCGCTTGGAGAAGGCCGGCGCGATTACAAAAAACGAGGAGCTTTCCCAAGAACCACGGGAAGAGGACACAGAAGCCGAGGAATTCAAGAAAACCGAAGAAGTGAGTCAAGGCGAAGATGCAATACAACCCAGTGGACCTGAAGAATGTGATGAACCATCAGGCCCTGAAAGTGAGAGAAGAGTCTCTGACCAGGAGGAGGAAAAGAACAAGCGAGATGAGGAGGACAAGTGCAGCTTTGAGAGAGAA
Organism: Syngnathus typhle; assembly: GCF_033458585.1. Lineage (NCBI taxonomy): Eukaryota > Metazoa > Chordata > Actinopteri > Syngnathiformes > Syngnathidae > Syngnathus > Syngnathus typhle. The sequence goes on along the minus strand of NC_083759.1, from coordinate 6,031,897 downwards.
GGCGACGATGAGGAGATGCCGGATGCCTCGAAGGCGAAAGTGAAAAAGAAAAAAATGGATAAAAAAAAGGAGAAAGCGGCTAAGAAAGCAGAGAAGGAGGCAAAGAAGAAGGAGAAAGGCAAGAAGCGTAAGAAGAAAGAGGAAAGCAAACAAGGTTAGATGGTGTGCTGCTTGGTTGGATACTTTCAACCTTCTGTCCTTGAAATTTAATGGACTGGACTTTAGCAACAATCCATTCTCTTCATTTCATAGCCCTGCTTTAAATCAGATTTCAGCTTTATAATGTCAGATTTTTTTTTTCTCTCTCTCAGAGGCAGTTTTGACAGACAGTGAGGAGGACAGAAAACCAGAGCCTGCGGTCCGGGCCGACGTGACCACATTGTGCAGCGGCACAAACGAGGAAGTGACAGAACAGGAAGGCTACAGCAGTGAGGCCTCCAGTGAACATGGTCAGTCTCCAATGTTGCTTGATGATCAAATTAATTTAAGCATAATCTTGGCCATCTTTGTTTTGCTGATGAAAGCAGCCAGCATCATCCAGAAGATAAAGAAAGCGCCTTCGCTCACAGAGGGCCAGCCGCCTCCTTACCAGGACCGGGTCCCGGTGACCCGCGTGTCCTCCTCCCGTGGCCGCAGGGGGTCGTCTCTTCAGCGTTGGTCCAGTGAGGCCAGCGTGGAGCAGGACACGGAGAGCTACCTCAACAAAGGCTGCGAGGAGGACATACCCAGTGACAGCACGGCTGTGGTGGGGCCTGAGGTGAGCAGAGGGTTCCTGTTCCTGCACATTTTGATACATCACTCATGGCTAAACTTTTTTTTTTTTAGGACAGCTCTGGTCCGCTGCTTCCATCAGCTTACGAGCCGGAACCCCTCGCTAAATACGGCACGCTGGATGTGGCCTTTGAGTACGACTCCAACGAGCAGTGGCTGGCCGTCACGGTCACGGCGGCGACCGACATCCCCGCTCTCAAACAGACGGGCAACATCTCGTGGCAGGTCCACCTCGTCCTGCTACCCACCAAAAAGCAGCGGGCCAAGACGGGCGTCCAGAAAGGCCCGTGTCCCGTCTTCACTGAGACCTTCAAATTCTCCAGAGTGGAGCAGGAGGCGCTGAGCGACTGCGCCGTGCGATTTCGCCTGTACAGCGTCAGAAGGATGAAAAAAGAGAAGGTCCTGGGCGAGAAGGTGTTCTATCTCACTAAACTCAACCTGCAAGGGAAAATGGCTCTCCCTGTCACCCTGGAACCTGGATCAGAACTTACCGTGAGAGCTTTTCATCCAAAGCATGGGGAGTCGTTCTTGTTTGCTGATTTTTTTTCCTCCCCCCGTATCTTCCTAGGGTTGCGGCTCGATTGTGAGCGTGTCCCGCAGCGGCGGGGCCGTGTCCTATCGCTCAGGTGAGGACACGTCCTCGCCTGAGATCCTCCTGGGCCTCGTGTATAACTCGGTGACGGGGCATCTCTCCGCTGAGGTGATCCAGGGGAGCCACTTTAAAAGCACGCCATCTGATAAACCCGTCAGTAAGTAAATCGGCTTGGCATGCTCGGATCGTCTCCTCCAACTGTTTGGACGCTGTGTGCTGCTCTTCACTTCTTACCTCTCCTTGTTTCCAATCTCGTGTGCCATAGATGGTCTATTTTGTTGTATAAAGCATTTCGTTGGGGGACAGCTTTATATCATGAGAGGTAAGAACCTTGTCAAAATGGTTCAGTCTGATTTCCTACAGAATTCAAATTTATTGAACCGCGACGGAAATGATTGTGAATTTCCGATCACTTTTGCTGCAGTGTGTGAAGCTTGCTGTCATACTCACTTTCCACCACTTGGTGGCTCTGTCCCAACATCTTCCTTGCAGACACTTATGTGACGTTGACCATGCTGGACTCCAAGGGGAAGGAGATGTCCAAATTCAAGACGGCCGTGTGCCGCGGGCAGCCCAGCCCCGCCTACAAAGAAACCTTCGTCTTCCATGTGGCGCTCTTCCAGCTGTCCGATGTTTCACTGGTGCTGTCCGTGTTCTGCCGCCGTAGCACCTTGAGGCCCCGGGAACGGCTCGGCTGGGTCTCCTTGGGCCACAGCAGTACCGGCGAGGAGCAGCTGGCCCACTGGACCGAGATGAAGGACGCCGAGGGCCAGCAGGTGTGTCACTGGCACACGCTCACTGACACTTACTAAAGATTCATTGCATGCAACCGTTTACAATGTGAAGAGCCTTTTCCACGCCACGTAAAAAGATATTTTCTCTCTGTACCTTTTTGGACCAAAGTGCTTGAGGCGGACCGGGCTCCTCCTTTTGCTGCCACCAGCATAGCAGACACTTCACGGGTCACAAGCAAAAACACATTGACTGTTAAAATAATTTAACAAAAGGGCCTATTATATATATGCTGCAACTATGTTCACAAGCTGTGCTTTTTCTACAGTTTTTTACATGCATTATGCAAGATCATCTTTTTTTTTTTTTAAATTCAGTCAGGTTTAAAAGATTGAAAGAACTCGCAGTCTTCCTTAAGAATCGGGCACAGCTGCTCGGTGAGGGTTATCCAAGTGCAGCTTGTCTTCTCGAGTCAATGCAGACTGAGCCTCATTTTCTGACAAGTGGGTTGAGTCCATTCATGCACAAACACGGCACTTTTTGCACGGTGACATATGCATAGCGTCGTGTCGACGGCTTCGTGAACGGAATATCATGAAGAGAAAAAATATATATATTACTGCCGCACTGAGAAGCCAAGAGAGGAGCTAAGTCCACAAGTGAAAGAAAAAAAAACATACCTGCTGAATAGAATCTTCACATCTTGTGGTCTGGACACTTTTTTTTTTTCAGGTTAGGGAGGTCTTCCTGCATGAAATAGCTCACAAACATTCAGCAGAAATGATTTCACAATGACTTTTTTTGTCTCAATCAAAACAGGAGTCAAGAAGATGATGTTAATGTTCTTTTTTTTAATTTCCATTTACCTGTCTCCTGCTGGTTCAGAATAATGAGCCGCATTCCGTGCACTTCCTCGATGCACGTTGCAGAATGCATTCCGTAGAAATGTTCCTTGCTCGGAGCCATGGAAAACCAGCGGTGCCACAAACCCAACTCCGAGGGCAGGTTAAAAACTACCAGCCGAACCGTTTAGTGCCTCAAATGGGGTTGTGAAATTAGGTCTTCAATTTAAAAAACGTAGGAATACCGGTTTGAAAACTGCCTTCTGAATTTGGACTCCTGCCAATTTGAAAATATTTGGACACAAGAACCCCCCCCCCCCTCCTCGAGAGGAAAATGGTACAAGCTAGTTTTCCTTGGCCCTCCATTTTATCCATCAAATGTCCTGTCATTATATTGCATGTCAGTCAATTAAAAAAAAAAAAAAAGTCAATTATGTATTCAATAAATATACAGGAACCTTGAACTCGACTACGTGTTTCTTAAAAAGCATCCCGACACAACAACAACGGGATGTAGTTACTTTCTTTTTCAAGACTTTGGAATCACAAACATGAAGTTCAATCGATTACATCGCCGGCGGGCGGGCGGGCGTACCGGACTGCATCGTTCGTACCTGTTTGGCAAAGAAAACATTCATGGAACAATTACTTTGTAAAAAAAAAAAAAAAAATTAAAAGTGAAACCAATATGGCAACACTGTAAAGTGACACTTACACATTTGTGTTGTTTGGGACAATTCTATACAAGCGGGTCATACACATATTTAAGAGATGCGCCTACGTGACTTGACCGTAATACGAATAATTTCTAGTCATCGAGGGGTCGGGGGGCAGGATAAACTATCGATAATTAAAACAAAACAAAAAAACATGTCGACTAAAATTAAGGTCACAAAAAAGCAACAACACACAATGCTTGGGGACACACAAACACACAACAAAAACAGTTGTCGGCTGGTTTCCATGATAAAATTGAGGCAATATGGTGACTAGCTGAACTCAACGTGATTGAGTCCAAACTTTTGTCTTAAGTCAGGTTCAATGGGATGGAAACAAATGTCCAAAAACACACACACACACACACACACACACAAACAAAAAAAACTTAATAAAATACATTTGACAATCAGTGCTTCTGCCACGTACATGTACCGGACGTACAATTCATTACTGTGAAATGAAACCCAGCAGTCAATAAAGTAGTTTTTACGTCGAGTTCATCCTTTCTGTACACTCTGTACAACCGCTTTCAGCAATAAAAAACATCTGTAGTGGTTCACGACAAAGCTTGATGAGAAGGACACGGAAAAAGGACGAAAAGCAATCCACTCGAAGGATTTTTTTTTTCTTCAGGCTGGCAGTTTTCAGCATCCATTCGTTATTTCCCGTCCTCGGCCCTTTCCGCTAGATGAACTTGAAGCATTTGGTCTTGTCGTGCGGCAGGCGTGTTTTAAAAAGCACAGAGTCCACGCGGAACTGCGTGTACAGCAGCGGCATGTAGCCGTACACCTTGACGAAAAAGTTGATGCACTTGTGGCGCTCGTGGAAATGCGAGTCGTCGTGCGACAGGGCCTGGGGGCAACCGGGGCAGCGGAAGGTCCAGCGAGATGTCACCTGAGGGTCAGTTTGAGGAACGGTGAGGACGGAAATACTGTCAAACCTCCAAACGGCCGTCATGACTACATTCTACCGTGGCACCATTGAGAGCATCCTCTCCAGTTGGATCGCTGTTTGGGGTGGTAGCTGCACTGACTACAACATGAAGGCCCTACAGCGCATAGTGAACACGGCTGTTAAGATTATTGGTCGACCGCGATTGTGAGTGATGTGAGTCACCCTGCTCACTCTTTGTTTGATCTTCTGCCCTCTGGGAAGAGGTACAGGAGCCTGCGCTCCCGCACCACCAGACTCTCAAACAGCTTCATACTCCAGGCTGTTAGGATCCTGAACTCTCTCCCTCCTTCTGCGTAGCGTCCTGTAGTTTTGCGCTATATTCTGACGGTCTGCTGTATGCACACTTGCTCCATTTTTGCTCCTCTTATTTGTTATGTTATTTGTTTGTTTATTCATCACTCTTATTTATTCATTGTTTGTGCCTTCTTGTTTTTACTTTTTGTGTTGTTCACTTGTATGCATATTGTGTACTATGTCTTGTCACCGTGGGAACGTAATTTCGATCTCTTTGTGCGTCTTGACATGTGAAGAAATTGACAAAGCAGACTTTGACTTTGAAGTTGAACACCACTGACCTTGATTGGCGGTTTGCGGGTGATGTGCGAGACCAGGAAGTTCATTGCGATGTCCTCACAGTTAATGAACTCATCCACCATGTCCCGGATGGCCCGGGGCATCACGTAGGAGTACAAGTAGGCGTAATACTGGTGGGAAAATATATCGAGATGTACATCCTGTGAGGTGAGATGTCTTTTTTTTTTTCTGGAGGTAGGTGGGAACGAACCTTGTGGAAGAACGCCGCTCCTGTCAGGACCATGGAGAGCTCACAGGAGTAATTAGAGTTGTAAAGCCAGGACTGATGGTTGAGATCCCAGGCGTGATATCGCCCTGGGAAACCCACGATGCGATCTCTGGCCTCTCGCCAAACTCTGAGATAAGGAAGACAAACAGAGGTCTGTGTGAAAAGAGGGCGGCGAAAGTCAAGGCGTTGCGGCTTTGGCTGTTTTCGACCAATCTCAGAGCGAGCTAGCATGGCCCGATATAACAGAATTAGAAATCGCCTACTTGATTGGATACAACGTTCACAGAGACTCAAATCTTTGACAAGTTGACTGAATTCCTGTGAGCTTCTTTAACGGCAGGTAGACGCAACAAATTGTTCCTCTCTCGAGGCTCAACTTGAGCTGGAGCACATTCCAGAGTAATTCTGGAGCTCTATGGAGTCACTTTCTTACAAATGATGTTAGTGTACATACACGCACGCAAGTCTGGACAAGTTGTGAACCAAGGCGAAGGGGGAAGGGAAGGTTTTATTTTATTTTTTTACTTTTCATTAGCTTTCCTCAGTCTAACACGTTTTATAAATATAGCCCAACTGCATTTTTTGGTACTTAGCCACATTTTTATCTGCATTATCAAGTTTAGCCTGTTTAACAAAACTTGCCCCTATAAGCCAACGCAACCGACCTGAAACCAAACATGATCTCATCGTGACGCAAGTGGGCGTCGTCGTCGATGGAAAGGATGGCCTCGGTCTCCACAACATCCCAGGGAAGGAAACGGTTGTTCAGGCTGTTCTTCTCGGTGTGGACGACCTGCAGGTAAAAAAATAAAAAATAAAATGGCTTTCAGGTTGAAAAGTGCTGAATGTCCTCGGCAACCAATTGTTTGCTAGCCAAACACTCACCACAATGGGAAGCCCAATGTCAGGCCACAGAAGGTCATCAGAAGGAGGCTTGGGTGAATTCCACACGACCACGACCTTGTTGAGGTAAGGCAGTCCATTCAGCCTCTCCAAGGAGTTCATCAGCACTTCCTCCCTCTCATACGTCAGCATGACCACGGTGAATTGTTCCCTGGGAACATTGCCGCCTAAAGATGCCTGGAACTCCTTCCCGGACCCTCCCACGCCTCCGCCGATGGGCCTGAAACCTGTCCCCGAACCCAGGAATTTGGCTTCGGAGGGCAGAACGGGGTCCAGCGGAGTATGGGGAAATAAGTGAAAAGGGCCGGGCGCACGGTTCCACGTCTGGTAAACGTCCACGGCCGTGTATGTGAAGTTGCGGAGATAGCGCGGCGAGGCGTACGGTGGCTCCGTCTCGACAGGACCCAGATCGAGGTCGCCGTTGTCTGCCAAGTTAGCATCGGTACCAGCTAGTTTTCCCGCTTTATGGGGGATTTCTTGCGCGGGTTCTTCATTAATAGGTGCGGCGGGAATCTGAATCCTGGTGCGAATGTTGGCAAGGATAGTATTAAGTATGCTCTCCGAGGTGGAAAAGTAAGTCTCCCACAAGAAGCGACCCTGTCGCCTCATAGCTAACATGTCGTTGTCCGAGAGGCTGCGCAGCAGGAAATGTAATTCCGTCACGCGCGGCTTTGGGACCATGATGGCCGCTTCGCTCCATCGGATAAACTGGTGGTAGGGCAGCTTGGAGTGGTCGCCGAGCACTACGGGGATGGCGCCGACCTCGAGGGCTTCAAAAAGTCTCATTCCGCAGCCCGCCGAGGCAACCAGCTGAGCGTTTCCCGGGGCGATCACCAAGGCGAAAGTCGACGCCTTGAGTACCTCCAGCCTGTCTTCTCGCTCTCCGCATAGAGACCACTCGCTTGGTAAACTTGGCTTGGGGTTTTTACAAGTGAACTCTATGAGCACCTGATCCAACTGACTATCCTGCACGGCTTTCAAAGTGCCAATGATGCGGTCGTCGTAGTCGGCAGGCGGATCTCCGTCCATCTCCTCCTCAAAGGACTGAGGAGGAATCTCCCGCAAGCTGCTCCTCAGCGACTCCACCCTCTCCCCCTGAAAGGTGAAGAGGTATTTCCTTTTCACGGGTACCTGATGAGGCACGTGCAAGAAGTTGGGTTCGGAGAGCGCGTGAACCAGCGGCGAGGCGACCAAGTCAAAGCCGTCGCGATACTGCTGCTCCAGGTAGGTGGATTGAACGAGCGCCGCTCGGCCCGTGCTGACGTTATACAGGAAATTCTGTGTCAGGGAGTTTCGGGAAAGATGGACGAGTACGTGATTGTGTCCATCCGATCGCCAGTAGGGAAGAGCTTTCAGTTGCTTCTCCAAATCAGACGGATTTGGCGGGAAGGAACTCGGCGACTCCAGCAGCTCTCCGACCAATACCAAATAGAGACAAGCGACGCCAGGGTCATTCGTTACATAAATATTTTTTTTAGCCGACGTGGCAAAGGCCTGCTTAACGAGGGGGTCGATATATTCCCCCCACGGATAGGAGCCCGTGTCATAAACGTAAACTGGAAATCCAGACGTGAGGGGGCAGCGGGCGTAGTCGAAGCAGGTGTGCAGGCGGCAGGACCGCGACGATTTGGGCGGCGGTAACCCCGGGTCTTCCTTGTCGGGAAGTAATCGGACAGGCAAGGACAGTTTGGGCTGGTTTTGGGCCATGAGTTCTTTGTAGGAATGCTCCGTCTGACTGATAACATTCTTCAGTTGCAGCAGGTCCTGCTTGGCGCTGTCGATGCTCCTCTTGCAGGCCTCGATGCGCAGGTTGAGCCTGGCGATCTCCCCGTTGAGCTCCTGCCTCTTGGCCTCCAGCTGCAGCAGCTCCTCGCTGACCGACTCGCGTATGCGGCACAGATCTTGCACGTGTTTGGCCTCGCACAGTTCGCCGCCGGCCCGGGGCCCGAAGATCCGCTTATCGGGACTCCCGGCTTCATCGATGGTGGTGAGGTAGTAGTGGGCAATGAGCGGGAAGAACACCAGAATAAAGAAAAGCATGAAACTGAGCCAGGTGAGACGCACCCGCCTCAGCACCCACGGCTGTCCGCCGCCGCCGAGTCCGCCGCTGTTGCGCTGCATTCTGAACTCAGTCTCGTCTCTTCAAGAAATCAACCCTTAGGGGTTCTGTAGCAGCCATGATTGGACCTTGTCAGGCAGAGGAGGTGGATATTATTTCATCAAGTGTTGTGGTTCTCCAAAAAAAACAATTAGCTTCTTTTCTTCTGGGTTCTGTGGGATATCAACTAAGAACCCGTCAGATGTACCTTACTATATGACGGCCTACACGAGCTTAGGCCATTTTTCTGTAATGCTCTTCTTTCAAATCAAGTCAGGAAACAGTTCCACTTCTGAGGAGGGGCACCCCTCAGTGGGTGATGAGAGACGGCCATGTCGGCTCATGGAGAGGTAAAACCGGGTGGCCCGGTTGCTTCTATCTGGAGTCCAAGCATTTTCCGACTCTGGGAAAATTGTCGTCTCACTCGGGGAACCTGTGGAAAGGGCGGATAGAAAAAGAGGCAGCTTGAGTTGACATGTTTGCTAACCGATAGAGCTTATCACAATTTTATCACTTCCTGACAAACCTGTTTGAGTTGCTAATTGGATCGGAGTAAGCATAACGCAACATTCAGACCTGGTTGACATCCAATTTTAATGACACTCTTTTATTAAACCAGATTCAAGGGAACTAGCGTGAACCCGCCCGACTAAAATCAGATTCTAGGAAATAATTCAAAGTTATTTCGGGTGCCCTCAAGCCGAAAAGACACATGACCTTAAGAATGCTGCATGGCATCCTGCTGCTTCCTCCTGCGGGTGTGTGTGTGACAAATATACAAGACCTGATTACTTTTAGCATGAGTACAGTGACACTGATGTAATGGCCGACAGATGTTGGCAAATTTTCCACTGCCCGGCCTAATCTGTGGCCCAAAAGCCGCCGAGGGACACAAGACAGACTTCTGACGCTAGCATCCTGCCCTGACGGGCTGATTTAATGCCTTCCCCAAAAATAACCCAATTTGAAATATGGGTTGCCGAGGTGACCCGTCGAAACAACAAAATGTCATCCCATCTGCTGGGACTCTAGACGACCCTGGTGAATTTGTGACCTAGCTGGCTCATTGCCCTTGTCGTCATTAACTGTGATCGAGGATGTGGAGACGGGCCACTCGGTTAGGAGGAAACATGGAGGCGGAGCAGCTGCCGGGGAAGGGCAGAGTTACAAAGGACACGGCTGCTGAGATGAAACCATGACTCAACGATTCACAATTTGTCTTTTGCATTGTTTTACTAATTACCGTGTCGTAAGTATCGTGGCGCCTCGGTTTTTGACCACAATCCGTTTCAAAAGGCTGTTCGAGAAGTTCGAATTACGAATCATGTTTTCCCATTACAAATAATTGGAAAGAAATTAATCCGTTCCAAGCAAAAAAAAAAAAAAACACCTTTAGCCACGCTGGTCGCATTATTGTGACAGAGCGGTCGCTAAAATTTAGAAAATATTTTTAAAGTCCAAATGGACTTTCCAAAATTTAAGTGGACCTCAGTGCGCTTATTGCTTTAGGAGCGTCTTTGTGTTTTACTGCTCCCACTTGCTTCCTTTGGAGGCATGATTAGAGTTGATCCAATCCTCAGAGTAACGAGAATGTAATAACGAACGGAGTCAGTTAGCATGCGGGTCCTCTCGGCTCATCTCGCGAGGTTCGACAACCGAATTTCGTCCGACATCCGAAGCAAAAGAATCTAGATTCTTTTTGTTCGAAGACCGATTTGTTTGAGAACCGGGACGTTCGAAAACTGAGGCTCCGCTGTATTACGATTCATTTAGCACATATTTCTAACTTTTTTTTTTTTTAATAAATAGCTTGCTGTTGGAATGCATATTTATCTTCTTTGATTGTAAAATGAACAAATCCAGTCATTGAATTAAGTCATAATCAAATTTGCAGAGCCTGAAATGTAATAAGCATCACATGGTGGCTAATTGCTCCGTATGACTAGAAGCAAATGCCACCGTTGTAACTTGGCTCTCATGGAATCGTTTTACTCTCATTTGGCTATTTTCAGCAAAATAAATGTTGTCTTGGCCTGGCAGCGGCCATCGCTGAAGAATCCTCTTGAGAGGCTCCGCTCGCCAAACAAACCAGATTGACTCAGGCCCGCCAACAGCTGCCAAAGCATCCGGAAAGTCTCATCTTCTGAGAAGGGAGGGAACCAGGGTGATTAATTCTTGACACGACAAAGTGACAAACTGACAAGTTGTCAACTGGCCGTTTCGCCTCACGCAAGTTATAACCGCCAGTTTCAGAAATAATCATGATGAAACAAATCGCTGCTGTTGTGACACGGATGACGCAGAGAAATCATCTCTGGAAGCAGATGGTTATTTAAACAGGAAGAGAGTTTCGCTACCATTCTGTGGTTTTTGAGCGCATGCTTGTGCAAGGAGGCAGCAGCTGCATTTGGTGAATCAGTCAGAGGCGATGACGGCAGATGGCAGTTCCAAAATCATATCCCATCGCCCTTGTTGCAGCTCTTTCCGCTACAGCAAAAAGTGCAAACTCCATCTACCATCATGAAGGTGTACGGAATGTATTATTTTTCTCCAGATCCAATTATAAGCATCTCTATTCAGGTTGACTATAATGGAAGATCACAACAGCGCCGATGCTGCTATTGTTCCGTGCTGTAATGAAAGGGCTATTGATTTTGAAATGACAGGCAATGTCAATCAATACATTAAGAAAAATCCATCGCGTTTTTCAAAATGCAGTCCCGACTTACAACATTTGACTGTACAGTTGAGTGAGTTCTACATTTTTCAATCGATTTTAACAAACAGGGTCCAGTTGCCTCAATTCAAGCTTTGCCATGACCTTGATGACTGAGAATACCCACAAGCACATTACATCAACATGATAACAGGCTCCAAGTCACACACGATCAGCAGATAAATTTCCCACGAGGGAGACATAAGAGCACGCTAATGCACCAAAACTGCATGACCACAAACCTCAAACTATCCTTAATTAACAATCTTTAAGCGAACTATTCCTGCTGAGTGTGCTAGCACATCATGTTCTAGGTCCGAACAGGGTACCATATGGCTGAAGTTAGTGAACGGTCTTCTCCTGCTTTTACTTAAGGTCCTGCAGAGACTTGTGCACAATGTGAGTTATTTCTAAGCTTTTGAAACGAGTTGCCGCCATTCCTAAATCATAACTTCTTGTGAGCAGTTCAGCTTTGGGTCCAATTAAATAGCCCCAGATTTAATAATGATCAAGTTAGGTGGTGCACATATTTTAAATTGTACTTAGTTGCCCACTGGATATTTGTTCTGTTCTATTTTTATTCATCTTTTATTTGTCTGTGTTTTCTATTTAAATGTGGATTTAAAGCAGAAATTAATTTCATATCCACTCGTATATCATTAAAGGGATGTAAAATTACTCGTTGGGGTAGAAAGTCAAGTTCTGTTCATATCACTAAGGACTACTGTGAGACAATTTTAACTACTCCCAAAATATTATTTTTTATGAATGCCAACGACGTATACCATTAGTCTAAGCACGCACGCACTCACTCACACACACGACTTGGCAGCATATTACTAGCAGTCTTACCAAATAGCCACTAGTGAGTTCACTGTCAATTAACTGTAACACACAATCTATAAACATGGAATATGAAGGTAGAGGCATCAACATCTGCTGGCCACTTTAGCTGTGCTGGCCCAGGAATGTTAGCTTCAGTTGCTACTCACCAGGTTGAACGGGAGGTACAAAAAACAAAATAAAAAAAGAAACAACAGTCGCTGCAAGGGTTCGAGACTCCTAATTCCTTCTGTTGCGTTAATTTGAAACGAATGGACGTTCAGGACATCAGAACAATGTCGCGGAGGAGCTCATAGCATCATTAAATACTGCATTCTTGCTGCTACCGCAGCGCAAACAGGGACCCGCGCCGCGAGGTATTGTGGGAAATCAGGTTGCCATCTTTGGGTTATAAAGTGTACTGCAAGAGTCTTCACAATTCAATAATTGAATATTCTTAAGAAGAAGATATGTGGTTATCGACTGAAAAAAAGCATAGATATTTAAAATTTGAATATTTTGACCAGGACAGAGTATTGGGTATTTGTAAGACAACTGATGGTTATTCGTCATCTGCCCGGCTAGCTCAGTCGGTAGAGCATGAGACTCTTAATCTCAGGGTCGTGGGTTCGAGCCCCACGTTGGGCGGCTTCCTTTTTTCTTTTTCACTTCTTTGACAGGCAATATTATGTTACGTGTTATTTTGTAAGTCCAATTGGATGAACGTAACCACACATTTTGAGAACCACTTCAAGATGCTATAGCATGCATGGTAACCGCTCACTGTAACGCTGTGTCAATTACAATCGTCCACTGTTAAATGACTATTAAGATTATAACTTCTCAATTGTGAACAAGGTGGATGAATTTGTGAGTATAAAGCGGTTCCCTTATGGATGAATAGATGGATGGTATTTTAACTATTTCGGTCATGCCAATAGGGGCGGTAGGGAGTTTGACAAAATTCAAATTTACAAAATACTAACCGAAGAAGTCGCTGTTTGATGACGACATCCACACGCGTGTTGGGAAAATGGAAAGAAAACAAATGTCAGCTTTCTCCATGTATCACACGTTACCAGCACGACTTTCGTCTGCTGATACGAAGCCTTCATTGCAGGTAAAAGTGATGAAAAAAAAAAAAAAAGTAGTTTCGCCACTTTTGTCACAATGTGAAATTGGAAACGTATGTGTGCCCAGGAAAACATGTATTATTCTTTATTTTCTAGAGAGTGATTGCAGTGATTGTTTGTTGACCACTTAGTTCTTATTGTTCATTGTTTGTGCCTTCTTGTTTTTATTTTGCGTTGTTTACTTGTATGTTTATCGTGTACTGTGTCTCGTCACCGTGGGATAGGGGAAACGTAATTTCGATTTCTTTGTGTGTCTTGGCATGAAGGAATTGACGATAAAGCTGACTCTATGACTCTGACTCTAGTCACAGCAATAATCGATTTTATTTACAAAGTCCTCCATGTATGTATGGTGTATGCCTGCCTTTGTTTTCAATCTTATTTCATTATTTAGGTGGCATCTAAAAAAAAGAAAAGAGTGAATGACAATTTTATTACCACAAGTCAAGAGAAAAAGAAGAAAATGAAAACCAAGAATCATGCAGCAGAAGTTGCCATACCGAGACTGTCCGATGTAAGTTTGCCTTGTTAAACGACTCAAATCCAATCTGTTTGAGGATCTGTTATGCACCCTGTACAATGTGGTTAAAATTTGAAGAATTGTTGTGTTTCAAACCCAGCCAAAGTGTGTAAACGCTGGTGAGGAGGCCCTAAATGTGTTACTCGCTGAGTTGGCACAAATGAACAACAGCAAGGAACGGGCCAGCAGGCTTTTCCAGTGGCTGATCAACCCAATTCCCAGCAAGGCCTTCTTCAGGTAATTTGTTGATACATGATCATCTTCATCATACTTTACTGTACTTGTTTTCACCTCCAAGGGAAACATGGGAGAAGAAACCTGTTCTTGTTCAGCGTAAAAATCCAAATTACTACAAGGGATTATTCTCCACAGAAGAGTTTGATCGCATTCTTCGACAGGTAAGAATTCCAAAGACAGAATTCTTGAAACACATTTTTGAAATGCTGTGATTTCCTTTTTATTTCAAATAAAGGAGGATGTTCAGTATGGCGTGAATTTAGATGTCACAAGTTACACGGACGGTGAGAGGGAAACGCACAACCCTCCTGGTAGAGCTTTGCCATACACAGTTTGGGATTTCTATGAGGTACACAATTATTCAAAAAATATTCCATCTTAATGTAAAGTAGTAAAAAAAAAGAAAACTTCCCCAGAGTGGCTGCTCCCTCCGGATGCTGAATCCTCAGGCGTTCTCCTCGACTGTATGGAATGTGCTGTCCATCCTGCAGGAGCATTTTGGCAGCATGGCAGGCGCCAATGTGTAAGTAAGGACATCGACACGCGGAACAATAGAAGATTTTAATCCTGGTTATGTTTTATCACCTCAGTTACCTTACACCACCCGGAACACAAGGATTCGCCCCACATTACGATGACATTGAGGCTTTTGTCATTCAGTTGGAGGGAAAGAAGCACTGGAGGGTCTACAATCCAAGGTGGGGGAAAAAAACATACATATAAAGTGTGCTGTGGTTATAAAGAGTATTTACTTTCCTTAAGGTCAGACGAGGAAGTCCTGCCTGTGCATTCAAGTCGTAAGTACGACGATAAAAAATCTGACTGTAGATACGTTTGGTTGTATTTCCAACACTCTATTATTTTGCATTTCTAGCCAATTTTACACAGGAAGAAATTGGGAAGCCTATTCTGGAGGTGGTGCTGGAGGCAGGAGATCTACTTTACTTTCCACGAGGGTTCATCCACCAGGGCGACTGCCTCTCGGATGCACACTCGCTTCATATTACCGTCTCCTCCTACCAGAAGAACAGCTGGGGAGATTTGCTGCAGAAGGTAATGGACTCATTCCTATTCCATAAACACCCTTTTTACATTTTCCTGCTCTCTTTCTAGATGGTTCCCACTGCTCTTGAAATTGCAATGGAGGAGGATGTGGAGTTCAGACAGGGCTTACCTCTGGACTACCTCTCCTACATGGGCGTTCAAAACTTCGACAAGGTCTGCTCTCTCTTCATCTGACGTCAACATTTCACATTTTTGCTCACTTTAGTTTTCCATCTTGCAGGATGATCCACGCAGGGCAGCATTCTTCTCCAAAATCGATAACTTAATGAACAAGCTTAGGAATTTTACCGCAGTCGACGCTGCTGTGGATCTTAAAGCCAGAGAGTTTCTTCATGATTGCTTGCCTCCAAAGCTCACTGCAGGTGAGGCCATTTTAGTTCACAGTTAAAATGCATCTTTTTAATTCTTTTTAAATTAACCCCCCACCTCCTGCAGAGGAAGCAGCCAGAAGTGTGCACAAAGCACCTGCTCGGTGGGAGGACGGAAGCGTAAAGGACGTAGGCGCTTCCATCACCAGCCAAACTCGAGTCGGACTCCTCCGAGCAGGCTGTGCTAGGTAATTCGTTTTACGTTTTGAGATTTTTAGCTCGCAGTATTCACATTTCTTATTTCCTAAGGCTCTGCAGCGATGGCGACGCCGTCCATCTTTACTACACCACCGACAACTCTAGAGTTTATCACAAAGAGGAGCCGAAAAGCTTTGAAATACAACCTGAGGTAAAAATGGGAGTTTTCTTACATTTACTTTGTTTTTTTTTCCCCAAATATTTTCCAAAATATTTTCCTTTCTCCAGTACACGGATGCAGTTGAGTTTCTGATTCACTCCTATCCTCAATTTGTGAGCGTAAGAAGTTTCCCGTGCGATTCAATGCAAGAGAAGGTTTGTGTTTTTGTTGTGATTATAATCCAGATTCTTTTTTGTTCAGCGAATGGATGTTGGCTCATGTTACACGTGCTTCTTTTTTTTCCTCAGATCTCTTTGGCTGAGCTACTTTTTAAGAATGGAGTCATCCAGAAGGAAACACTTCCGTAGTGCCATCAATTTCTTCACATGACATTATTTGGTGTAGAAATAATCAACCACCAGATATGAATGCGTTCCAAGTAAATATGATAATGACTGATAAAGGTTTTTTAATAAAGACAACAGAGTTTGATGGGAACGTACATTTATTGTTGGTTGATACAACTGAAAAATAAAGACATGAGTCTTTTTGTTTTTAAATATTTAGTGCCAACCCTAAGCCATTTACACCGCAGAAAGAGTGGACAAACAGTGGGGTTATAAAATCTACTTCCAAGTCACCTCCTCACCAGGTTTCAGCTCCCTGCAGAGAAGTGAATAAAAATATTAACACATTTGCTTTGAGAGTTAACCTCAGACTATATTGTAAAATGCAACAAGATTCCCCAACCTGCTGTATAAAATACTTTTGTTCCTGAAGGCGGTCAGCTTCTGGTCCTGTTGCTTGTCAAGGTACCATCCAATCACAAAACCCATGGGCACCAGCAAGTTCATCCAGTGCTCACGGGCGAAAGCTGCAATGTTGACCATGCTTGCTGCAAATAAATAGTGAAATCAATTAATTTAAAATCTTTGACATTCTCCTGTCCAGGATGGATAAAGAAACCCACACCATTTGCAGTGATGGGGGTTCTGTCTTATGCAGAGATAGGCATATAAAACATTTGATCACAAATTAGATTATTTTGTAAACCCTGCAGGGACACACTTGTTAAAAATGTTTGGTTTACACTTTAAAACTTTACTGACAGCTCCACACACTAGCAAATCGCCTAGCCTAGCTATTAACGCTATGCGGAATACTTGTTTTATAATTACTCAGAGTAAAACAATAGCTACAACACAGTTAGCCAACATGCATTTAAGGACGTAAATAGTAATTGAGCAAAGTTTTATTTTATAAATAGTTACCTTTTGTTTACAGAAAGCTCCGTACGGCCCTCTGTTATACACTCACCAGACAGAGGACATTGGACTGAACCATCTGTGCCGACAGAAGTGGGTTGTGGAAGCAAGATGAGGGCATCTAAATAATACATTAAATGAGTCTTTAGGAACTCTATACATTCAGTTTATGATTTTATTTGATAACATTTACCTCAAATATTTTTATGTAAACGAAAGCAATTAGTTATTGGTTATAATATTAGTCTGTGTTCGACACCCAGTTGGAAGGCTCTGATGCACTTTGACACATGATGCAGCGGCAAACATGGCTGTTCGCGGGGATGCTACGATGCTACCAAAAATATCCTAAAATTGAATTTAATTAAGAATAACGTTATTGTTTGTTTGTTACATCAGCCCTATTGTATATTTGTACGTTATTTCAGTAAATTGTATGTTTTAGATTTGCAGGGCTATTTTAGTTAGCGCATGCAGAAGTGTAAATGTAGCTAGCTAGTAGGCTTACCGGGTAAATTATTCCTTGTATTGAAGCGTGGCCCGCTATTGTGTAAGTATGTTTTCATCAAAAATTGCAAACAGAATAGTGGATAAAGTTACACAATTCCAAGTAAAGAATGAAATAGAACAGTTTTAAATTACGATGTCTTTCTTTTACGTCTTTCCAGACACAGACTAGGCCAGTGTAGCTCGTAATTCTGTTTTTTGAGATCTATTCATTTTCTTGCAGCGTGAAGACAAGTGAATGAGCCACGATGACGTCCATTATCAAGCTGACAGCTTTGTCAGGAGTTCAGGAGGAATCTGCCCTCTGCTACCTTCTCCAGGTGGATGAATTTCGCTTCCTGTTAGACTGTGGCTGGGATGAGAACTTCTCAATGGATATCATCGATGCCATAAAGCGGTAATTGGGCTATTTGTCTTCTGTTTGGAGGAGATGACAGAGAAAATAGTTTCTAATTGCCCTTGCAGGCATGTGCATCAAGTTGACGCCGTGCTTCTCTCCCATCCTGATCCGATACATCTTGGAGCGTTGCCATACGCTGTGGGCAAATTGGGGCTAAATTGTACCATATATGCAACGATACCCGTCTACAAGATGGGTCAAATGTTCATGTATGATCTTTATCAGGTGAGAAGGACTCACTGGTGCATTAAGAGCTAAGTTTTGCCAACAGTATTAATTCATCACTCATCTCTTTTCCCTCTTTAGTCCAGAAATAACAGTGAAGATTTTACTCTCTTCACCCTTGATGATGTGGACAGTGCTTTTGATAAAATTCAGCAGTTGAAATATTCACAGATTGTCAATCTGAAAGGTGAGTTCAAATCAGATTTTTGTTTTTCCTCTGGTGGTTTTTGTTATGTAAGCTTTATATTGACTGTCTATAATATAATTCATATTTCATCCTTTCTAATAGGAAAAGGACACGGCCTTTCCATTACGCCACTTCCTGCCGGTCACATGATTGGTGGGACCATTTGGAAGATTGTCAAGGATGGGGAGGAGGAGGTTGTTTATGCTGTGGACTTCAACCACAAAAGAGAAATGTAAGTAAATATTATTGGTGTATAAATACATATCTGCATGTGCCCTGGTTGATTTGTTTTTATCTTACTGTCCCAATTGTATTTGTTTTTCTATTCCAGCCACCTGAACGGCTGCACAATGGAGAGCATCAGCCGACCTTCCTTGCTGATCACGGACTCCTTCAATGCAGCATATGTACAACCGCGGCGCAAGCAAAGAGATGAACAGCTACTAAGTGAGTAATCGTATCTGCCAGTCTGGAATTTGGAAAATCTTATCCTGTTCTAAATTTGAATGTAAATCCGGGTTAATATGTGATATACTGGGAAAAATGGTAGAATTCTAACCAAGGTGTTGAATGTGTTTTTTTTTTCCTTGTCCTTTTTATCACCTCCCTGCAAAGCTAACATAATGGAGACACTCCGTGGGGATGGTAACGTGCTTATCGCAGTGGATACAGCTGGGCGGGTGTTGGAGTTGGCTCAGCTCCTAGACCAGATTTGGAGGACAAAAGATGCCGGGCTTGGAGCTTACCCGCTCGCCCTACTTAACAATGTCAGCTACAATGTTGTGGAGTTCTCCAAGTCCCAGGTATCCATCTCGCCTTCACTCTCCTGTATACGAGTTGAAATGCGACAACACCAGTTTACGCGCAATTTCACCGTAGGTGGAGTGGATGAGCGACAAGCTCATGAGGTGTTTTGAGGACAAGAGGAATAACCCCTTCCAGTTCCGACATTTGACCCTCTGCCACAGTTTGGCCGACCTGGCTCGGGTTCCCAACCCTAAAGTAGTGCTGTGCAGCCAGCCGGATTTAGAGTCGGGCTTTTCTCGAGAACTTTTTATCAAGTGGTGTCAAGACAGCAAACACTCGGTCATCCTGACTTATCGCACCACACCTGGAACACTGGCCCGCTACCTCATTGATCACCCGGATGAGAAGATGCTGGATCTGGAGGTAGGAAGGAACATAAGACAGTTTTTGTCCTTTCAAAGTGTGATAGAAGTTGAATAACATTCAAACGTCTTGTTCTGTTGTTTCCCCCGACAGGTGAGAAAAAGAGTGAAGCTCGAAGGCAAGGAGCTTGATGAATACCTTGAAAATGACAAAATTAAGAAAGAAGCGGCAAAGAAACTGGAACAAGCAAAAGAGTAAGTTGATAGTAAAGCGAGACTTTTATTGGGGGGGAAACAATTTAATTAACAGCCAAGCGATGTAAAAAGGTGATTAGTTAAAATGATTCACTCACGCAGGGTGGATGTAGACTCCAGCGACGAGAGCGATATGGACGACGACCTGGATCAGCCAGCGGCGGTCAAAACCAAACACCACGACTTGATGATGAAGGGCGAGGGAAACCGTAAAGGCAGCTTCTTCAAGCAAGCCAAGAAGTCCTACCCGATGTTCCCAACGCACGAGGAAAGGATCAAATGGGACGAGTACGGGGAGATCATCAGGTATCCCGTTGAAGAGATTTGAAAAGCGGGTCCAACTATTGTGTGTAAATAATCATTTTTGGGTTGCAGGATTGAAGATTTTCTGGTTCCTGAGCTGCAAGCTGCAGAGGAGGAGAAAAGCAAACTAGAATCGGGCTTGACCAACGGTGATGAGCCGATGGACCAGGACCTCTCTGTTGTTCCCACCAAATGTGTTTCTAGTATTGAGAACCTTGAAATCAGGTCAGTGATCACCAACTGGAGCTCTAAATGTCAAACTCCCACGGAACACAACTTAGACAAATTATTCCGCCGCCGCCTCCCTGCAGAGCCAGAATAACGTACATAGACTACGAAGGTCGCTCCGACGGCGATTCTATCAAGAAAATCATCAACCAAATGAAGCCCAGGCAGCTGGTGATTATCCACGGACCTCCGGAGGCCAGTCTGGACTTGGCTGAGTCCTGCAAAGCTTTCAGCAAAGATCTCAAAGTGTACACACCCAAACTTCAGGAGACCGTGGACGGCACTAGTGAGACGCACATCTACCAGGTTAGTTTGTTTACAAGCAAACGCACGTCATCCTATTCTCCAGCTATTTATCCAATCTTGCTCTTTAAGAATATTAACAGTCACCTGTAATTACTCAGATCGCTCACTGGTTATGTTGCGTAATAATAACAACACATTTATGTATTTGGGACATAATGGAGTTACTACAAGCAACCAGCAGAGGGCGCCAGTAATTAAATTGCTAAATTGTAAAAAAAAAAAAATCCCCAGATAAACAGTGTCTCTAAATAATCCATCACCAAAAAAATACACCCAAATATGAATTAAGTGTTGATTTTTGCGGTGCAGGTGCGGTTGAAAGACTTCCTGGTGAGCTCCCTGCAGTTCTGCAAGGCCAAAGACACCGAGTTGGCGTGGATTGACGGCGTGCTGGACATGCGCGTGGTCAAAGTAGACACAGGCGTGATGCTCGAGGAGGGCTCCAAGGAGGAGCCTGAGGACGGTGAGCTACCCATGGACACCGTCCCCGACCTCGGTATTGATCACAGTGCTGCAATGGTGGCGGCTCAGCGAGCCATGAAGAACCTATTTGGGGAGGACGAGAAAGAGCCATCTGAGGAGAGTGATGTCATTCCCACACTGGAGCCGCTGCCTTCACATGAGGTGAGAGAACTGTTTTTTTGGGGGAGTCACACTTCTCAATTTCAGTTCAGTTTTCAGTCTGTCAAAACAGAACATTATCATTAGCGTCCAACCTCACTACAGCGGCTCTGTGTTTCATCCAGGCGCCCGGACATCAGTCGGTGTTCATCAACGAGCCCCGCCTGTCCGACTTCAAACAGGTCCTCCTCAGGGAAGGCATCCAGGCTGAGTTTGTGGGAGGAGTGCTGGTCTGCAACAACTTGGTGGCTGTTCGCAGAGTGAGTATATATTATTTTCGTCACTGTTTTATAGTGTCCAGAACTTATAGTTTAAAAAAAAAAAAAAAAAAGGAGTGTTTGTTTGAAGCATAAGATAAATATCACAGCCAAAGTAGGGCAGAAAACCCAGAGGCTTATGATGCATCTCGCCTCAGGAAAAGCAAAAAAAACAAACAACCCCCACGACTGAAACTTAACAAGTCAAATAGAAGGAAAAGCAGGAGCAAACCAGGACATCAACATGAAAATGTATAATTGACAAGAACTTAAAATAGATGCAAGGCAGAACATGAACTCAAAGAGACACTCGGAGCAGTCGCAATGAAAGCGCAGACGGCACAAAGCGTCTGATGCTTTGATGTCAAACCTTGTGAACAGTTCTTTAGTTTATGTGTAAAAGGTGAAATTGAGGTTTTTTGTCTTCCCCGTCCAGACGGAGGCGGGCCGCATCGGCCTGGAAGGCTGCCTGTGCGACGACTACTATAAGATCCGAGAGCTGCTGTATCAGCAGTATGCTGTCGTATAGCGACAGCAGAGACCCTCGCTTAGGAGGACTTGACCCAGAGGAGACAACCGGGTAAATCCAGTTGTGTCCCCACTACATCTATTGTACAGTTTTTTTTTTTGTTGTTGTTGTTTTTTTTATAATTCTCTACTTCCAGGTGACCTTGGGAGGCTACTGGTTTTTTTTCTTTTATACTAAGACGGATATCTGTATGTGTGTGAGATACCTCTCCAGTTCATGAAAAATACAATAATTTTCCTA
Source organism: Syngnathus typhle (assembly GCF_033458585.1). Classification (NCBI taxonomy): domain Eukaryota; kingdom Metazoa; phylum Chordata; class Actinopteri; order Syngnathiformes; family Syngnathidae; genus Syngnathus; species Syngnathus typhle. The sequence goes on along the minus strand of NC_083759.1, from coordinate 6,009,892 downwards.
ATCTGAATTCCTGTATTTTTGTTAGATATACAAATTATTTATTTAATGACAAAACATCGTTGGTGCTGGGTCTCACTAGCCTTGCACGTGCGTGCCTCGGTTGTGACGACTAGGGAGACACTCAAACAGGACAACGAAAGTGAGGAGGGAGGGAGGGAGTGTGTGTGTGTGATCATGTGATCATGCACATGGTTGGAGGAGTTAGACCCCAGCACGGATGACTGGCTATCGTGCAAGTGTGTGTACTTTTTTTTTTTTTACACAGTTGCATAACATACAGTTTTGCACTTTAGACACATTAAAATTTAAATGCTCTGTTTTAATCCGTGGCTCACACACACACACGCATACAAAAACCTCATGCAGAAATGCACCAATTATGCCTTTTAATTATTTATTCCTCCTCGCTGCCGTGAAGAGCTGAGCAACACAGGCCGGGAAAAAAAAGAGCATCTCGTCATTGTCCCAGAGCATGCCAGCCCTTTTGCCAATGCTGATTTTCATTTCGATAATTGACCAGCCACGCCAGAAATGTCCATCACTTAATCCTCTTAGCTTTCATAATGCTGACTCTGTCACAGAAGTCCCCTGTTTTAATGTAACGAGCAGCTAAACCAGGGAGCAGGCCGCAAAGGTCCCCCTTGGGGCTCACTCTGCCCCCTAGAGGCCGCTTCTGAACTACACAACCTGTCAGAGCTAATAGCAAATCCATACTGTAGCCGCTATGCTGGCTCTCCCTTGCCTCAAATATTTGAAATTCAACTAAAAAAAAGGTCGACATCTCATTGGAGTATCGACATCGTGACTAGAAATTTCTTTTGTGTGAAGGATAGATGGAATGGAATATAATCCCTTTTCTCCTCACTAAGCAGACTACTTTATGCCGCTGACATAATCATGTGACAGTGGATGCCTTTTATCAAGTTACAAAACATTCAAACATAAAATAACGCCCACAAAAATTGAATAACAGAAGAGCCATCTTGTAAATCAACCCAAATGTTAATCGTGTGGAAAGTTCTCCTGTTCGGTTGTTCGTCTTTTATGCTTCAGCACCTTAATCCCCCCAATTTAAAAAAAATATCCAGTTTAGCTGCACAAAGTAATCGTTTTGATCTCAAACATCAACATGCAAAGATTTATTTAATCGTTCCCATTCATACTTTTAGACTATTATGAATCTTCATATCCAATCATAATTTTTTTTTGAAACTAGCTCACCGTGCATAACCTAACGCGGAATACTTCATTAATGCACCTTTGGGGACCCACTTCCATACTTTAAATTAGATAAATGGGAAGAAGGTTGCATTTTTGGAGCCATGACTGAAGGTGATCTTTTTACACAAGTGAGTGGCTGACTTTTTTTTCTCTCTTTGGGCCGGATCATGTGAAACTATTTTACTCACATTCTTCTCCCTCTTGGAGCCAAAAAAAAAACCTGAGCAGCTCCTTGTTCCACAACTCGAGGCAATGACTATGCATTTTGGGTGACGTCAGAAATGCGGGACTCGAGTCAAATTAATTTAGTCTTGGGACTTATTTGACATTTAACTACATCCATGACATAATAATCCACCAAGCTAACTGCTGGTCCAACAAGAATTAAGCTTCAGGTCAGCAGAAGAAAAACCTGTCCGGCGCCTTTTAGCGCTCGGCTCGTCACACGGAGCCGATTGTATGCGATGTGACACAGCTGACGCAACCTTGAGAGATTCAAGTAGACCCCGATGATGATTAATTCAAAGCCAGAAAGCACAACGAGGATTAGCTTGTGTGTGTGTGTGTGTGTTTACGCCCGCAGACCACTGTTGCATGACACAAGGCCGTGTTGGAGGGCTGAATCACTGCCGCTGAATGATGTCCGTGTGAGAATGACAGGAGCCCAAACAGAAGAGCTTTAATCCATACCGGCTAGTCAGCGCTTGCTAGTCTGCAGAACCTAAATCACATTTGTAGGACACATCATTAGGTACACTGTAGGAGACTCCTGACTGCCACAACACAATCAGGACAAACAAACATGGAGTCAATGAAAGAATTCATGAGGCTCTTTAAAAAGGTCATCCATGCCCTTTAGAAGAAAAAAAAAGCCCATTCAAATCTGCTTATCAGGAATAACATGACATTACTAACATGCAAGGACAAGGCTTTCAAATGGGAATTCTGTCGGCTCATTGGTTTTTTCCCTTTAATAACTTTGCCTAGCTTGTCTTTTGTTTCACGTGTTAATACTCCCGTCTGATGATACCTACCTAGAATTAATGAAACGATACGTCCCATCATTCTGATCACGTGAGCGTTCATTGTAAGGATTTGCCAGTCTCTTCATTCTTTTTTCCTCCTGCCATTAACTCGTTCCAAGGAGCAAGATTCGCAGCTTTTCCGGAGAATGCCAAGCTCGTTCAGCACCAAACCGTTGGCCAGAGAGGTACATGATAAAAAAGTAGACAGGTTGTGTGAGGGGGGGGAAAAAAAAAGATGATCGTGCCTCCATCTGTCTACTCGATTCATTCGTAAAGCATTGAATGTGATGCCAACGCCACAAAGTGTTATACATGCTTTTTTTTTCTTTCTTTTTTTCATAACCATGTGTCATTTGGTCAGCTATCCATATCAGGTGAGCAGAATCAGCTTGGATATGGAATAGCCCAGTATAATATGGCTATCATGCAACACAGTTAAAGGACATACTATATTCCAGCTGTCCTTTTTGTCCCCTTGCATAATGTAAACACTGGGCAAAGACACTCTGAAAGACATCATGTATTGGTGTCCTATATACTGGCTACTTTTATTGCTTTTAGAGCACAGGTGTCAAACTCAAGGCCCGGGGGCCAGATATGGCCCGCCGCATCATTTTATGGGTCCCGTGAAAACAAATTGTCCATCAAATTCGTGTGTCATTACTAGAATTGCAAATTGTCTTCACTTTTAAAAATATATATATCTTTTTTTTTAATATTTAACCAGTTTTTACTCGTCTGATTTGAAAACGAGTTATTTGTCAGTTTGTTTTGTAGCTTTGACTGTATATAATATGAGGTGCTCATACATTTATTTGGGTTGACAGTCATAATGGCCCTCCGATAGAAGCTATGACTCCAATGCGGCCCATGAAAAAAAAGAGTTTGACACCCCTGTTTTAGAGGATCAATTAAATTAGATTGAATTTTTTTAACAATATATAAATATATTAAGAAATAGTACAGAAAGCCCACTTAAATGGGATCTTTGACGTCTATATCCGTCAATGGCAGTGAACGAGTTAAAAAAAAAAAAAAGATCGGAACTTTTCATGAAATGTAAGTGAATCATCACCATGGATTTGGAATACGAAAATAGCACTAGGTCTCATGGCAATTGTTGCGCACAACTCACACAGTCGACACGCAATGTGGAAATACAACTCATGCTTGGCACTTAAACCAAGCAACACATTTACACCGATTTACCACTTCCTTTTTCTACATGAACCAATGTTGAAACGCTAAAATCGGGGTAAGTTAGCGTCCACTCGGAAGGTGCAAGAAAGCAAAGGAAGCTTCGTGTTTGATCAAAGAGGCGAGTGTAAAGTCGTGGCTAAATCTCTGTAAGCGGGCCCTGGCATTGGCTCCCAATTGCCTGCCTGCCTGCCTTGCCTGCTGTGTGGGCAAAGGCCTGGAAGGGATTTAATCTCATGGCTTGGATGGAGTCACACATGTTGTTGGGCATTTGGGTGTATACAGTACACGCATGCAGAAGGATAAAGGCAAGACTTGCTGAGACATCAAAAAAAAAAAAAAAATAGCCCAATGCGAAGCCGTGCTTAATAGCAGCCGTCACAGAATGTCTCGTATGCTTCTTGGAGATGCTTTGTGAGGTTATTTTTTTTCTATTTGGAGGTCTGCCTGATACCATCCTGACAGGGCCGGTCTCGAGCTTATGTAATCTTTTCGTCTGCAGGAGATTGCACTGCACAGACTTTTTACCTTTATTGCCGCAGTTTTTTTTTTTTTTTTTAAGGGGGCAGCAGCAGCGAAAGTGGCAGAGTTGATATTATCGAGTGACCCAAACTAGATTTCTTTTTGTTCTTTTATATTTTTATTTGTTATTATATTCTTGACTGTTTCTTTTGAGTTATTGCAAAGCGTCCTTCGCTGTAGATTGGGAGAGACTAATGGATCGCTCGTCCATAGATTGAGGAGGGGGTGTCATACTTTCTTTCCCCCAGGGCACTGACAACTAGTGCTATGCCAATGGAGGAAGAAATTACCGTCTGGTGGTTGGCTGAGGATCTCTGACCGACACATTATTGAGCCTGATATCAAAAATGCGGAGAGCAGGTGACTTGAAGGCCATTTATTTAGTTATTGGTAGATGAAGTCAAGACCTAAGAATTATTGGCTTTGATTTCATAACACCGTATTGAACATTTTGCTAGTCACATGCAGCGGCGACTGTGTAAGTAGGTGGGAGTAGATTCAGTCATAAATAAATAAATAAATCAAGTAATAAATAAATATAGTATTAAACAAACAAACAAACAAACAAAATAAATAAATAAATAAATAAATAAATAAATAAATAAATAAATAAATAAATAAATAAATAAATAAATAAATAAATAAATAAATCAAATCGAATAAATTGGTTCACTTCGAATTCTATAATTTGGTATTGGCAAATTTATGCATAATATTTGTTCTCAGAGATATGTGACACAATTTGTTGGCTATAATAATAATAATAATAATAAATATATGAATATTCATAAATAAATAATCATAAATAAATAAATAAATCAAGTAATAAATAAATATAGTATTAAATAAATAAACAAACAAACAAATAAATAAATAAATAAATAAATAAATAAATAAATAAATAAATAAATAAATAAATAAATAAATAAATAAATAAATAAATAAAATGGAATAAATAAATAAATAAAATGGAATAAATTGGTTCACTTCGAATTCTATAATTTGGTATTGGCAAATTTATGCATAATATTTGTTCTCAGAGATATGTGACACAACTCATTGACTATTTGGTTTCATGACACAGAATGATTTGCACGAATCGTCGTCGTCGTTGATTACTGGGTGCAAAATAACGTGACAACTGATTGACGAGTTGTTGTCAATATAGTGGCCAATGGAGGAGCTGCACTGTCTCATTGAGATTGGTTGGGGGGGGAGGATGAAGGTCGGCCGGGTAGGAGGAGGAGGGCAGTGCTATGGGGAGGAATCCATGAGGAGGGAGGAGTTTTACTCTGCTGCACGGCCACGATCGCTGCCAGAATGTGACAATTAACCTCCACGCACGCTCACGCACGCCACGCACGCTCACGCTCAGAGCATCAGGCGCAGGTGCGACTCGCTCTCCACGCAGCTGAGCGACGCTCTGTTGATGACGGGACGTTGATGCCTTTGGAGGCAAAAACGTCAAGCTCCCGCGAGGAGAAGAGAGGATAGCGTTTTTTTTCTCTCTTTTTTTTTTTGCTGTTTAGTATGTTTTTTTTGGTTTAACCTTACCCCCTTCGCCACTCCACGGGACAACATGCACGCCGGAGTGCATGGGAGCCTGCACGCTTTTCTTATTCTCTCACCAAATTGAATCGTAGTGCAACTGGAATGAAGACCGCATCTCAGCTTGGGTTCCTTGTGAAATAATAATAGAAAAAAGAATCATAATAATAACGGCGCTTTTCTGCAGCGAATTTCAAGGACGGCGACCAATAAAATAAATAAATTAGGGCAATAAAAGTGGCCGAGGAGAGACGGAAGGAACCATGGAGCGGGACGACACCGTGAAGGCGCCTAAAAAGAAGAAGAGCATCATGGCGAAGATGTTTAAAGTTCGCAAGAGGAGAGAGATGCTGTTTGTACAGGTGTGCTTCATCTGCAGTGCTCTCTTAGTAGCGTGGACCATGTCTGCGCTGTTGACCAAAACAGGTGAGTACGTGGATGACGCTCACCCACGAAATAACACACGATATCTGCATTACAATCACGCATTGCAACAATGTGATTATCAAGCGGCGATATCAAGGGCACGTGAATGCAACGTCGGTGCATTTCACCTCATATTTGCTGTTCTACTAAAACTACAGATCGTGGGCTATACGTGATCATTGAACTCCACGACCAGAGAGAGCGTCATACGATGTGGCTTCGTATTGCCGCAGTGTGCGCGCCGTAGCAGCTGCACATTTTTAACTTGGAGAGAAAGGCGCGCTCGCCTCATGCACAAACACACACACACACACACGACGGCACCGGGAATGTGTTTGATTTGTCGTTTTTTTTTTGCAGCACGATCCACTGTAGCTGTGCACCATAGTCACCCCCCCCCCCCCCCCACACACACACACACAAATCATGCATGATGATTGAGTAATAATTTAGTTTTTTTGTTGTTGTGTAATTTAGAAGAGCAGTCATGTGTGCTGCGTGTGATTTCCCCCACGCATCCCTCACTCTCCAAACATGCCCCCCCCCCTCTCCTCATGTCAAAAGTCTTCCCTTTAGGCTTGCGCAAACAGTGACATGCAGAGCATCCCAAACGCAGCATCACAGCCGTTATGCAATCCAACCACAAACCTTGGATTTTTTTGGTTTGAGTATTCCACAAAAAACAGGAAACGGAGGTAAACTGGTGGTGTACATTGTCATTTGACAATGTGTCATATGCTCGCATGGCAAGATGTGACCAGATTTTGCAAGGGGGAAAAAAATGGACATAAATATAATTGGAGATTTCGAATACAATCGAGCCTTGCAAATTTTGAGGTCAATTCTTTTGGGAATTTAAACTGTTTGGTGAAAAACACATTCTCGCTGGACTAACTTTTGTTAACCATTTTATTCAATTTTTATTCTGGTAATCTATAAATTGCCTACACTTTTTTTTTTAAATCATGCAAACATAGTAGAGCCCATCTTTGCTCATGAGACAATGACAGAAGATAATAGTGAAAATCTGCAAATTACATACTGTACAATATATGCCCCACATGACTACTTTGGTCCAAATGGAGCTCTTCATCTCATTGGAGCACCAAGATTCGACCAGATGGCACCAAACTTGTCCATCATACAACAATGACCACATTTCCGCTTCTAAATCCAAGAGTTGGTAAAATAAGATGTATTTCTATGACATTATTTTATTGCTTAAGAACTCCCTTCCCTCAAATGTGACCCACAGCTGTCATCTGGCAGCGACCCCATCTCAAATGTATCGAATTTTTGTCACTGCTGTCACTAATGTAGTCCACACACACATGCTTAGAGTGCTTCTCACATTAAGCTCTTTTTTTTTTTTTTTTTTTACCCTGTCGTGGGATCTGTCCATCTGCACCCACTTAGTTGTCTCCAATGAGGGCTGCAGATAGCATCAGCAAATTTGCCTAGTTGTACAGTAGATCGCCGAGATTCACCGGGAGTTTCATTAATAACATAAAAAAAAAAACAAGAGGCTTAAATGATTACTCTGCAATGATATCATACATGCGAGTGCAAAGCTCTCATCTCCAAAAGGCAGACTTTTTTTTTTTCTTTTTTTGCTAGCTGAAGTGGGTTTCTCCCTATATGTATACACGTGCATTGCTAATGCCTTGCTTTAGTCAAGCATGCCCAACTTATGCTGTCACAGCCATACCGGAACTATTTCAAAGAAGCCTCGTGAATTATCCGTCCGTAGTTCCACAATAACAGAACATGAGAAATCCCCCTCTAAACTCATTAGACCTGCCATAATCAGATGTAATTGAATAGATTTTTCAGACAAAGGGGCGGAGTCAAGGCGGATGGCGAACAAGAAAGTGTCAAAACTTGTTTGACTGAGTCTGATTCATAGCGGCGTGTTGATTTTCCAAATAGTCCAGATGGATGAGATTTGCACCTCTCCTGGGTCAGAGACGTGACATGCCATCATGCATGCTGATCCTTAAAGTGGATGTGATGGACGAAGCTTTTTAAGAATCAGTTCAGGGCTTGCACAGTTTGAGTGTTTGTGTCTTTTTTTTTTTTTGGTCAGGCTACAGAAGCCGAACGTGTTCACAGCCCAGCAAGATTGATGGACGCATGTTTGTCCTTGCTTCTTTCCCCCTGCTGGGTTGATTGAACAGAGCTGGAGGATGTCCTCGGCAACGGACCGAACCGGCACGACACCGCTGTAGCCTAGCATGCTCGGTTTCTTGGCTACGCATGCTAATATTTGCTTATTTAACTCTGTTTTGCCATCAGCGTGTCCTTCACATGGTTAAAAGCACCGGTTATAAGCGTGTCATGTGAGTGGACTTTCACAACCACAATCTGCGTGACCTCACAAGCAGAAGTCGGGCTGACTGACTGCTCGGTGGCCCGATTTGCACGCTCTTGCGCGGCAGTAATTAGGCGCTTGCGTCACCCTGATCGACTCATCGTTTCGCACACAAAAAAAAAACCTGTTTTATCATCTTGCCCGAGGCCTTGTGTCATTTGCGTGGCTACATATTTGGGGGGGAAAAAAGAAAACACATCTGGGCTGACTTGTATAATTTTTATTATTATTTTTACATAAGATATGTTTGGCCTCATTACAGAGGCTTAAGAGTTTGATAAAAATAAAAAAAAAATTGATGTCTTCTCTGCAGGACACGGGATGCTAATGGAGGACCGTCCAGTCTCAGAGCGCTGGGGCAGGCGGCTAATGGCGTCATCATCCCAAAATGAAACCGAGCCCATGAACTGCTCAGCACCAGGTAAAGCGGCCAATTGTCTTTGTTTTGAAAAGGCCCGGTCTTGTTGTCATGCCGCTTTTAGCCCGAACAAGCGCACGACTCTTCAAAAGAAAACTAACGGTGCTGCCTGATCACTAGCAGCACCCCTTGAGAGCCAAATAAGCAAAAATGAATGTTTGTTTCCTCTGAATTGTTCAAAAATATAAATTGCGTGCAAATTGTGATGAGGGATTTCCGTATATGGAGCCAAGCTCTTAAATGAAGAAAAAAAAAAAAAAAAGAATCACAAAATAGCACTAATTTTGTGTATGGCGGTTGATGTTCCATTTTGGAAGACATCACAATGATTCATTACGGCCTGCGGCGGTTCTTCCAGACTTAATCGTTTAAAGAGTCTTTTCGAGCAACATCAAGTCGTTCTTTATCCAAATGGGGTGCATGTCACTTTCAGAATTTGTTTTGTTTGCGTTTTATACAGAAGGCAGGTCAGCCTGGCGCAGATAATTTAAAGTGCCACAAGATGCTCAGTGGGGCCGGAAATGTATTATTATTTATTCTTATTAGAATTATTAAAATGAAACCCAATTATTAAACACAGCCCGCCCCTATTTTACAACACTAATAAAACATGTGACTGTTCTTTGTTGCGACGTAAAAGTAGGCGCCGGCTAAATTAATGACTGGAACACAATCCTGGAAAATTTCTTCAAAAGAAGCGTAATCCTTAAAGATTACCATTCCTTCCCCCCCTCCCTTTTTTATAAAAAGTCCCCTGGTGCACCAGACTGAACTTTACGCTCCGCTCATTAACTTGAAAAACTTTCAAACCCGCCTCCCAAATCCGTCGCACCGCTCTGCTTTGTGCGAGTCAGTCATATGACTCGTATCATTTCAGAAATAATCGTGCGTCGCTTTGTCGCAAAACCGATTGGTTTGTTCTGACCGCTTGTGGAGCACATGATTCACTCCGATTGTTCTAGCAATTTATCGTTCCTGCTAGCAACACTCTAACATCTCCAACACACTTTTTGTTGGGGTTATCTTCCTTCTGTGCTCGGTGTCGCAAATGAGTTGCGCAATCCCAAAAAAACATGTCCACTCTACAATGGACCAAGTGCCAGGTGGAAATGGACAGTGAAGGATCACTTGATTGATTGATTGCTGTAAAGCAGTATATCATGTTAGTTTAACAATTATGACATTTCGAAATAGAGACGCCATCAAGTGTCATGCTTGGTTGCAACCAGCAGAGGCGCTGTTTTGGGTCAAAAGAACATCAGCAATAGGGTCATCATTGTTTTCTTCTCATTATGACACTTGCCTGGAAGCCGGAGTTCAGAACATTCATCCCTTGCATAAACTCGGTGTGGCTCGCATAACAAAGAGCGCTCTGAAGCAGAACTATTTTGGGAGTGTTACAAAAAATGAAGAATCACATGCATATGAGAATATTGCGCGCTAGCAGCAGCTGATTATCTAATTGGACATTAATGACGCGGAAGAATCGACATTTTGTAATCTCTCGGGTGTTGCTGCGTTCTGGTACGCTTATCCGGACGCGGCAGTCCGAAACATTGCACGCTTTACGGAGTTGCCTTGTGTAGTGGATACAAAGGACTTGAGCGAGAAAAGACATCACGAGAGGCTTCTATTATGTAACGCGCCTCTCCGTTGTCTGCTATATTACAAGATTTGGAACAAATGAGCGCCCGTGGCTGCTTTGCTTTGTCTTTGTCTCATCACACTGAGAGCGGCGTTTCGAATTGTGACAACGTTTGACATTTTGATAGAATGTGAAAACTGGTGACATTTTACCACTTGTCTCCCATTAGCTTAACTTTTTTTTTTTTTTAAGACTAAATAAAAACAATTAGTCCAAGCTAGCCTCAAGGGGGGAAAAAAGTAATTTTGAGGAACAAGTGAAGAACAATGACGTCCTTAGCATAAAATCCGCAAACCGTGTGGTTGTCTAGCTGATAAAAGGAGCCACTGGAAAAAAAAAAAGTTATTTCTTGCATAAGCAGCCCAGAAGGATGTCCAAATAGAGAATGTGAGTTTATTTTTAGATTTGTAGCTTCACAAGGTGACTTTGGGATCTTTTTTGTCCTTCTGGCCTCTCCATTGTTTTTAAATATCATAAACACCAGTATTGAGGTTATTAGTGCTTCCAAATTATTTAATTTAATTTAATTATTGTGTGCAGGACTAAGTACATATAATTTAAAACTCTGAAGGTGTTATTTTCCTCAGCAAAGTGACCTGACTGTCCAATGTCAGTGTGGACCTATTTAAAGGCGTCATTTGAGATGTGTCATGAAAGTTGTCCTGGTCCTCTCATGCTCGTCCGTCCTTGAGTTGCGGAGAAAAAAAACAAAAACCAGCAACGTGTTTGTGTCCGAGCGAGAGGTGTCCAGTCAGGTGTCAATGCGACCCGGGAGGTGACCACTGCTGACCTTAAAACACAATTATCGACATGCTGTTTTGGTTCTACAGGAAAGAAAATGTGTTTTATTTCATGGGCACGTTCAGTCATGTGTGCACACATCACAGAATACAAAATATATATCCACAGTGAGGTTAGAACAGATGCAAGTCTCAGGTGAGCCCCTGTTCCACTTCATGAGTCCATATGTGACCACAGCCCAAAACGTGCCTTTATTTACTTTATTTCATCATCACAACACCGAAACAATTTGCGTCGCATTTGCTTATTAGCGTGAAGTCGCTGCGGTATGTATGTGTAAGCGGGCGTAACGGAGCAAACAGCCGGCACCTCTCACAGATGCTGCACGCGTCCCAGAAGAGAGCAAGCCCATTTCTGTCAGCCACCAGGTCAACTCACATGAGCTTGCATGATGGATGAAGCTTCACCCTGGGTTTTTTTTTTTTTTTTTTTGATCATTGCAAACACTGTGGAACCTCCAAAAGTTGTAAAATTCCGAAAGCTAAATTCATCATTGTGGTCTAAGATGGTGGTGAGGTCATGAAGGCCGTTCACAAGGTCATACAGCTAGTTTGGGGAGTGGCGGGAAAAGGGAGGAAGAGGAGCAGGGTGATGATGATGATGATGATGATGGAGGAGGCGGACACGCTGTGCCTCGCTGTCACGCCGCATGTTGACTGTGACATTTCCTCTCTCTCCAGCAATCCACGAGTTCCCCGAAGACCTTTTCACCAACGATGAACGAAAGAGCGGCGCCGTCCTTCTGCACATTACGGCGGTAAGAGACGCCATCTTTTGAACTTCCATTTTGCGCCTGCTTCCGGCACAGCAAAAACTTTATCATGAGAAAAACTCATTTTATGAAACGGTTGGAGGTTTTCCTATCAAGTGATGAGACCAATAATTTAATTGATTCTCCCCCCAGAGATATGTCTGTTGGAATCATTTTTGGCAAACCAGCACTTGCAGCAGTCAAGTCCAAGCCACTGATGCAGGCCATAAATCGTACACGCCGCTAATGTACAGCGTGCGAGCTAGCGAGAGCTATCAAATATTAATTTTACATTCCGCAGTGTTGGATATGAAGTCATCCTAAATATCCATTAACTATTTAAAGCAATTCTCATGATGATGATCACATTGAGATGAATATAAAGATGACTCCTGTCATGTACCATATTTGGAGTGTAATACGGTTTCTATTTTAATAGATGGATAAAAAGTGTGACTGTCTCACAGCAGTCCTCAAAACCAAATAAATTCCCCGATAGTGTCGATAGGGAAATAACGTGCCTCTTATTTCAATTTCCTCACAAATTGACTTTGTCCCATTTATTTGTATGCATCGTAACAGGTGGATACACTGGTTAATTGTATCCTGCGCCATCTAGCGGTGATAGATTGAGATGTTCTGTTTTTTTTAAAATTATAAATCCCTGGCATAGATAGATGACTTTTATTGGAGATTAATAATTTCGGAGCAAGTGCGTGCACAGTAATTGGGATTTTCTAGGAAATAGCATGACTGTGTAGGCGTCACTATCTTTTGAACTTTTATACACTCAGCCTTGACTACAATCAAAGCGTGTTTTCGGCTGCAGCGGAGGAGTAATATAATAATGTTGCTACCTCGCACTAATGGCACTTAACCAGTCAAGCGGAGGCGTAAAGTCCCGTTAGTGCAGTGAAAACACAGATGGGCTCTGATAGTCAAAATAAAAGCAAGCAGTTGTGCAGGTTAGTCTGAAAAATCCCTAACATTGAAAACTGCAATATTTAAATGCATTGTGTCATCCTCTTCAACTACGTGTCTGACTTCACTGTTCATTATTAAAAGATGATTTTCAAGATGGCGCTGCAGTGCGCCATCCTTTGCTTCCACTCACCTCCGTTGACATAACTCGAGTTTATCTTGTCAGCTCTGCTGCCCCCTGTGGATAGCATAGAGCATAGCAGCTAGCACAAACTGCATGGGCTCTCCTCTCACACCTGATCAATAATTTATATATTAGACTTGGGCTACGAAAATAGGCCGCTTGCGTGCTTCCCTACCAAAGCCTCCTGGGAGCGCGAGCACGAAACATTCCCTTCGGGGCCCTTACTTTGCAAAAAGGGGGAGCTCATTTTGAATGGGATGCAAATTATGAATTCAAGGTTGTCCTCCATCTTTGATTTATGTGGCGCCTGTCATGTTTTTAACCTCAAGGCCTTGTGTAAGATATGTGGATGTCCTTCATTTTAATGAACGCAGGCCATCTACATGTTCCTGGCCCTCGCCATCACGTGCGATGAATACTTTGTGACGTCACTGGAGAAGATATGCGAGGTACTTTAGGGGCGACTCAAAAGGGTTTGGTTGGAGGCTGCCATTTTGTTTTCTTTTTGTCACGTGACGCTTTGTGCTCCATTCGTGCAGAAACTACATCTGAGTGAAGACGTTGCCGGCGCCACCTTCATGGCAGCTGGCAGCTCTGCGCCTGAGCTTTTTGCCTCCGTCATCGGTAGCCGCGCGCAGCCCACTAACCCAGATGGTCAGTGTCCGGGACGATTCTGATTGGCTGCCGCCTCCTTGGGTGCAGGTGTCTTCATCACTCACGGCGACGTGGGGGTGGGGACCATCGTGGGCTCGGCCGTCTTCAACATCCTTTGCATCATCGGCGTCTGCGGCATTTTTGCCGGGCAGGTGCGTGCGTGACAAATGGCTCCTACATGCCGTGTAAAAAAAAAATTAAATAAAATACATACATTTCGTGTTGCATGTATCTTACAGGTGGTGGTGCTGACCTGGTGGCCGGTATTTCGAGATTCCTTTTATTACATCCTGGCTGTCATCGCTCTTATTGCGGTAAGTCGGACTCGGCAATATCATGATCACATGACAACTTTTAATGTGCTGTTCTCCCCCCCCCCCCTCCCCCCTCCAATTTCTTGGCACGTTCTAGTTCATCTATGACGAGAAGATTGTGTGGTGAGTCAAACGCTTCATCCACTTTTTCTTCATTGACAAAGAGCAAGAGAAAAACCCAATTGGTGTTATGAATGCCTCCAAATATTTGCTATTTGATTTGGTGGAAGATAATTTGAGAAAGAATAATTGGTGGAAGGTTAGGGCAGTTGTGTCCCGATTCATTATCTATTAATTGCGTATTTCCGTCTGACTCGGCCTCAGCAGTTTCCAAAAAAGCTTATTATTATTCATGACTTGAACTTTGTCTTTTTATTCCTATCTTATCGCCAAATCCTTTTTTTTTTTTTTTAGGTGGGAGAGTTTAGTGCTGGTGGTCATGTATGTGGGATACATTCTGATCATGAAGTAAGTGCTTTGCTACAAAGCAACTTTTCATTTCATCCCCTTTTTTTTTAAAATTTTTCTTGCTTCTCACCTCTAATTCAATGCGTGTGTGTGGTCCCACCACATGACAGCATGTCACGGTCATGGCGTGTGCGTCTGCATGTCTGGCTGCAGCTGGTAATCTGCCTTGCACTCTCAGCAGCGGCTGGCTCGCTCTTTCTGGCTCCCACCACAGGCTTAATCCCCCCCGCAGCCCTAAAGAGCACCGGCTTAACCGGATCACTCCTCTCTCCTTCCTCATTCTGCAGGCAAGACACAATTTAGTGAGGGGATGCTGTCATATGGTGGTAAACCCCCCCCACCCCCTCCCCCCACCTTTCCCAAAATGTTGTTCCTGTCGAAATGGAGGTTGCTTCGAGGTGTTTCCTCTTCACTCCGAAGCAGAAAGAAACGGCTAAAGGCAAACTTTTTTTTTTTTTTTTTTTTCCTTCAGGGGGTGCGGGCGTGACACATACGCACACACACCAATTAAAAAAAATCGGCACGTGCAATGTTGCGTAGGGTGTCACATCATATTTAAATAAAATGATAATAATAAGGGGAAACTTGGGCCTTGTGTTGAAAGAGCTTCACACAACGACGCAGTGAGCCCTTTCGTTCGAATGACCATAGAAAGAAAATGATGTTGTCAAACCAAAGCCAAATGGATTCCCATTGCTTCATCAACCTTTTGGAGAACAGCGTGTTCTGTTGAGTCCAAACAACAGAGCAGCTTTTGTGCTGCCGTGTTCTTAGACATTTCAGATTTCTTTAAATGCAAAAGCAAAAGAATTCTTTTGACCGAACGCTGTGTAGCCAATTTCAGGCCAATTTGTGTGCATTGTGATGCATGTTATCCTGGGAAGTAGGTCATGCTATGGATGTTAGCAGCGGAGATGTTTTTTTTTTTCTTCTTTTTAGCTCATGAATATATTTCAAACAAGTCTTTGATCTCTATTGAGTTCTCGCCACTGACCTATCCTTGTGCATCTCCTCGCTAGATTCAACTCCAGCATGCAGGCTTTCTTCATGGGCAGCTCCAAGAAAAACGTGGCCAACGGTAACGCGGCTACCAGCAGCGAGATGGAGGACGGTAATGCGCCTTATTATTACGACGACGACCCGATGGTGCCCTTACTGGCAGCAGGTAAGGCTAACCAGACAGGCTGGGGCAACAAGAAGTGGCCCGTGTGGCTTTTAATCCCCCCCCCTTCTGTTCCGCTTGACAATTGCGTCATCCAATTCATGCTCTCTGCTGGTGCTTAATTCTCTCCAATGATTGGCAAACTTCCAGTCCTGTGATCCCGACGAACCGTGTCACATTAACCGTTACTAATATACCGTCTCTGAATGACCCATGGCCCGTATCATTTTTTTCTTCTTCTTCAGTGTTTAAGCGTTTATTCAATTAGATGCGACTAAGGCTGGCGTGAGCGCAACTATGGAAGCGCGAAATGGGAATTCTCCCTGAAGTCGTAGCGTGGGGAAGACAAAGGTAACTTTTGTATCACGGCTGCCAAAGCGATTGGAACGTCCAATCGCCTGCCACGTGGAGGTTAACTTCTTTTTACACTTGCAGGACACTTAAAATGTTTTTTAAAAGCAAGACATGAAGTCATTTGAAAGTTTTCACAATACAGATTTTTTTTTTTTGGAGCCACTTAGTCTGAGTGTTGTTACTGACCGATGGTTCTTTCTAACCCGCCGCCTGTCTGTTTAGCCTTACTAAACTCGCTCTCGCTTGTTGTGCTGCCGTTGTGCCACCGTGTTTGTCGCTTAACACTTTTTTTCTGCTTCTTCTCCCCACTGGAGTGGTAATGATTTTTTAATATATGCGCCTTCTTGCATGTATTAGTCTAAATTAGACTAATAAGGGCAACGTTATTAAAAAGAAAAACTATTGGTTGATGCGGGGGTGCGGAGTCCGACGTTTTCTCAATTGACGTTGTCCGTGTTATTAGTGAAGCCCACCAAAGCTTACAGCCGTGGCTCGGTGGTGATGGTGGACGAGATCATGCACGCCAGCCCGTCCAAGTTGAGCTTCCCCGAAGCGGGCCTGCGGATCATGATCACCAGCCACTTTGCACCCAAGACACGCCTGCGCATGGCCAGCCGCCTCATCATCACTGAGGTACGCTTGCGGAATTGCCGCACCGGCGTGTGCTCGGGATTTAGAGTCTCTTTTGTGAAAGCGCCAGAAGTTGGTCCAAGCGGCGAACGGCGTGGAGACGCAAGTGATCGACGGCAAGATGGAGATTGAGAACGGGAACGTGCCGGAGGACAAAGCCACCGAGGAAGATGAGGAGAGCGGCATTTCCCCGTTTCATCTTCCCAGTAGGCGACTGACCATGATTGCGCTCCAGAGGAATGCAACGAGGACCGAAATGAACGTTTGCGTTGTGTACAGAGGGATGCGGCAACACTATCAAGTGGCTCATCTCATGGCCGCTGCTCCTGTTGTTGTTCTTCACCGTCCCAAACTGTGGAAAGCCGCGCTGGGAGAGATGCTTCATGCTCTCCTTTATCCTCTCAACCGTCTGGATTGCAGTCTTCTCCTACGTGATGGTCTGGATGGTAGGTTTTGCAGCGCTGTACTTTTGTAAATCAAACTCAAAAAAACCCCACACGGGATCCATTTTGTATTGCAGGTGACGATAATCGGCTACACTCTTGGAATCCCTGACGTCATCATGGGTATCACCTTCCTGGCAGCGGGTACCAGCGTCCCTGACTGCATTGCCAGTCTCATCGTGGCGCGCCAAGGTGGTCCCGTCCTCCTGCTCGCTTGTCCCCTTCCATCTGTACTGAGACTTGGCCAGACAAAGCGTGTCGTGTATTTCAGGCTTGGGAGACATGGCCGTGTCCAACACTATTGGAAGCAACGTTTTTGACATCCTAGTAGGCCTGGGCGTCCCTTGGGCAATCCAAACCATGTGTGTGGACTACGGCTCGGAGGTGATGCTTGACCCCCACCTTTCTGTTTTGTACCCCTCAACTCCACTTGCTGACTCGTAACACAATTGCGCTAAAGTGAGCCGATGATTCTGTCTGTGGCAGGTGATGATCAACAGTCGAGGACTTGTGTATTCCGTCGTGCTTTTGCTGGGATCGGTGGCCCTCACGGTGAGCTCTTGACTTAAGTATGAAATGCTGCTGCCATTTTGAGAAAAAAAAGGGGCGAGTCGATCAATAGGCAACAAACTTGTTTTTGTAACATTCGGTACGCTTCGCTTGCGACTCTGAACAGTATTGTTGACGTCGTCTTGAAGCACCCGTTACCGTGGCGACGCCAGAAACGAACGTCTTCCTCGTTAAAAAGCCCGTGCGCCGTCGAAATGAGTGATTTGGAAATCCCCTTATTACACTGTGATGTGTAATCGGGACAAAATTGGCACGTCACACAATAAAGGATAATCACGCGGGATTAATTTTCAGGCGTCCAATAATCTGCTGCTGCCAACTGTCATTGGGGCGGGGTCACTGACTTGTTTTGCACCCCGAACAGGTGCTGGGGATTCACCTGAACAAGTGGCGACTGGATCTGAAGCTGGGCGTGTACGTTCTGGTCCTGTACGCCGTCTTCCTGTGCTTCTCGGTCATGATCGAATACAACGTGTTCACTTTTGTCAACGTGCCCATGTGCTTTGACGATTGACATTCGCCACGTAACAGCAGCAGCAGCAGCAGCAGAAGCCAGACACCAAAAAATCCTCACAGCCCCCTCAAAGTCCCACCCTTCCTTCTAATAATACTGGACCTATCACTTTGAGTCTGTTTAGTCCCAAGTGTGTCCACGGGGTGGCGCGCTTGAGTCATTGTGCATCTTGTCTTCGCTCACACAGTGCCCAGTCCTTGAGGCTCATTTGGAGCCTTGCCTGCTACTGCAGTGCTGTGCTGCTGTCCACCTGTCTACTGTGTCCGTCCATTTAGCATGCCTTTAGCTGTCTCAGGTGGGGGACTCCTGAATCCAATACAGCCCCCCCCCTCCCCATCTTCGCCATGCCGTCACTAGTCATGTTGACAGAATCCTCACAATGGTTTACTGAGAACTCCAGGACCCAAAGAGAAAAGCACACTTTTTTTTTTTGCACCCCCATGGACGAGGGTCTTGTCCTTGGCAGCTCCCCTCCTATGGACACCAACTTGACAGCAAGAACTACAAACTTTGTCCCCGCAACCTTTTCTCACCTAACTTGATGAAAAAAATCAAAACAAACCCATTTCCGGATTGTTTGGGAAGCAACTTTTGAGGTGTTATGCAGCACTGCAACAAAAGTGAACTGTATTTATTTATTTATTTATTGTTTTGTTGCAAAAATCCTTCCATCTTTTGCAAAAGACCGAGGGAGAGCATGTTGCCACGCAAAACAACTTTGTACGCCGACTTGCTGAATAGAGATCCGAAGACCCGCCGCGGGGCAGCACGCTCACTCAGCTCAACCGTCTGTAGACCAGTAAGATGAATTTTTATTTGATTTTCAACTTTTGAGGCAAAGGAACTAGACCACCCCCCTGACCAGTAAAGAGGGGGTGGGGGGCGGTGCCGACAACAGCCACCAGTGATCAGGGACAGCTCTTTGGTAGGGGGCGGGGGGTGGCTACCGTATTGATGAGTTGTATGTAGATACTGCACTTTAACAGCCATCTCATTCTGAATCAACTAGTGCTTCCTTTGGTGTGTGTGTGCGAGTGTGTGAGTGATATACGAATGTGTGTGAATATGATGAGCACACCCGCCTCTTGTCCGCAGTGCATGCTGGGATGTTAAATGCAGTGTTCCCCTTCTCCCTCAAGCACAGCGTAAAGGCCTGCTTGTGTCTGTCAGACATCTCCATGGCAACTGCCTGGTCCAGTTTTACAAAAAAAATAATAATACAAATCGGCAGCTACAATGCAATTTGTTGCAAAATTGCAAGCAATGAGCCGAGCCACAGAGAATTCTGACAATAATTGGAGGGGGGGGGGGGGGGTGATACTCCTGTGCCACACATGGCGGCAGGCACTTGTATATGCAATCTCAATGTCATGATTTGTGTGTGCGTGTGTGTGACGTCAGGCTCCTGCCAGGTCACCATGATGATGTTGTCCGTCCAGTACTCAGTGTGAGCTCACAGGTGTTTTTTGTTTTGTTTTTTTTATTATTATTGTGATTGCTGTTGAACTGAGCCAAAGGATGGACACTATGCTCCCCCCCCCCCCCCCTTTTTTTAATTTTTTTTTTTTTTTTTTTTACACAAAGGGCCAAAAGAAGCAACATGGATCGATGTTTTTTGTTTGGGCTTTGTCACTTTAAGAGGATGAGAGCACTTGGGGGAGAAGCAAAGTTGGACCCCGTCCCCAAAAAATGCTCATCCGTTTCGATGCTGGATGGAGGTGACCACACAGGGCCCATCTGTAGATACACTTTGTCTGGAACCGGCAAAAAATGTTTTTTTTTTTTTTTCTCATTTTCTTCATCTTGAGGCTGCTCTGCGCGGTCCAAGCTTAGTTGCCAGGTTGGAGTTTTTTTTTTCCTTAACTTGCTTTTGTCAGCGAGTCTTTTTTTCTGAAGGAAGAGGGGAAAAAATGATTATTTGATGCAGACTGGATGGGAGTCTGCGTGTGCTCAACTATCACGCATACGTCATGGAAAGGTGACGAAAACACGAAACGTCTCATGTGTATTTCTTTGATTGAATGCGACCTGATGCACTGTGAGCTCAATGTGATGTGGGAGTTGTCAACAATAATAAAAAAAAGTCTATTTAATGTTAGGTACTATTAAAAAAAAATACTGTATAACTTATATGAATGTATCGTCTTGCTATACTGGACATATCCAACCAATGCATTTTATTGTAAAGCAATAATGTGAAGAAAAAAAAATAAAATGGCAAAATCGTTCCTGTACATTTGGCCTCCTGACTTTTTACAAATTCAAGTTGAACGCCATCGATGCAGAAAATATTTATACAAAACTAAATGGAATCTTATCTTGAAAATTTAAAAATACCCAAGTGAGAATAAGCCTGATAATAACAGTTACATAAAACTCTTTTCACCAGCCAGCGTGTAAGATTCACTAAAACCGCCAGGGGGCAATGTTGATACACGAGTCAATTGTTCGTCCTCCTTATTGAGGCAAACCGACACTGCATGGCTTGTGACTATAAAACCGTGACAAAGCTATGGCTGCAAGGGTTTGAACAAATGGGGAAGTGTGTTTGTGTGTGTGTGTGTGTGTTGATGATAAAAGTGTGTATTCTTTTAATGAGAGGTACCCGTTGCATGGGCCTACATGGATGCTGTGCAGCTTCCTAATGGGCACACACTGAAGAGTTCCCTAACAAGCAGCGAGAACCTGCTCCAGTGAACATGGACGCACCCGGACTTTCGTGACCACAACACTGTCATCCCACCAGAACTTGTACATCTCTCCCCTTGACATTTTTTTTTTTTTGCAAGACTGTGCCTGTTGGTTTTTATTTTTTTCCTGCTGCTGCTTGGGCGCGTTGCTGAGCTGAACAGTGATGGATGTTGAACCAACTGGGTTGGTGGTTCCGCTTCGTTGCAATTCTTGTTACATCTAGGAAAAATGGCCGAGTCAGTGCTTTTTTTGTCCCCTCAGCTTGACCGATTGATTGCCCCCGCCCTCCATGCTGAAATCAACAGCCACTTCCTGTTCAGCGATTAAAAACGACAATGTGAGCCAAACAAAATTAATTAGGTTAATGAACAAGTTGTGAACATTTTCTAAAAATCCAATCACATACACAGGACATTTAGTGTGTGTATAAAATTAGATACTTCTCCATCACTTCATCTCCTGGAGCGTTTGAACTTTGGGTGACCTCCCTAAAGTAGCCTTGTGGTGGGGAGGCGTTGGCCATCTTTTAACACTCACATTCACACCTCGGGACATCTTCGACGAGAATAAAGCCAACATGCACTTTTGAGAGGATGCCGGCGTGTGTGACGATAAGCCACGCTTCATCTCCTCCTGCTTAATTATTTGAGTTAGCATGACTGAAATTGTTCCAATTGCAAAGCGATTGAGTAAATTGTTCAATTAGCCAAATAGCTGCTAGTTGTGCAAATAAGTGTAAGTACTCGTTTATCGTGCAGACGACGAGATTCACTCTTGGTGTGTTTTATTGTAAGAATTCCAATTTTTAAAAAAATGATATGCCATATATGGCATGTCATTTAAAAAATATATATTATATAATATAATTTAATAAATATTAATATAAAAAATTATGTATATATAAAATAAAATAAAATAAATATATATACATATGTATATATATTATTATATATATATATTTCGCTGTGCCTTTGCTGCAGGAGAAATTCTTCAAACACACAGCATGCTTTCTTCTTCTGTGGTGGGCCAGCGTCACATTTAGATTCCAATCAAGCTCCGGGTCATAGACCACGTTTCTACCGGCTTAGCTCAACAATCACATTCAAGATTCTGGTATTGCAAGCGGCCCCCTTTGAACTCAATCACATTGGCCCACACGGTCTTAGCGGGGGTCTTTGCTAGCGATGCATGGACATAGCATGTTTCTCCTTAATGGGAACCTTACATGTGTTTCCTCACTTTGTTTTACATCTGCCGTCGAGCTGTTGCCCTCATCTATTATCTTGCGGCTTGTTTGTCTGGAAAACTTTTTCCATCCAATTGTCTCCATACACCAAGGACATGCAGCATTGTTGTCTTAACAGGTGCGAGATGACGTTGAGCATTTTCTCTCTTTTCTAAAAGTCATCAAAGACCCATTCATCAGTTGTCTCGAAAAGGTCACCCAGAGCGATTGTCCCGGCGTGGTTGCAATAAGAGTGATATTTTATCTGCGGCGAACGACTCAGAAAACAGTCACGGCCGACATTTCCAAAATGTTAAACCCGTTCAATATTTACGGTTGCAAATGGCTGCTTGAGTTGACGAAACACAATTCGGCCAAGCCGGAGGCTCGTCTCAAAAGAGTGGTGGGGTCGCTTTTATTTTTCAAATTTGATACCTCCTGACGTTATAATATGATGTAAAATTGATAAGGTTCACGGACAGACCTGGAAATGCACAACTAAAGCGTTTAACACGCGTGTCGGAAACAACCGAGCAGCTGTTTTATGAGTGAGCGAGGGTGATTTGCATTTAGATTAGTGTTTCCGACCAGCGTGTGATGACACACGAGATGTTTCCTTCCGAAAGTGGGACCGTTGAAGCAAGTAAGTGGACAAAATGAGCGCTAGTCTAAGTGACTTTGATTTTATTTTACTTGGGGACTCTGCACTTCTAGATCCGAGCAAGATGAAAATCCGGAATACTGAGATTATGGATGACTCGCTTACGGGGCCTGTGAAAGGTGATCCGTTGCGCAAATGCATTATTTAACTTTTTCATTTGCTTTCCTACCTTCACTCGGACAAGATTTATTAAAACAATCGCGCCTAAACCCGACGGTGAAATCCGACAGATTACCATCAATGGTCGGCCTCAAGTATCCCGAGAGACATTTTCCTAATTAAACTCGGGCTCTGGTTCTTAATTGCCTTTGAACAGATTCCATACAAACAGATTTAACAGCAGCGGGGCAAACTGCGACATAAACTGCTGGTGTGAATTAAAAGATAATAGCAACACAATTACAGTTGTTGCCGAGTTGAGACCTCGTGTGTAATTAAATACTTTGACAAAGCGAGATTAACTGTCACAACGGCGGACAAAATGGTGTTTGGAATAAAATCCGATGACAAAATGAAGATTGAGTCTAAAATATTGCTTCATTTGAAGTCAGATCGAGACAAAAGCAGTGTTGTGAATAGTTGCGCTTGGGCTAAAAAAAAATATATATACGTATATATATATATATACACATATATATATATATATATATATATATATATATATATATATATATATACATATATATACACGCAGCACTGAGTGATGCCCTCCACTTTGTTGGTGGCCTTCCACTCTTGCTTGCTTGGCAACTTTTCTACACCAGTCGCGTTGTTTGTTTGGCGGCCATAACATTTATATAGAAGCCACTTAAACGTATGTTGGCTTGGATTTTTGCAGGCTTGGATAAAAAGGAATTTCCTTTCATGACGCGCTGAGGAGTCCTAGGTGAGGTTTTAAAATGCGGGCTAATTATTTTTGCGACTTGGTAGGGGGAATTTAGTATGCAACGTAAAACAAATGTCATTAAAGTTGCTGCCAAGATTGTTTTTTATTAAAAAATTGGCAAACTTAGCAGTAAACATTAACACCTATGGACAATTTAAAGAAGCTGGTGGGTCTGTTCTAAAAATAGCTAGCCAGTGGGACATTGTGATTTCCGCGCAAGAAATGAAAGATATTTTGGAATGCTAATTATTATGAGAACTCATTAACACGGTCAACAACACTTAATACGACATTAATAAAAAGTAATTGCATTGCGTTAATTTGTGGACAAAAAAAAATCTGCCAGCCTCCAAATTGAATTCCAAGAATATAAAAATGAATCGTCATCAATAATCTTTATTAAAACATCATTGGCCTCCCGCTCGTAGATAATGTACAGCGTAATCATAACGACAACAATATTAGGAATGAAACTAAAGTCTGTTGCACATATTTAATTTCTTCTTTTTTTTTTTATCTCTGTGAACAAAACACTCTGATATTTCTTTTTTTACTTTTGACACATTTTGAGGAATGTACAGTTGAGAAATATATTTTTTTTCTCTCCTCCAAACATCAACACACAATTTTATCTCACTTGCACTTCACACATAAACACACACGCCTGTGTTACAAAATGACCTGTAATAACCCCGCCCCAGGCCCCTCCCACCTGTGGTAAACAAGCACACATTTGCACACATACTTGCAGGCATATAGAATTGTGTGCATGCTCTTCCGACGTAATGTGTGTCTTTGTGTGTGTGCTCGCAGTGCCTCTGTGGTGCTTGGCTTTAATCAAACCCGTAGTTCCAAAGCGCCCGAGGCTGCGGTTTCCTCAGGTTACACAACACAAACGCACGAAGGCCGAGCGTCGGGCCGCTATCGACCCGTTGCCGCTATCGACCCGTTGCCGCAACGCGCCAAGTGGTTCGCCGTGGCCGTATGTCAACGTCTGCTCCTCTTTTCTCCCAATTGGAGGGAAACGGGGGAAGCTAAACGTTGCCTCGTTTGGTGCTGGTACCGGTGACCTTTAGAAAATAGAAGACACTTAAAGCGAGAGGGACACATTTTTTACACAACATAAATTTCCTGCTCCGTTGGGTTTTGGAGTCTCTCGGCGCAGTCTGAACTTTTAAAACACATGATGGTGGTACCCAGTTGAATTTGTCCCGTGACCAAGTTTGTAGATGATTTTTTCCCCTTCCCCCATCTTTTTTTTTCTTCTGTCTAGAGAAGCTTCAACCTCATTCCAACGTCGAGCGTCATGTGTCAATGACGTCCTGAGCCGGAGTGGGTTCGTGCGGCAAAGCGGTAGCGTTGGGCAGTGTCTGCGTGTGCCCGACCGAGTTTTGTTGCAGTTCCATAGCCATGGCGTTCTGCGGGTGAGGGAACTCCTTGACCTGCCGGCGGTACTCCAGGAAGGTGGAAGCCTTGGTGGCGATGGCCACCACGTTCTTGCCCACAAAGATGGTGGACACGCGGCTGTCCTGAAAGAGCACCATGTTGACGCCTCGGATCAGGATGGTGACCATGTTGATGGTGACCAGGCTCAGGACCGGGTAGAGCATCATCTTCTGGGGGGTCATGTGCTCGCCTTGCATGCTGATCTCGCTGAGCGACACGCAGGGGAGGATGAGGAGCAAGATGTAGCAGTAAAAGAACATCAGGCCCTCAGCCCAAATGGGGAGTCCCGTGCGTTGGGGTTCCCACAGATTGGCTTGAATGTCCAGAAGATCCAGCAAGTCCAACGCCACCCAGAAGAGACGGCTCCGCATGTCCTCCTTCTTCCGGAAAGTTCTGACGTATTCCATGCTGTCGAGAGCCACCAGAACCAAATACAAACCGGGCACGCACACGGATAAAAGTAACGTCAATGCTTTCCGCGCCACCGTCTCCAGACTCTTCCTGTCGGCTTTGCAATTCTGGAAAACGAAGTACAGCTTGATCTCCAGCACGAAAATGTACAAGAACCAGAGGATCATAGCGTAGCCCCGCCGGGCCGTGCGCACCTCGGCTCCGACCCACACCGCTACGTAGCGTAGCACGATGAGGAAACACACGTCGCCCACCAACACTATGATGCACACGCCGATTTTTCTCGGGCCTTGGTTCTGCTCCACCAGGTAGGCGTCCATGAAGGCCATGCTGGTCATGATGACAATGGTGGTCAAGCACACGTGGCGTTTATCGGGAGGCGGCAACACCATGGCGGGGGCACCTATTGGCTCACACTTGACACCTTTCCGGGGGGGATTGTCTTAACGTCCGACTACGAGCGGGCGCGCCAGTACTGGAGCATCACTTTGTTACTTCCATCGATTTCGCTGGGCCCGCCCCCCGCGAGCGGCGGAGCTCTACGGCCGACACGCCATGACTGATGGTAATCCACACGCACTGCCACAGCCGGCTTGGTCTAACAGACGTGAGACGGGGGATTGCTGCAGTGCAGGAATATCAAGGGAGGAGTTCTGCGTACAAAGCAGCGATCCGGCTCGTGGATTTACGCACGCCTGGCTTAGAATCCCTCCACGTATGCGTCCTGCAGATGCCGGTGCACCCAGAGCGAGGAGTCTGCAGTGGCCTGGAGCCTCCCCCCTCCCAACACCGCCATAAATCACACAGACGGCAGGTCAACGGCCCGGGAGGCCTTGCGTCCTACGCCGGCAACCCCGCGGGGAGGCTCTTCCACCAGGTTGAATATCCATCCTTCCCCCTCCCTCCTCCTTCTTGCCACGTGGTAGCTTCCCCTCAGCCTGGAGCGAGATGAAATGAAGAAGAGGGATAGAGGGAGGGAGGGATGGTGGTTTAGGAGGAGGTGGAGGAGAGAGAAAGCTGTCAGCACCACAGGGTATATAACACAGTTGTCATTGCCAGCAGCCATTGCACACGCCAGCAGCCAAGTGATGTGTCAGCTTGGCACCAATGCATATAGGACAAGACAAGGTATAATAAGATTGCTTCACCTTTCTCTCAAGAGCGTGTCATGCGTCTGTGGTCATCGAGCCGCGTGCCTCCCTATCCTCAAATGAAATTCCATTTAGCACACTGCACCCGGCGGTGTCATTTTGATCGGAGCAGCTCATTCCCAAGCCACATACAAGAAGCTACTTACCCCCGTATCCGCTTTTTTTTTTTTGCACTTCATTTTTCTGCATCATTACCCTGCACTACAGTTTCAATTTGAGCCAAAGCAAATGAAGAAACAAATACTTCATTTCCTGTGTGTAGCGGGGGTGGCAGTTTCCAAAGTATAACAACGGCTGCTCCTGCTGTAAATTTAAATAGCTCATTGGTGTCTACTGGACTTTATCACATGTGCACACCCAATGAGGAATTATGGTGCAGTATATTGCCGAACCTTAATTTATAATCCCTAGGTTAAAAAAATATATAAAATGGGAGACAGGTTAGGGAAGCACTCCAGAAAGACTGCTCTGATTTGCTTTTGTCTTTAATTAAATCTATTATCGTACTAATTCTGCATTTTAACCACATGAAGCACTTTGTGCTGTAGGAATAAAATGGACTTGCTCCTCTCGTTTGGTTTCATTTTCTTTCATTTGTTGATGATATGTTGTGTGCTTTGGTCTATTTAAAATTCATGCCACATAGAGCTGCCGCATACTTCACTACAAAACAGTACCCGAGGTACTCCAAGTCGGTCGTCATAGGGTTCATAAATAACATGACATGCTTCAGTAGTGCTGTAAAATACTTTTGGTCCACTGCAGTAAAAATAAGTAAGCGTGGTTTCTGTTACATGCAATTTTGCAATTTGAAGTAAAAAAAATAATAAAAAAGACCATATTGTCTATGTGAAGCCCTTTGAGACTGCTTGTGATTTAGGGCTATACAAATAAACTTGACTTGACTTGACTTGATATTATCCATCTTTTTTTTTTTTTTTTTTTTTTTTACTGCAGGGGCCTATGCGTATCTATATCAGCTGACTTTATGTGAGAACAGCCAACATGACGATCACTAAAGAGGAACAATTTATGTTATCATCTTTCTTCAATGTGAGGTTGCCTTTTTATTTCTTACAATTTAATTTATTTACGACAAAAATAACTATGATGATATTGTCTAGAAGAACCATAAAATTGCAAATAAATCAGGCAATTGCATCGTCAAACTCATCCTCCCTCTCGCTGACCTCCCATACGCAATTTTATTAAGACAATCGCAATTCTTTTTTATATGCCATAACACTAATTTCCGAGTTGTTCTTGAACGCATCGTTAGGGACGGCTGGTGCGTCACGAGCGTAGCAGGTGTTTTGGTGAGTCTAATGATGCCAAGGCTGATAAAATGGTGGACGGAAAAGCCATGTAAGTTGAATCATTTTAGTACTTTTCGTTAATGTAGACAATTCATGACCAATTAGACCTCAATTTTGTGTGTAATAAGCTTGTATTTGCGTGGGCATGTGGTTATTTTGTGACTTTATTAATATTATTTACTATGTAAATGTCAACTTTTAATTAATGCGTTTTCCCAGTACAGGAAAATCAGTGGAGTCAGGAATGTTACAAATTGCTGAGATATTTTCTTTCATTGTACCACTAAAAGTGCACAAGACATGTCAAATGTGTCGCTTAATTGACTTTGTAAAAATGAAATTAAAAAAATCCAGGAGTCCCTGACATATTTCCTCGGCATTCAGAGAGTTCCAATTAATTACGACGGAAAGAAAGACACAAAGCTTCGTCATCTCCTGACACATATAAATATTTCAATCATAATTTGGCTTCCGCTCTTAGTGTGCTTTCCAACTTCAAGGTAATTAAATCACTTTAAATGATCAATTCAAATGATCATGCTCGGTGTGAAGTGCTTAAGTTTCCCTTGTAGTATTGAAAATGTTGCTGTAAGCACATTGAAGTTATGCAGAAGTAGAACCGCACCCTACCAGGCGATTGAAGTATTGATATTAAATCCATTTGCAAGTATAATGCATGATGACTCAGTGTGTTTGACCAAAACAACACTTCATGTTTATTTAAAAAAAAAAGAAAAAAAGTAGAATTATGTATTTCACACCCCTGAAGGCATTTTAGTTGTTTACGACTTTGCAATTTTAAATGAGTAGCCAAATATGACATTCTATCTCTCCTCTCAATATGATAGGAGGAATTTACAGGCAGTTCAAATGAAAGCTAAATTAACTTTTTGACGAGGTTATATGACATCACTGGCAACGTCTGCCAAACAGTCTCATTAGTAATCCAAGCATGGGTATGAATGTAGAAAACCCAAATTATGTCGAAGGCTGCCTAATAGAGAGATTACACTCCTAAAACGATGATTAATTGGCTGATTAGGAGAATGCTGCGAATCATTTTCATGTTATGTGGAGGAAGACCGCACCCACATATAGACGGAGCATCACCTCGCTGTTTAAATTGAAATAAAAAAAAAAGATGAGATGCTTCATACCTAATGAATTGATCATTCAAAAGAGTGGCTTTGAATTTAGAGGCATGCATGAGATGCTAATAAATGTTGAGAGCAAGTCATTCTTGATGTTTAAAAAAAAAAAAAAATGTTTTTGTGGTTGAGAAGATTTGATGTGCACTGCTATCTTGCATCCATCATTTAATTTGCTCATCTCTGGTCTAGGTGCATCTTGTGAATGATTCAAAGGTTCAGAACTGGAGAATTCTGGCTTCCTAGGTAAGTGTTTTTTTTTTTTAAATTTTTTTTTTTAATTTAAGACACAGTAAACCACCCTCAATTTTTTGGATGTTGTTCCAATACACACAAAAGATGTGAATACCAAAGAACCAGAATTTTCTAGAAGAAATGAACCCTGACCTTTCTTGAATATTTGCTGACAGCATTTGTTTTGTTTGTGTGTAAACGCTAAACTATAATAGCCTCCATCCCCTTCCGATTCTAACATGGCTCAAGTGCTCCAACCCAAATCGTTAAACACATCTCGCTCCCTTGCCTGGAATTACTTTGCCATGTTTGCTAATCGTATTAAAGTGGCCCTCAAGGGAACAAGTGTGGTCCGTGTATTGTACACCAGACCCGCTCCAATATAGACAAAGCAAATTAAAACAACTGAAGGTATTCCTTTTTTCCATTTTATATGGTCTGAACACATTCAACACCTTTGCGCTTAATATTTTGCTCATACAATTCTCCAAAAGCAAGGCCAAATGTGCTAAGGTCATTCTCGGGTGAACTTTCCTACAAAACGAATGTTCTGAAACGTTTTTGAGATCAACAAATGCACTAAGAATGACTCACAATGGCCGGGCAAGGCTGCAATGTCACACTTTGTGCTTTCCATCTATTCATTCCATTCAAAGTCCATTTTGTACACGCACATCTCTTTCGTTCCTATTTTTGCTAGTTTTCAAGAAGTTATTTGACGGTTTTGACTGATGCGTCTCCTTCACCATGTCTTGTTGTGTGATAAGAACCAAAAGCTACACGCTCGCGCATAACTGGAAATAAACCGTCATCTATCTCCGAGCTGTCACGGTTTCTAAATGGAGGTGGGTGTTGATCAAATGCGGCTAAAATTAAATGCGCGTCGCACAAACCAGAGGACGCCACTTGCAGTGGCTTAGCACGTGTCGCTCGGAGAATTTCCACTGAGCGCTACTTAATACCGGCCAATAAGTGATGGCTGCAGATCACCGTAGGCCAAACTCGCGGCTTTAGTCGGCAGCTATTTGTTTCTCTCACTCTAGTGGGTTCAAGTAATCTTCCCAAATGAATTTTACCCTTCCATTAGAGTACCTGCGTGATGGGCGTTAGCCATCGACCGCAGTGCAATTACGAAGTATCAGTCAGGAGATTGAAGGAGGTAAACCAATTTGACGAGCAAAAAGGACATTCATTGTCTTTTCACTCTATTATTAAACCGAGTTGCACTCTTGGAGAAATGTCAGACTCTAAAGTCCCTCCCACTCCCCGGCCAATTCATTATAGAGTTCCTAAGCATCGACCATAACCGTCTAACGAAGTCAAGCTAAAGTAAATGAGCACTGACGGGAAGACGACGACACACAATGGCGCTCAGCAATGGAAGTCAGCCAAAACCGTGTTAGCATCGGCAGCGTTTTATCGATTTGTACAGTGGTTATCTTCTTTTTACACTTGCGCACCAATTACAACTTAGTGTGGGAGTTCTGTAAGAGTTTTTAGGAATGCTTGACTGCACTATTGTATCTTTTTTTTTTCCCTTTTCTCTTTTACTTCTCTCTCTCATTTTAAAAAATATTTTCTGAACATTAACCTGGCTCCCAAAACTAAAGGTTAAGCACCGAAAAGATGAGTCACTCAAGAAGTCCTGTAAATGTCAACTAAACTTGAAATAAAATCCAAAATGATGCAATATGTCAACTTGGATGACAAATTTAGATATTCAACTTGTTCCCTGCGCAGATTATGATAAATATAATCCAGATACTCTACAATATCTTTTGTGGTTTTTTTCCAGATCATCTTTTCCAGAACACTGATAAACATGTAGCGGGGAAGTCGATTCAAGGTTGCCTGAGAAGTAAGTCTTATCTACCGTCCGTTCCCCTTTTATGATTGATGATGCCGAGATTAAAAAGCAAGAACCTCCGAACTGCAACGTGGACATGCCACCCGTATCGTGCCGCCAGCAATCAAACCTATTACGACTGATTTGAAAAGGATCAACAATCCCTCACTGTTAATTTTGTTCAACTGAGGCCGTCGTGATTACCATAATTAATTTTTTTCCCAATTTCATTTCAAACACGGAAGCTTTGTTAGCATGCTCCTCCTACATGATCCCATCATTTTAACTCCCCAGCGCACTGATGGCGCTATTGTAAACGTCCATATTGAATTGCCCTATACAATATTCCTGTCACAATAATCGGGCCATACGTGCAGTTCATTCAAGCATCGGGATTTTATGCGCAGTAATTATGCAGAAATAGCAACGTATTGTTCCGTCAATAATCGTCTCTCTTAATCCCACCTTGCAATTCCTCCACCTGTCCATGTCAAACATGGCCACCCCGCGGGGCGACGGAATCCATCTTCGCATTCGAGTCACGCCGCATTACTGCTTGCTCGATTTCACTTGAGGCTAAAATGACTTTTCAAAGACAAATATCTGGCAGGACTTCTTCGGTATTCATCGCATGTCCTGCGTGTCAGCATGAAGAAAAAAAAAATCATCAGAATGATAACCTGCCAGGAACAGCTGAATCATGTGAACAATGTGCGGTATCAAGTTGTTAATGAAATAGCCCGAGTGTGCCGATGCAAATCTTATGAAGTACTAAGACTTCATGAGCCTTCTAGAGTTTGCATAAAACATTCACACACCTGTCACCTTCAATATGTCGTGGGAGGCAAAGGAAACACAGCAGGGGTAGGGAGAAAAAAAAGAAAAACGGGATGAGTGGAAAGAGACCCAGCATGCAGAGCAAAGGTTGCTGTTGCATGTGATTGATGAAAAGGCAAAGGAGATGCGATACCGAGAGGATTTGATGCGCTGCTAATGAGCCAGGAGTTAAAATGGATTGCTTAGCGGGGGATTTAAATATTACCAGCCGAGGATTAATGATGGGCCAAGTGAGACATTTCCCTTCCTGCAAGTCACGTGGGAATATTTTGGAGAAGTATCACATTAAAAAAAGGACGAAACACCGCGGCCATTCACGTTTTTTTTGTATTTCTCACCACCCGCATTGTGCGAAGGGTAAATAAAATCCTCCAAGCTTTTGCAGCCTGTTATAAAAAAAAAAAAAAAAAAAAAGTCAAGAGTGGAAATTGCCATTTTGGAGCGAAAAATATGTGTTCACCCCATCTCACACCTCAAAAAGAGTTCTGGTGCCATGACTCTGACTTGCAGCCAATCAATCTGTCACAACAGCTCAAAGGGCAGACCTCTGCGAGGGCGCAAGCCTATTCAGCCACAGAATGTGACTGAAAAAAAAAAAATTCCCCAAACCACAAAAAATATTTTCCGTAAAGCTCTTCTATATGTCAGAAAATTGGCCTGTCTGGCATATTCAAATGATTCCCCAGCCAGTATGAATAGGAATTGAATTCCATGAAGGCAGTGTGCAAACTTGCTTGATAAACAGCAATTTGCATATTTCCGACCATCATCAAAAACACAAAAGTGCAAAACACGCCGGCCTATTAGCTCTGACAATAAAAGTTCGGCTATTCCACTCGCCGCACTTCTCTGACTGATCTTAAATGATATCACAGGTGTCACTTTGCCAAATCACTTCATACCCGCTGCAAATATTAATTAACATGCTAATTTGCAACACAGCCGGGTCATTGGTGCACCTCTCTGATAGAGCGTTCCACTCACCAGATTGTCACATTTGCAACCATTAGAGCCCGAGTATTATCTAATAACCCATCAACTTGTCGGATGTAAACAATCCCACAAAGGCTTTGCAGGCAGATGGGGCCCCGCTAATTAACTCCTTTTAATTTGTGCCTTTCAAGCTAGTAACCCATTCAAGACTGGAAAAGCACCATTAAGATATCCTATTAAAACATGATGTGATTATTATTTTACACCCATCAATTATTGTCCCTTCTTTTGGAAGCACAATACCTCACATGCATATAGTGGGTCGATGTTAATGATTACCTCAAAATGCCACCGTGAGTTTATTTATCTTTTGGTTTCCCCTCACTTTGGTTTAAAGTAATTCAGGGCACGGCCTCCCAATGGGCAATCTTTGCTTTTCCCTTGACCAACATGGTTAGTTTCCGCTGTAGTAACCCGCTAACATTTGTAATGTCGTTTGACAGAAGCAGGGCCGGAATTAACTGCCGTCCGTGTTGACATGCAATTTAGTTTTTGCTAATTATAGTGCACGCCGATCATAAATAATTCGGTGCTCCTCTGCTATCCTTCACCAGCTCGCTTTCATCCTACAAACACGCGCACATGTATGCTAATGTGGACGGATGCTTTTGCAGCGAAGGCAGAGGCAGGGGGGGGGGGGGGGGGGGGAGAACATTGAGCCATGCATCTCTCCCTTACAGTTAAAGGCCATTCATAAATAGCGAGCCTTCACTCTGTCCTGCGGTAACCGATCCCATGAGTCTCCAGTGGCTCCGCCTCCCTCGAGCAATGCTTTAATAACACCAGCACTGGCAAAAAGATGGAAGCATAAAATGCGTCTCGACAGGAGCCGAGGAAAGTCTCATGGAAAGTTGCCCGCAAACAACAAAACATGCCGTCATTGTTGTTAGAAGAAACCGCTTTTCATTTTTCTGTATTGTGTAGTCTGAAAGCACGAAAGGAACCTCCGTACTATAAATATGTATAGGCTGTAATTTAGTCGAATGACTCATGCCTGTGTCGCCATGTCAACTCGGTCACTGTGATCAGACTAAATATGGAAAAAAAATAGTCAACCCAAAAGACTACTTCAGTTGGTTTTCGGGCTGCAGGAAAATTTCTCCTTACTTTTATTTTGGATCGGACAAACCATTGCTAGCGTTGCGCCGCATTGTTAGCCATTGACCTATTTGTTTGTTTTATGTACTGCGCCGTAGCTCGCCTTTTGCCGGCTACGAACCGATAATGTCAAATAAACGTCTCACTCTACAAGCTGTCCTGGGGAATAGAAATCAATGCGGCAATGATTGGAATACAAATTTGTTGCTTGTTTTACTTTCTGTCATAAATGCCCAGCACCCACCGGGCGAAAAGCGTCTATTTTCGCCCTGCTTTCTTCGCTATCTCTCCGAGCCTGTTTGACCTGTGCTAAGGGGATAAAACTGAGCCTTCCCTCACATCTAACAATCTCCCGCTTCCCTATTACGCCGAACGACTGTAGTTGTACACGTCTCCCTAAGGGTCACGTTTTCCAAGCCGAGCTCACATTCTTCATGTTTACATTGCGGGATAGCAAGGACAAGTGATCGGAATCGGAACACACACATTAAGAGAACCACTGCGCATGAATGAAACAGTCAATGTCAGAATATGACTGAAATATAAAAGATGTTTCCGCAGTAATATTACAGAGTAGGGTCATAATTAATATTATGCCACCTTGGAGGGACACCACTTAGACTCTTTCCCAGA
Source organism: Syngnathus typhle (assembly GCF_033458585.1). Taxonomy (NCBI): domain Eukaryota; kingdom Metazoa; phylum Chordata; class Actinopteri; order Syngnathiformes; family Syngnathidae; genus Syngnathus; species Syngnathus typhle. The sequence goes on along the minus strand of NC_083759.1, from coordinate 5,975,177 downwards.
TATGGATCATGCCCGCCGGATAAAATTCCCCTTTCGCCCGCTGCCTGTGTTGAGCAATGTCTTTTGCTTAAAGGCAACGCTCAAGTACTCCCCTGCGTCGCCACGCTGGAGCCTTCTTTAGTGCAACTGTCAAAAAGCCCACACGGACTTCCGCAGCAGTGCCGCCCTTTGCCAAATACGAGACCGCAAGATTTAAGACCGGAGCAGATAGCAGAAGTTGCGCCGCTCCGGCTTATACATCACGGCCGACTTCTCTCGGGGTTTTTTACTTGCCAAGTGTTGATTATCTAAATGATGACTCCACCGTATCTTAAATTAGGCTGCTGAAGTATCAGCTCATAAATTGCATGGATGGAATGACAACCCCCTGCGGCAAAGAGCCTCCTGATGTAGTACAATGTGCTATTCTTTCATTTGGAACATGCGAGTGGGTGCTGCATCTGCAGAGTAGATTAGAGTCATAAAACTTGGCGCTTAGATGATGTGACATTTCACCCTGGCTGTAAAATCTCGGCACGGTGCTCATACCGTCTCGCCCACGGTGAATATGTTAATTGTCCACATAAACAACGGGACAACATTATTGCATGTGCAATTATCTTCTAAATTAAACAAATCTATGCCGATGTCTGACTCTAATCATGCATATATTTAGATGATCCAAGTGTAATAAAAGCGGCTCAAGGTCAAACACTGAAGATTGTACCACCCCCGGATAGAAGATACTAATCCGAGTTTTCACGTTTTACAGCAGCTACCTCCTTTTGATATTCAAGAATATGAAATTTCGGGATGCAGAAGTTGAAATAATTGCTTCAAGATCCCAACTATGGTTCTCAAGCAGGATTGGATTTTGTTCCACCTTAGACGTTCCATTCTCGGTTAACATCTTAAGCCAAGTACTAGAGTCTATTCTCATTTTCATTTTTTTTTTCTATTGCCCAGCATGCTTGCATTAGATGGCCATTTATCTTGCTCTTCTTTCACGGTAGTCTCTCCGGAACCAATAAGCAGGCGTGTCAGCCGGTTGTACAAGCAAAAGGAAAACGGGGACAATGAATGACATTGACAGGCGACATGCGTCAGAACGTCTGTTGTAAGGACACTGAACTGATGGTTGATAGCAGATGTGTGTCTAATTGCGGCGGGGTTGGGCGCCCTCAATACGTCTGTCTCCTCCATCTCTGCCTACCAGCAAAGCGCCCTTTGCAACTTCCAATCACTGCCTCTAATTAGAGGCCTTATCTCTGCCAATCACTGAGCCTTTTGCTCTTCTCCACGGCCCGCTGCACATTTAGCAGGCTAACAGGCATAGCCAAAGAGGCGTGTTGGTCATAGAGGACAAGCGGTAGATAGACAGGGAGGAGAGAATAAAGTGACACGAGACGCAGGAGCCTGCTCTCGTTGGAATTTTGTATGAAGAGTAATATACCCTGTTATACTATTTGTGGTTTACTCCGGGTGAAACCATTATCCTTCCTCATTTGAAAATACTGTACAAAATGGCAAACAAGACAGGAAAGAGAAGTTTCTCAAGGCCAACCAAGTTCCAGTAATAGATATTTGTCCCGCAGGGCTCAATGCCCATCCCACTGGAATAGTGGAATCTGCCTCGGGTATTGTTTAGGAGGCCGTAGTAGCTAAGTCAACAAGGACATGGCTTTGGGTTGAAATGTGGTCTTCTCACCCTTGAGCAACTCTCCCTTGACTTCTTGCTTGCTATCCTCAGTGGGAATTAGTTCTTTGCGGTGCATTGCATGCAATACCAATTAAACAGCAGAGTGAAAATTGAATTTATCCTCCGGGATGAATATAAGCTCAACATGTCCATGATAGTCAAATGGGTTGCCATGGGGATTTGCACATTAACTACTGACTGGGCTTGCACAAAATTGCTTTTTAAAAAATGTATTTAACTTGTTTCAGAAGAGTTCCAGTTAAACTTTACGAGAGTAGGAGTGTTTTTTCCCCCTAAATGCCATTAAACTGAGGAAAATGGATGAGTAATTATTTTTCCTGTCTCTTTAGATAATCGTCAAGATGGCAAGGAGAATCTATGCTCATCTGTAGTGGAAACGATGGTAAGTTTTCCGCTACGCTGCGGACAAACAGGAGAACACGACCCTCTTGTTGTAAAGTGATGCAATGTCATTAGCATTTGCTTACTTAGCCATTCGTTTTACTGTGTGCTTGTAAAAACTATGAACAGCACAGTCTATATTGACACCAGGGTAACCACACTCGAGCTTTCCAGGCAGTATTATAGCCCACTAAAGTAGGTTATCAGGGGTTGCCATGGCAATGAAAGAAATACTTGTCTTTAATTTCAGGTGATTTGCGGTTATGATGAGGTCACATTGCCCTCGGATCCTCTGTAGATTTTATTTTTCGGGGTTTGTTATGAATATCTATCAGGCAGTTTGCATTTCACAGGATTTCCAATCGCTTTGACATTTGAGTGCTTCCTGTGTGTTTGAGAGAGTTTGTTAGATAATGAAATTCTCGGGAGATGTGAACCGGGAAAGGGGTTGTGAATTTGATCTTAACAAGAAGGGACTTAAACAAACGGACGGACGTGAAAGTGTCCAATGAAACTTAAGAGCGTCAAGGTGAAAAGAAACCGACTCTCTCGCCTCCCCCTTTCTCAATGTCCGTCCGTGTTCGTTAGGTCGGGAACCTCTTGAAAATCAATTTAAGGAAATTAAAATTCCGCCAGAGTTCCATCATTAGCTTTTATAATTTCATCTTCCTCCTTCAGTGCCTTTATCCCAGAGCCACTCAGTTCATCTCTGCAGCACAACCCCGGTGAATAATTAACCGCAGTCGTGAGCGGGAAGCCGATGAACGACACAAGCGTTCTATCGTTCCCACACAGCCGCACACCTGCAGCGGTGGCGCGCTTTTAAGCTTCTTCCTGCTTCTTTTATCTCCCTACAGTTTGGCTTCAGCCCGACGTAGCGTGTCTTGCTCACGCTGGGTTTCGAACATGCGAAATCTGTCGTGCACATACAACTCGCACGTACGAATTTGTCGTCCACGTACGCATAAACGGCTAGCGCGGCTTTCAGGCTTTTTTTTTTTTTTTTAAGCTCGGGGAACTGAGGGCGGACTGCATATGAGAGCCCTCCCGCTGTGACACAGAAGGCGGCAAACCCATTAACCTCTATGAAGGAAAGGAAGGAACCATGTAGCGACTCGCCCAAATAGCCAATTTGGGATGGAAGTCGGAACGGATGGAAAACTTGACGGCGGCGCTGCTGAAACAGAACAAAAGCCTTAGCCGGGCTTTAGCGCTAAGTCTGGATATTGATGAACAAGTTCCTCTGCGATTAGTCAAAAGGCTCCGTTGGATCCTCTTCACGGAGGCCGGATCTGTAGGAACTCTGCTGCGGTTTTGAAGACATACAGCGATTGTGTCTGCTAATTGTTTTGCCGAGAATACATCGGCCAATAATATCTCGCCAAATGAAACAGAATGTCGACTCATGTATTGGCATGGAGACAAAGCCTCGGGGATAGATTCAGCAGACTTCCTGAACACATCTGTTCCGTTTGCCTCATTCATGCGTTTTATTGATTTTTTGTCTTTGCTGCATTTGTATTGCTCGACTTTAGATAGCAATTCACATGATCAAATATGAAACCTAACAATTTGACTGAATCTGACTCAACGCTCCGCTCTCACGATGCACTCCATCCGCAGTAGTTACCTAATTGATAACTCCGCCTTTGTTTTGACCTGCTGCTCTAAAGCACTTAGATTTGAAAGATTGTTGCAAGGAAAACAGCCCCACCAAAGTGTTGACTAATCGGTGCGATTAAAATCTTGACATCTGCTGGTTAATTATTTCCCAATCGCTTTGTGGCGATCATTTGTCCCTTAGATGAAACACAAGATCGTTAAACAAGTCTGGAGTAGCCAAAATGGCTGACGAATAAATTTGGAAAATGTAAACGTGACCTTAAATGTCAAATTTCGAAAGCTTTATGAGCCATAAGAGATGTTGACGTTTTGTCCAAACAGCATTCAAAAGGCATTTACCGTGGGAACCATATGGTGCTTGTTCCGTCACGTCTCCACTGAGATGTTGACGCAAGAAAGAAAATCTATTGCAACAAAGTTTTAGTCATTACGAGCAGACGGTTGCACAACATAGCTGATATTGATCTACTGAGACGAAGGATAACGTTCAAAGGCGTCATGCTTCTGGGACTCAAACGGTCTGGTTTCATTAAGTGTAAACATTGGGAAGAAAGAAATCATTTGAAATCGAAGAAAGTGGGAAATAAGGGAGCCAGACAAAGCCACCAAAACAAAGAAGTCCAAAAAAAAGTGTTTTTTCCTTTTGTAAGCCCTTCATGTTGCGAGCCAAGTCGGGATAAATGAGCATGTTTGCTGGATGATGAAGCTTTTCGGTTCGGTGGAGGCTGCAGCCCGTGTCTCTGGCTCTGACTTGAAACTGTGGGCAGCAAATTTCGGACACGCAGCCAAAGAGCCGTGTGGACAAAGATGAAGCACCCAACACTGCTTTATCTCTGCTTCTAGGAACAACACCCACATACAGTAAATGGCTGGGCCTTTCGAAGAATCAGAAGGAATGGACCCTTGAAACTGCTTGTGTCTGTTGTGTTCTGAGCCTTGTTTACTCAAAGCGCTGTGATTTAGTTCGGCAATACTGTCATGACAGGAAAAAAAAAAATAGTACAATATGTATCAGTTTGTTTTCAGTGATGGGCGAGTATCGGTACTTGTCGAGACGGTCGATAACAAGCCACCGATACTAAAGCGTCCCTAAATTATATAATTGCACTTGGGTTGACTATTGAATCTAAAATCTTAATTCTGTCCTCTATTTTATATTGATGTACAAAAAAAATGCATTGAGGTTCTTCTAGTTCTTTTTTTTTTTGGTAGTTTCCAGCTATGACTAGGAGAGTCAAGTCGTGATTGTCTGCGGAGTTGTGTGTAGTGTGGTGTGAAGAGTGTTTGAAATAACCGGCCTTGAAGTGTTGATAAGAAACAAGCCTTGAATTGAGTGCTTGGTGTGGCAGGCGAGGCGCGCCAATCGTTTCATGTTTATTTATCATTGTTTTTCTTTTTCCGTAGGTTTACGGCTAATTGCCGAGTAGAGTGGCTTTCTGAACGTCGATTAGCGCCCTACGGAGTTGAGAGGCAGTACGGATGTTGCGAGGAAGACGCAAAAGAGAGAAACTGCACATCAGTAAAAACAGGAAAAAAAAGGTGAGGCAACATTTATGTGTTGACACGTTGCCGTTCACTTTGTGGACACAAGCGGTATGTTTTAGGACGACATGAGTGCCGGCTCGCGTTGTGATGTTGCTTTTAAGTGCTGCAAGATGCGAGAGTGGGGAAACAAGGGGGTGAGTTGAGGTGATGGGGAGTGATGGCTGAAAGGAGCAAGCGAGCGAGACGCAACAAGAGAGAGAGAGAGAGAGAGAGAGGGAGCGAGACAAGTTCTCCACAGCCCAGAGGCAGTTACACACTAGCAGATGTTTCTGCCTCTCAACGCCAAGAACGTGCATCTCCCCAGAAAGCGGCTGCTGCTGCGAACTAATCAGTCCACCGGTGGTGGCTGCAGCCCGCACCCCCCCCAACCCCCCTCCCCTCCCTGTCACAAGTGATCTACATTGATGCTGATTTACGCTATTGTTAGAATTCCTTTCAGGGTTGAGGCGCTAATCCTGCAGAGCCGGCCCTCATACGGCGAGGTTATGACAGAGCTCACCTCAGATGCCTCATAATTTGCAAAGGGCGGCGAGTAGCAAACGAGTGGGCTGTAACGGGCAGCGTGCGGGACAATGGACGTTTGGCTCGAGCTTCTCCCTGCTGCCGCATGTTCGTTTCTGCTGCAATTAACTCAGCCTCGCTCGTAGAGCACTGCGACGTGGAGCGTCGACAAGTCCAGTGTCAAAGTCCCCGGGCCGAGTCTAATTACCAACAGCGCAATTAAAACGCACCTTCTGCAAAAATATCGACCATTAGCGGTTTTCCAAAGCAACAAATTCTCCTTGCTCCTTATTAACTACTGTATACTTTCCACATGGGCTCAGTTGAATATCGATTTTCAGTTTGGTTGGCCCATCAAGAGCAAAATGTATTTTCGCCCCCTCGGCTGAGTTACATTTTTGCATGCAGAGCTTGTTCACTTGTTGGACCATGCCATAATTTATTAAGATCTACATCACTGCATATGGAGATGCAGAATTGCGTGCAAGCACGTCTGCTACGTCTTCCCAAAGTGTAAAGTCTTGTAAAAATGACTCCAGAGTGAGACCTCATCTTGCCTAACCTTGCTATTTAAAGCATGACAGAATAGATCCAACCTAGGGATTTTGATTCACGGATTGCTGTGAATCTATAGCGAGCGTTATTGCATTAAGTCCCAAATTGCAAGCGACTTTTATTGGTTGGCCTCTGCCAACCTTCTGTCAAATTAATGAAAGATCGTCGGTCCAGGGCAAACAAAAAAGCCGGGCGCACACACGGGAACATCCAGCCCATCGGACCAACACATGCTCAGCGCACAAATGTATGCTCGGCAGCAGCACACAATACATCGTGTTAAGTACCGTCTGGACAGGAGCACGCATTCTTTCAGTGATGCAAACATGAGCGGAGTAAAAGTAATGTATTCATTAGAGGAGGCACTCTGACAGTCCCCGTTACACATAGAGAAGTGTGCACGCTCACGCATTAGCGAGGGAATATGTTTATGTGGGCCGAGCAGACATATTGTGACTTTTTTTTCCAAATGGAAATGCAGCATGCATTCAAAATAACAATAACAAAGTATGTCTGCCTTTGGTCAAGTGATCATTTTTACTGGTTCCTATACCTGCTCTCCAGCAGCAGCATATAAGACAAGTTTATAGACTCTGGAATCCTTTTGGACTTCCAGCGACATTAAATCACAATCGCAGTCTGCTTTTGAAGGGGATGTAGCAAGGTTGGTACCAGTGGACCCAATACTGCATGTGGTGGTTGGAAATTATATGTGCAATACACAGGTTGCATTGAAACGACTTGACAAAAACAAAGTGCATGTCAGAATGTTGCAAATTCATCCTTGACGATTTTTTCCTCTCTCATCTCTTTATACGCAGCCTTGAGACATTTTCTGTTTACTTGTCAGAGGAATCTTGCTGCTCTGTAGGATTCAACATTTCCCGATTATGATTATTAATATTTTTTTCTTTGAATGTCACGTTGAGGAATAAAATGGAGAAAAAATGAAATGGAAAACACAAGGCCATAAATGAGTAAAATCAATTCTAAGGGTGAAATGAGTTTTGTTTTGAATCGGGCTGTGGGGACCGAGCAAACGGCATAAACAGACACAAACAGTCACAAGGAACAAGATACTGCTTAGAAGCTATGGTGCTGCTGTTTTGGTTAGCAAGTAATGCCAACGGAGTGAAATTATTACCACCTGTTATTTTTTTTCTTGCTGACCAATTGCGGCAAGGCGTCCAGACGGTGAGGAAATACACCGCCATACGTCTCGACCTGCTTGTGGCACTTGAGCTGATGTATTTGCCCATCACTTGTGTATCTCTGATAACTCCTTTCCCTGGAGGGCTGCAATAGCTCCAATCTTTCACCACTAGCCACCTTCTCTGGCACTTTTGAGCTTTTCAATGTGGTGCCAAAATGCGTGTGTTGGGATACTTAGATAGGCGGTAAGAACATTGAACTGTGAGTAGAAGCTCACAACAGGATTGCGATGTAAAAAAGCAAAAATTCCATCTTAGAGCCAAAAAAACCCCACCCACGGTCAAATCAGACGAGGAAACCTCTTTAACTGCTTTGCGGATGGGACACATTTTATCACACCATAAAATCCAGTAGTCTCACTCGACCTGGCAGTTATTAGTCAAAAGCCGCCGTAGCACTTTTGTTTTCTCCTCGAACCAACATTAAGGGATCAGGCCTTTGATTTGCAATCGTCCACATATTGTAACTCTCCTTTATTGGCTACTAAACACCGAAGCAAGTGTTTATTTGCCCAAACCATCTTTCCATTTTGATGTACTTGGCCAAGTCATCGTTTTTTACCTTATCCTTGCATTTTATTTCGCATTCGCATAGTATTTTGGATCTATAATTAAGCATACAGTATTTACAAAAAAGTTCCATTGTGGGATGCCCGGAGGTTGCTTTCTCGGTCCTCGTTATTGTTTAGTACGGCTGTAATTGATCGACTCTGCCACGTGGCTATTGATTGGAGTGGAAGCCATTAGGTCAGGGAGAGTCCAACCTTGGATTCCAAAGCGGGAAAACCGGTGCCTGAAAACCGGAAAATATACAATGTGCAAATTGCATACGGTGCAAATGTGTGTCAGCCCGGGATGATGCCAACAACATTACGGGATTGAGCGGGCGTAATGCAGACTAAGACAAAAGGGTCTAATTTAGCTCGTCTCGCCGCTGCCAGCGGGCGCTGTCCAAATAAACAATCTCGTTTTTGATGTCCCGGGCACACATAGTTTTCAAGAGCGCGCTCGGTTTTGGCCTGCGTGACAGCCTCCCACATTGTCTCCGGCCGATCATTCAAATTGACCACCGGTCGCTATGCGGCGGTGCTGGGGGGGGGGGGGGGGGGGGGTCAGATGATTGGTGAGGGGGCTGACTGACCGCGCGGTACTTCACTCAGCTCCGCCGCTTTCTGCTCATATATTTATAGCGGTACTGTATTTAATTGAGTTTCTAGCGGGAGGGCTGAATTTTAAAGAGTCCCATAAATGGAATTCGAGGCATGCGGAAACACAATCCGCAGCGCAATAAGCATGCAAAGTGCACAATCATGAAAAGCAGCTCGCTCTGTAATCTGTGTAATGCAACACATTTGAAATGGAGCACATTGGCTCTCACTTCTTGGGATGCCAAGAAGTGTGCGAGTGACCTTAAGGTTGTTGTTTTAAAATGTTAATCGATGCAAAGACTGGGAACCTGATATTGATGATTTAATCAAGGGCAAACTTCATTGTAAACTCTAGCGGCAGTATGTGTCACAATATTTGCGTGATATAGCGCCACATGGTAATAAGAGCCATAAAATATAATTATTTCAGTTATTTCTGCTTTTACTCAGGGGTGCGGTATTCAAGTGAACGACTCAGAACGATTGGGCAATATATCTATCAGAGCGTAATCTTTTATTGTATGAGACAGTTGAGCGTACATGCCCTGAGGTAAAAAAAATCCATTGTAAGGAGATAATAAAACACTGCGGAATGGCGTAGCCAATCGTGCGGTCTGACCCCTGCAGGGTCAAAATTCAAATTCATTGTCTGTTTATCCGATAATAAATTGAGCATGATAGATTAATTTACATTTGGCTCATCAGCCAAGCAAAATGAATGAATACAGTGGAGCCCCGAGCTTAATAACCCGGAGGAAAAACCGGTGCCTCCAAATGCGATTTCTTTCAAGGACACTGGAGATGAGCAGCATGGAAACCTCCCCGCGACAATTTACTCTAAATTCCCATCACTCGCAGCTTGAGCCGACATATCAGACACGGTTAACGCCAAGCCGAGCGTTATCACGCGTTCAATGTAATCAGAAATCCTAATTAGCGTCATTAAAATTGACGCTGTTAAATCGGGGACTTGGAGAAAATCACTCTGCGTTTACGCTGTCAAGCTGGGTTGACTGTATAGTCTGAGCTATCAAAGCTGGTTACAGTGCTGGAGGCTGAAAGCATTGGGGGGGGGGGGGGTGAAGGGGGTGGGCCACCCCTTATCCAAAGCGAGCCTGGCATGTGCATTTTTCTTCTTTTGTAGAGCGTGAATTAATTTCTCAGTGCAAAACAGCTGCAGCAGTGAAGCATGGAGGCAGCGAGAAGTGATGCCGCTCGACTCTTGTAACTAAAAGGTCAAACATTTAATCCCGGTTAAATACGACGTTTAGTAACAATTGGTGAAATGGCGTGAAAGTCCTGTAGTGGTGTTCAACAGTTTGCAGCACTTGACCAGGACCTACTTACCAAAAATATGAGTAAAATAAATATCGGTGTGACTTGCATGTAAATTCACGTGAAATTGCCAACATAGGAAGCAAAATCATCATAAATTGAAGACCTTGTGCAATCAACTGATAACAAGTTAATTAATCAGTGTGCATGCAACAATTGTTACTGTCATGTAAGATAATCAATCAAAAGTGATGCGACATGGCAAGCTAAAAAAAAAAAAAAAGATTCACACCAATCATGCATTTCATTATTTTCCTGTAGACTCAAAAGTATCACATTAATTCAAGCTATTTTTAGACACCACAGAATATTCATGTAGTGTCAGGAAAGACACAGAGTCACATTCTCATTATCCGACAGTCACTTTGAAATATTGTCGGGCACAGTAGTTCAGCGGTGGCGGCCATAGATTTTCCCAGTGACCCCGCTTGTCGATGTGCTTGCGCGCGTCCGTCCGTGTGCGCAGGGGCGTGCGCGCGCACGCCGGCAAACCGCTCGCTGACTCCACAAAACGAACAGCTTGTCATTTAGCAAAACTGACGAGCCGCTAGCAAACTCGTTCTCGTGGATCAAGTCAATTGTGTTTAACAAGAATATATTGTTGATACAGCAACAAGGGGGGGGGGGGGGATGATGAACGAGGATAAACGCATCCTTTAGAGAGCGAGAGAGAGGAGAGGAAAGTCACAAACTGGAGCTGGTCGGAAGTGACAGTGATGATAAAATTTTTACTGCACTTATATTTTGTCTGCCATGTCATGTTCAACAGTGTGTTTTATCCCCCCCCCCCCCCCCCCCCCCCTCTGTCTATGACACAAGCGAACATGAACTCTGATGGCTTACCGTCAATCCACTAGTCTGTCCAAAGTGTTGAATCTCCTCGCAGGCTCAGAAGAGATGCTTTGTAAATCCGTCGGGGATGGTGGAAACGATAGTAATAATAAAAAGCAGCAGTCCGAATTAGTAATATGATAATTAGTTACGCGGACCAACGTCCCATCCTCGCTGCGAAAGAATTCAGACATGCGTGGCGAGTCCAATCTGCAGACTACAGTCAACCGCTTTGGGTAAGCCTCTCGCGCTCTCTCTCTCTCTCTCTCTCTCGCTCTGCCTCCCTTCTATCTCTCTCTCTCTCCCCCTACTCTCCCACCCCCCCTCTCTCGCTAAACAGAGGACATTTGCCTCCTTGGCAATGATGTGATAAAGAAGTATTCAATTTGAGTTAATTGATTGCAACAGTGCCAAAACAAAAATCCAACTCCTCTTGCATGTAAAATAGATTAAGTAAGAAAAAAAGGCTTTCCATCTCCCGGCTAATAGTTTGCTGAAAACAACTACATTAATGACCACTTTGTTTAGATATAGGAAAAGCAGCCATCTGGAACAAGCACTCGGCTGCCCTGTCACCGAGTCCTGTAAGAAAGGGGAGCAACAGTTTGCAAGAGAATGTGCCATAAAAAAAAAAGAAGCAATATGCTCTAAAGTAGCATTGCTGGATGGATTAGTGTCCAAACAAAAGAATGGGCGTTCTAATTAATTTGCCACGGCTCGTTCGCCAGCATCGCGGCATCTCCTGGGGTGGGAATACAACAAGATGGAAGTGGCATTTATTAATTAGTGTATTTTTACAATGTTGCATCTGGAAAGCTAAAAGATGGGAAAACCCAATCCAGGGATTGAATCCAGATCTGGTTTAATTCCCCCGTCAGCGCTCAAAATTGTGATGAGTCCAAGGTGTCTCTCTCACCCCTTAGTCAATTGTGATAAGCGGTATATAAAATGGATGGATGGAGGACAAGTGATTTGGCATGCTACACTAACTCATGTAATCTTGCTTGAATTATGCGATGAGACATTAAAAAGTCATTATGCACGCGTAGGTCAAAAGCGTACAACTGCTCCAGATGTATAAGTGGCCGCCATAATAGCGTTTTTGATGGGTGCTGTCGATTGCTGAGGTCGGCGTGTAACGGTGGCATGGCGACGTGATGCTTGGAGTCAATTTTGATTTACATAAGGACTTCCGAATCTTATTTATATATATATATATATATATATAAAATGAAATGGCGTGTATTTTAAAGCCCGCTGCTTGGTCTCCATGTGATGAATCAGTTTTGATGGCTGCCTCATTTGCGAGACGGTGGCGACATTATGCAGAGCGGAGTTTGCTGCGTGCGAGTCGACGAGGAATAAATCTCCACCCAAAGTAGAACTGCCTGCTCTGCCTCCTAAATATTGCTTGCAGCCGGATTTTCAAAATAAAACTGCTTTCTAACTGATGTTTTTACGGTGACATTAATAACGCTAAGTGACGCAAATGTTCATTCTTAACGCTCGACGCGCACCAGCTGCAAAGTCGCCTCGGCTCCAGAAAGCCACCATCTCCTCGGGCTTCCGTGGCCTAAATTTACTCAAGCTTAGAACTTTAAGTTGAACCCCCGGGGAGCGTGGGAAAGTCTAGTGTAAATGAGGCTAGCGTGCATTTTGTACGGCCGCCGTGACGTCAGAGCCGCAGATGAGCCCTCTTGCAAAATCGCCACTCGTCTGCCAGATTCGGGTGGCGACATCATGATTTTGTCACATGTTAGAATGATTTTACATGCTCTGTTTGCTGCATCGCCTTTGACTCTATCAAACCAGAATAAAAAAGAAGTCCACAACTGTGCATGGATCAGCATCAGTAAACATCTTCTGGACAATTTGTGTCATTCTCCGTTCTGAGTGCAGTTCTAATGGGGAGTCAATTTGTCCTCATCTGCATTTGGATCCATTATTCATGTTTTCTGTACACACAGCTTGCAGTTTCTCGCTTTTAGGCTATCTCTCAAGTTCACTTTTTATTTCCCCCACAGCAGTTTCCCTTCTGTGTTTCCTCTCGACTCTGCTTTGAAGTCCCGGTGCCAGCCCGAAACCAGCAGCCTGGACAAAGTGAGATTTTTCTTTTTTCGAGGTTGAAAGTAAGTTAAAAATGATTTAACTCCAATAGAACCCACAAGTGCCCAAACTTGTTCGACTCAAACGATTCGAACATTGCGTATTTCCCGCCCTGCAGATTGTTTTAACACAGAAGTTAAACCGGCCCAAACAAGAATTACCCGCTGCCACCACCGAGACAACTTGACGGAGCAATCAAGTGAGTAGAACTTTTCAGAACACGGTCCCACTTGTTCTCCCAAGAACCCCTTTCAGCCGAGCCAGCATAATTAAACATTACAGTACATCGAAAGGGGCAATAAGATGAAACTTTAATGATCCCCGAGGGGAGCTTGGACTGTTGAAGGTGGTCTAAAAATGTAGCAATGCAGTAGAAGTAAAACAGGCTAACACAACCCCCCTCGTGGTTTTGCAGATACATACTGCGCCTAAGTACACACTCATCCATAATGATGTCTGCTACCTCGGTCGGCCTTGTGCATCTCCTCACTTTCATCTACACTCAACAGAGCTTCTTTCCATTTCAAAGCTGCAACTACAACGTCTCCACTCTCTCGCATGCCATCTGCAGCGGCATCAGGCCAGGTAGCGCTCGAAAACGGAAAAAGACGGCCACGCTTGGAAAGGGATGCGGCGTGAATGGATATTGTAGGGGCTCCATTAAAAGAAGAGCCCAGCTTTATATTTTTCGACACAAGTTAAGATTTTAATAGTAAAGGGAGTATATGAACAGAATCACAATTACACAATGTGTACTCAAGCTTGTTATGCACACGCTCACACGTCTTGGTCCCTCATTAGACTGTGTGCGTGTTTTGCAATCGGGGTTGATGTGATCCCCAAACAAGATTGTGATTGTTATTGCAATTCTCTTCTTAACACAGCCTGTGGGGATTTAATATTGCTTATTTGTAATGCTGCGTTTTGATGGGCTCCAGCCATCGAAAAGAAGTTAAAGCAAATTAAAAACAAAAAAGAAAGCAAACATCAACAGAGATTACTTGTGTTTCGGACATTTCAGCACAGGGGATTAATATTTTGTTGCCCATTCCTTCCCTCATTTGTGACTCCTCTCACAACTTTTGAAGCAAGCTTTAGTGTCCAGAAGACATGATTTAATTGGCCTTATCGCCTGAGCAGATCACGCATCACTTGACTGGCATTGATCTTGCTGAGAAAAGCGCCTCCTGTGTGTGATTAGTTTTTGATACACGCACCGTATGTGAAATCCATTTTCAGTTAGTAAATGGTTTTATATAAAGGGTTGTGTGCAATCTGGAAGTCGGATTTTGAAAACTTCTAAAATGAACCCGACCACACAGGCGGCGCTAGGGAGGGAGTGTGGGGGGCAGTGCCCCCCTGAAATTTTCTTAATTGCCTTTTAGGTATTTTCAGAATTTTTTTGGTTGCAGACCATTTTTTGCAATATGGCTTTTATTGGATTATGCAACCAGTGCAAGTCTACTAAAATAATTGAGCTGTCATCCCGCCATTGTGTTTTGCTGAATCGGATTCATTGTAACCGAGGTGATGAGACATTCTTCCATGATTCAGAAAGAAAGCACTTGTAAATGACAAATTGCGTTAGTTTAATTTAATGACATGACCTCAAAAAAGCAGGGTTAATATTTAACATCTGCTAGTCGAGCAGGCGCGATGAGAGGTTCCGTGACCAAGAGAATTTTAAATGCTGATGGATTTGGTAATAGATGATATTAATACTCTGAAGTGTCAATCTCACCTCAGCAGGAGAAAACGCCCACATAGTCATTGTTTCCGTCTTCTTCCATCTCACAAGTGTCACCTAGTCGCAGCCTTTAAGTGGACTGACATCAATATACAACCTGGCAGCCATTTTAATATAAATGGGTTCAATGTGATTTGACCACTGAGTCCACATTTAGATGAAAATTGAAAAAAAAAAGATCTCTGTAAGGGTCATGTATTCTTCTGCTTCTCACCCCCAGAACAAATCTTTATTTTGTTTGCACGGCAGTCTTAAAAGCATGGCTTGGCGGTGACCCAATTACTCCGAGTTGTCCCTCCCCTGCTAGCATGTAGCCGCGTCCCTCGCGGGAGATTCAGCTTGCGGCACGCGGACGATCCATTATTCCTCTTCTGCCACCTCCCTCTCGTCGCATTTGTTACTGTCGCGCAAACACACATGCTTCCAGGCATGCACCCATGCACGCCTACAGATGGTCTGCAAAAAAAAAAAACATACAATAATAGACAAATCTCCATGTTTGGACAGATGATTGGATTTATTTCTTGTGTACATCTACCTCCAATCACTCCTACACACTCTTGTGTTCTTTGGCGTGACACACCTTGACTATTCTTCTTTATTTTGGCAGGCTAATCACTCCCCCGCTCATTGTTTGTATAATCCTGTCAAAATAATTCACGTATTGTAATTGTAAAACATATAGCCAATGTGTTTCTTTAAAACATGGCTGGCTACGAGCTAACCATGAAGCGTAGCGTCTGTGCTAGCAAGTGACAGCCAGTGCAAGAAAGCACTCCGAGTCAATAAAGCCAAGCAGATTAATGGAGACCTCATCTCTAATCTCTGGGCATTAGTTTAATGATAGAAATGCCGAGGCAGACTTCGATTTGAGGCGAGCCGCTGCTTTGCCCACTGGACCTCTCTCTAATGGATACAAACCAGGATTCCACTTCCCTGTATGTGCTCCCCCCTTTGTCTCGGTTCTCATTTATTCTCCGTGCGTCACCTTCTTCCCTTCTGGCTGCTCAACTCTTTCAGATTCACAAGGATGTAGAAAGGTTATCAGTCCATCTGACAATCAAAGTGTTCTGAAAAGTACTTGCACCAAGCCAGATGCGGGTGGCAGGCCCGCAGGCTGGAAGAAAATGTACTGATGTTGGGTTAATAGAGCCGCCTCGAAAAAGACGAAAAAACACCATTCAGTGAGCAAGTCCGAGTCCATCACGGCACCACGACAACACTTGGCAGTGTCCGCATGGCACGTGGACAAATCCAAAGTGGGCTTGGAACCTGCCATCCCATAGTTGTCTTTCTTCCAAGAAGGTTGGCTGGACTTACCCCCAACATACCCAACTAAGCCAAGCATCTGTTGTTAGGAAGTAAATCTGGGGAGCATTTTTGGAGATCACCTTTTTGAATCCTGAGAGCATCGTTTGACAACAATAACGAAGCCGTGCCTAAATCTAATTGGCTGAAATTGTCCTCCAAACCGCTCGCTTTGCGTGTTTTCTGAAAAGGCGGACAATCATCTGATAAAGGGAAAAAGCCCCTTTTTTGCGCATTGCAAAAACTTTTCTGCTTTTCTCAGGTGAAACACGGCTCCGTTTAACCTGCAGGAGCGCTTTGTTCCGTATGATTCCTATTTTTTCCCTCTCAAATAGCCCGTATTGTGTTGTGTGTGTCTGAATGGATACACACATGAAATTAGCCAGCCATTTTCTCTTTGTGCACTCTTCAAGTGCTGCAAATGAGAGATTTGTGGCTGTCTGGCAATGTGTGTGCGTTTGTGTCACTGTGCTCCTCTCAGCACAGCAAGACAAAGAATTCACCGAGCGAACACGAGGTTGGAAGCAATTGCCTCTATTTTCAGAGCCCCCTCTTGCTCGTGTGACACGCTCACACCGCATAAAAGCAAACGGCTGACATTTTGCCATTTTCCTCCGCTGGTGTCTTAGCTCCTGTGCGCTAATTGACTGCGTTAATGAGTGCTTTAAAGAGCGTGTTAAGTGGTGTGTTTGACAGCTCTATGAAAAGGGCGCGAAACTGAGGCATCAAAGGAGGAGGTTGGCACAGACCGGCGTGGATATAAAGTCGGGTTCAGCCGCGAGAGCTTCATTGGATCCACAAATCTATGGTCCATATTATCCAGAAACCTTAATGGGGTGCTGTAGCCACTCGTAAAATCCATGACGGAGATATCACAGCAGATGCTCTTGATGAACTTTGAGACCTCCTTTTGTGATCTCTTCATACATGAGTCACCATAGCAACCGCGTTGACACTCTGCTTTGACTTTTGATTTAAAAATCCAGGCCTAGTGTCAACTAATTAATTAGCCGTACTGTATGTTATGCGTGGGAAGATGAATCTTTCTTCCAAGCCTGTCGTCATTCATGTTTCTTGAGTGCTTGCAGTAATTATGCCCGAGAGCTGCTGTTTGGCAGACACGTTTGCTTATAAAGGAGTCGTTCGAAACACCTCACACCTTTTTATTGCTTTAAGTTACTGCCGGAGTTTCAACCAATGGGATGTTTAGCTGACTTTTTACTCTCCGTGGGGGTAAGGTGAGGTTTCAAGAAAATATTTCGGTTTATTACATATCATGTGGCGGGGGCTTTCTGTGTACGCTATCAAAGGCCCGATGACGAGCTAGCGCCTGCGGGTGGGTGACATCTGCCGAGTCAGACAAAGCAAGGCACACAAACAGACACAGTGATTTGTTCTCACTGGGCTCGGCATAGCATCAAAGACAAAAAAAAATGGACAAAAATCAGGTTTTAGAATGTAAGATTTATTTATCTTATTTTTTAATTATTTTATTATTTTTTTTTATATTAATTTGTTTTTTATCTACATGAGATTTATCAGATTGCCATTGAATAAACAATGTCGTAGGTTGCCCAGCTTCCTGATCCTCTATATAATAAAAATGTAATTTTGGTCTCAAGCGGTCCCGACAACAATACGCACATGCTTACAAATTTGAAAGAATAACAGATGCTATTCAGGTTCAGGCGTGGGAAAAAAAAAATACAATAGGATTCATAAAACACCCCGATGAATAAGTAAGAGTGCTGTTGTCAAAAACAAGTCTTCCCCAATGTCTTAGTAATTTTTTAGGGACAAAAATCCCTCTTGACACTGAGATCAGACGTACAAAGAAACACAATCTTCTTTCTTCCAGCGACTGTAGGCAGGCCTCACTTCCAGATAATACGTCTCTGATTCAATATTATTCCACTGATGATTTAAATCCCTGCGCATCGTTTGAATTTTTGTGCTACTTTGATTCGGTATGAAATAAATCCAATAAAAGTGATTTCATCTGAATTTATGCTCAGAGGTGCAAATGAAGTGCCTTTACGGGAAATGCAGAATATAAGGAAAAAAATAATCCGGTTAGTCGATAATTATAGTTGTAAAGCTTGACCTTTACAATGTACAACGTCGCTAAAATAAGATGTGACAAATTAGGTTCTCCAGCGACATATTGACGACCAGAATCATTAAAAGCCAGAAATATTTTTTTTAAGCCACATGAACATTTTTACAAGTCATCTGCGTCATAATGTTTTTATTCCTCAAGCATTTTCATGTACTCTGTATTTCAACCTTTTGGGTGCTTCCTCTCCAGTTTGACAAAGGAGACCAAAAGAGTTGAGAAACGCTCAGTACTTAAGTCTAACTCTGACAGACTTGAATCTTTCACGCCTCCGCCAACTTTAAAAAGTCATGAGCGGAATACTAAGCACGCATATCGGTATTCTCCGACACGGGCGCGACGAGAATCTTTTTCCGAATCAAGAAGACTGACACTTTTTAGCCGCTTAAATTGTTTTTGCTGATGCGGCCATACGCTAAGTGAGACGGATGGTCTTATCCCAGCTCATTGCATAATGTCAATAGACAATCAGCCATTTGCTGAATTCTCACCCTCAAGGTAATTGGGCCAATGCAATTAGTACAAGGAGACTCTTAAGTGTTCCCAAATGACGGCGCCGACATGGCAGCTAGCCGCTTAGCAGCTTCCACTCCAGACGACACTCCAACGTGTGGAATTAAGTCAGGAGAAGTGAATAGTTGCTCATGTCATTTGCAAGTTATCCATTCCAGGCATGCTCATCCCCTTGACCTCACCTCATCTTCCAGCTTACCCCGCTCCCCCGGGTACCTTTCCAAATAGCTCATCTCTTTTAGCTTCAGCTATGATGCAATACTTTCCGAGAGTGATGTGCCTTCTTCGCATCATCCTTTACGACTTTCATATCTGTCAATCAAAATCCTCGTTGACCGGGCTCAAATCAACAATTCGGTCACATCGGCCGGCGCCTCGCTATCTGTCTCCCATCCATCATTTGTTGCGCCGGTTTTTCATCTTTTTTTTTTTTTTTTTTTTTTTTCTCCTCAAGGCTCGGGAAGGGCCACGGATGGCCAATTCTAGTCGGCCGAAACGGCAACCTATCATAAGTGTCAGCTTTGAATGAAACGGACAGTTGGCTGGGAGGCAAGCTGTGATCGTTGCTTTGATTCCGAGACGGCAAATATTGAAATTCGCCATGTTCAGGCTGTCTCCCTTGTAAATGTAATTTGGAATTAAGAATGTCTTCATTTGGACTAACCTGTCCACTCCTGATAGAAGTCCCAAACGGACTCGTTATCACCCGACACTTCATAAGTGAATCCCAATTGGACACTCTCCAGAGTCAAGACCCAGAAATCAGATTGTGAGCGATTGTGACACAGCAGAGTCCCTTCGCCGCTCTGCGGGTGTGTGTGTCGGTGTGTGCGTGTGTGCCTCTCGTCTCGCTGTCGGACATTTAGTCTTTTAAAGAAGATTGCTTTGCGGTGATTCCCGCCTGTCTGGAGTGGGAGTGAAGCTCTTCCGCTCTCAATTGATAGTCTATCAAAGTGGCGCCGTGCTGCTAATGCTAACGGTTAATTGAGGGGAAATGGCGGCCGACTGAGTTATAGCTGAAAATCCGATAGAGATGTGTGAAGAACGTTCACAAACGTGGTTATACTAAGTTAGAAAAAATAATATCAATATTATGTGTTATATATCGTTTAGTTTGGTTTGAGCGAGGCTAACTGCCCAACATCAGCTGTCGGCCATTTTGCTCAGATAAAAGCTTTTTTTTTTTTTTAACCATCAGATTCAGTCCATTGTCGATTTTTTTTTTTTAACCATCAGATTCATTCCATTGTCGATAGGAAGCAAAAATTCCCATGGAAACACGCAAATAGCAATTCTTCATCCAGCATTAACCAAAGCAGCTTGTCAAGGTCGCCTTTACAAGTGTAACATCACGAAAGGCAACTTTTGAAATAAACATCTTACCTCCAACAAATACCCGTTCATCTCTGCAGCTGAGGTTTTTTTTTTTTTTTGCCTTTTCTCTCAAGGTTGGCACGAAGAGAAAAGAACGGCACCTGGAATCTAAATTTAGTCCCAGCAACAGTGATTTGGCCTCCCCCGCTGTGCACGACTCGACTCCGGCACATTGTTTTGGGTGTCAAAGAAGAAGCGGGGAGTGGTCGCCTCGTTGGACGCGACACTCGCGGCGCTCTTGTGCGCCTGCCGTCAAATTGTATCGCGACAATGTGTCACCGAGGACTAAGCTGTCACCTATCTGGAGAAGTTTCTTTTTTTTGCTGCACACAAGGCAGCAGTCTGATTTACATGAAATATAAATGCTCTGCTTGCTGAGTTTTCAGTTTTGCGCATTAGTGCCATCAAGTAGCTTTTTTTTTTTTTTGGCTTGCATGTGTATAGTTAGTCACAGTAAATTCCGCTTAAGTAAAATCTACTTTACGGTCTGTGTGCTCTTGCTTGTTGCCACACAACACGTTGTGTTGCTTTGTTTATGGCCAACATGAATCTGCTGCGATGCTGATGAATGCTCCCTGGGCAGCGGCTCTCCGAGATGAAAGCCCCTCCAAGCTGTCTGAGCTCGTTGGTCCGCTTTGTTATTTATTTGCATTGTGTCGAGGTGGATCACCCACTCTTCTGTCTGTCCGGAGGCCGTCTGTCTGCGTCGGGCGTCCATCTTGTCTCTGCGGTTGCTGAACGTATACTTTTTGGCTGCAGCAAAAGTTTTGCATCAGTTTTGATTCACGCGACACATTAGAAGCTCTATAGGGAAATACAAATATATTGAAGTGGAATTTAAAAGGACCACATTGTCAGTATCTTGAGGACAGATTTTTTTTAGTATGCGGAATATATATTTTTTGTCGTTGGCGTTTTTATCTGGTGTTGGGTTGTAACTTTTTTTTATAAAGAAAAATACATGCCATGGCTCAATAAATATTCAGAAAAACATATTCAGTGTAACTTTTACCTCATAAAGGTGCCTTAAACATACTTCACGGCTCTGGAGAGCTAGATTTTGTCTTCCCTTTGCTTAGCCCGCCTTTGCACTGGCATTTATTCAAATAGAGGCCAAATAGACCCAACACACTCTGAAGTTGAGTAAATGGATTTTACTCAAGGAAATTCGACAATCCGGAAACTGACTGCATGGTTAAATATTCAACTGAAACGATTGAATTTTTATATAAATACTCTTTGGTATGTTAATATGGATGAAAATTTTAGGGGGATTTTTTTTTTTCTGGGTGGCACAATTTAAAATAGTTTAAATGCATTACTGAGCTAGAAATACATTAAAGATAAGACATTAAAGTTGCATTCGAATGACACAAAGAACACAAAAGCAAAAACAAGTAAATAGTTTAAAGTTTAAAACCGAGGTACATATTTAATGTTTGATGGAGCTACGGTAAACAATGTTTCACGCTTGGGTATGAATGAAAACTGCGGACTGTCGAGCTGAGACGTAATTTGCCTTGTTTGCTCTGTAGCTTGTGACCCAACAAAAATCGGAATTCTTTTTTTGAGGGGCATTTTGTGCTCTACTTAAAAGTAAATTTAAATGAAAATAAGTACTAGAGAAAATGCTAAAGAAGAGCTCCACCCAAAAAATAAACCAACAAACAAACAAATAAATAAATGTTACTGAGGTAAACAATGCCAAAACAGAGCAGGCATCAAATCAAATCCAATTAACTGGCAACGGATCGGGTCGAAGTTAAATTGGCAAGTAACACGACTGGAAAGCTAGACAATAAAACTGGCAGACGATAAAATGGATCTTGGCTGGTATTTATTTGTCAGTCTATAGAAACAGTCAGGTGTGCCCCAGATACCGTCCACTTACTCAATTCCTCATCGGGGAAAAAAAAAAAAAACTTTTGCACACACCGACGTTTAATTGTTGAATCCATTTCCAGACAACTGATTTAATTTAATTAATAATTTAATAAATCTAGTTTAGAAACATGATTAGGACTGTTGTTTAAACTTTGCGTTACAACCCCATCGGCATTTTTATTAATTGGGTCAAAAAACAAAACAAAAAAACGTCGCCACTGCTTTGAAAATGATGATTACGGAAGAAATGTTCAATCGCTGTTCGGGAAGTCGATTTGGGTCACAAAAGTAATCCTCCTTCCAAGCCAAGGCTGCCCCTGCTCTTTAATGATTCTGATGACTTTGTACTCTGAATACCAGCAACAAAAACTCAATTATATTTCATTAGACAGTCCTGTAAGTGCCGCATTTGGATCGAGCCATCTCAGGGAAGCTTTTTATTAAAAAGTCATTGGTTGAAATATGGACGTCATCTGACCCAAATGCATTTATCCTCGGCGAGTCATGTAAATGAATTGCAAATGGATGTCAGAGTCATTTCCCCCGATTGTTAATATTCCATTTTTTGTAGATTTTTATTCTGGGTGAAACTGATGAACATGTCTGGGGGAAAACATTTGTAGGGCTACAATAAGATTTTATCCTCCTCCTCTATTTTGATTACTTTTTGGAGAAATTGGTCTCTTAGGAATTGAAGTAATAACCCCCCCTCACACACTCACCCTTCTCTCTCTCTCTCTCTCTCTCTCTCTCTCTCTCTCTCTCTCTTTCTCTCTCACACTTTTCACCTAGTCAAGTCAAGTTTATTTGTATAGCCCTAAATCACAAGCAGTCTCAAAGGGCTTCACATAGACAGAAATTGACAATTATTCTCAAAGCATCCCCTGATCTTAAGCTCCCAAAAGGGCAAGGAAAAACTTAAAAACCCCTAGCAGGGGGAAAATGAGAAACCTTGAGAAGGGACCACAGATGGAAGGATCCCCCTTTCAGGATCACCAGGTTGAAATGGATGCAGAGAGGGCACAAATGATACAACATGAAAATCAATTAAATAAAAAGTGGATCTCCATGTCACAGCAGAGGGCTGCCGAAAGGAGCCCTCAATTGTCCTGGCAGTGCTCTTCGAGGAGGTTGAGCTGCAGTTCCCCTATCCTGAATTGGCCACGAGAATCCAGATAGCCGCTGTCACCTGTATGCGGTTTTAAATCAAGTTACACTCCGAAAGTCTCGGAGTAACCGGCTGATAAAATATAGATGTGCTTGCCTTGTAAAAAGCGAGCGAATGTGACGTGAATGAATTCTCTTTTTGCTTCAGAACTGGAAGGGGAGGTGTGTGCCAAACATCCATTCACACATTCACACACATTCCCCGGGCCCGACGAGGATGATGAATACTGCATGTAATTGTAAAGAAGAGAAAGCAAGGATGAGCTGAGCCAAACGTGAGTGCTGCTTCTATTTTTTTTCCTTTTTATACTCTACACAACATCATGTGTGTGCTATGAGAGATGAAGCAATGCAGGAATGTAAGAGAGAATATAACTCAATGAAAAATGCAAGGCAGTTCTCTCCTTCCTAGCTCATTAAACAAACAATGGGTGGCTTTTTAATACGGCCAAGAAAACAGTTTAGCACAAATTAATTTGTCTGTTTATCAATCTTGCCAGAATTTAGTTACTGTAATTAACATGTCTTTTGATTTTAATCTTTTGACTGGGGCTCATTTTAATGCAATTAAATTGTTTAGTTTAGTTTTTTTTCTTTTTTTTTTTTAAAGCCTGAAATTACCCAGTACTTGATTTTCTGTCCGCAATTTTCTGGAAAATGTTTTTGTTGCCTGGCAACTGATGTTTGGGGATTGTTGATAGATATTTTAAATGTTTCCTGCCAAAACAACGGTAATGATGTCGGATGGTCTTGGGAAGATAGACAAACAAACAAACATTTGAATAAATAAATAAAGAAATAGAGTCGGGAGGTTTAAGATGATTAAGGTAAATTAGAGATTTTGTTCGTGAGGAGAGGGAAAAGTCCTTACTTTTGATCCCCACTTTTCATACTCATGATTCAGCGGGCGGGATTATCATCTTCAAACAGCTCCGCCTCCATGGCAACGTGCCCTTGATCAGTCTCAAGCTGCTTGGCGTACAGTAGCTCTTCCGAAAGCTTTTCTTTGCACCGAGGTGCTAAGTTAGAGAATACAAATGAGACATACTTCCAAAGTAATTGCCCTCAAATCCCACTTAAACCTTGCGAGAAGTTGTCATCCATACAAATGAGCGCCATCGTGCACCTATTAGGACCCCTCGCGCGCTCACATTAGCAGAGGGGCGCTGGAATTGCATTTTTTATTAACTTTGCAGTTGTTTCATCAGCAAATGTGCATTAATTATTGATAAAGAACACCAACATTTTTTAAAATTATTATTTCTAAGCTTCTTTGGCCATTTGTATGCTGTGTATGAAACGGTCATAGCTAGCTACACGCTAATTGCTACATGCTAATTGCTGTCGTTTGGTGTTGAAGCGGGCATTTCAGGTCGAACTAGCTGAGTTATAATATATTATTATGCCAAGACAGATTACTGCACAAGTTGATATTTTGGTGCTCAGCAGTCTATTCATGAGAATGACGGCCACTTTGCATGTGCGTCCCCTGACACATGTGTGAAGTGTATTCCCCCGCAGCGGTGTCAGACCGCCTAACATTTGCATAAGCTTGTCACGCGACCAGTCCCCAGAGAGGAAGCATGTAATTAAAACGATGTTCTCAACACGATTGATTTTCCTTTCTTGAAGTATGGAAATTGCAAGCATTTCTTGTCCTCAGTTATGGAAATTCCAATCAAGTTCTGGGTTTGAATGTATCCCCCAGAGGAGACAATATTGCGGTACTTGTCGTGTATTCATGTCAGGATAAATCGGAACAAGTAGTAAAATGAGAATTAGCAAATTGTGAGAAAATGCACTTTGTCTTTTGTTGTGGAGTTGTATTTCGACTTCGTGCGGTGAGTGATGGGTCCTTTCGGATCTCCAAAGCTCCTTGTGCCAAATGCAGCCCAGTGCACGGGTTTCTATGGTGACAGAATTGGGACGGCTCTGTCATCGCGAGCAGCCAAACTACAACAGGATGGGAATTGATTAATAAGTAAAGCGGTGGGACAGAACAAGAAAGAATTCCAAATTGCTCCACAGCAGGCGGGCCACCTGGGTCCTCCCAGACCAACCCATTTGGCATCAACTCAGCACACTTAAAAACTGTGCTTGAGATAGTACCTCGTTGCACCAGGTTTTATTTATTTATTTATTTATTTATTTATTTATTTATTTATTTATTTATTTATTTATTTATTTATTTATTTATTTATTTATTTATTTATTTATTTATTTATTTATTTATTTATTTATTTATTTATTTATTTATTGTTAGTCAGTGAAAATGGAGCATTGTACTGTACTGGACCGCCCGTGCAGTTCTGAGCCACCATAATCCCCAGAACAGCATGAATTGAGGAGGAATGAGACTGGAGTCAAATTCTTAATGAAATATGAGATGCAGTGCAAAAGAATTGCGTGCCCGCTGTTCATTTTGCCATTGATCTGTCACCTCCCACTGCCGACTCATCACGGTGGCACAGGAGGAGGTCGCCCAAGCGCCCAGATTCTTTCCACTTGGTGTTTGATATTTGGGAGACATGAATGGGAGTCTTTAAATAAGTCAGACTTAAACTCAACGAGAATGAGGGATTTGTTTTGCTTTTACCCCCGCCATCATTTCTCGCCCCTTTTTTCTTCTCATGGTGAAACCCGATCTTGTCCGTGTCACCACATGTGGCCTCGCATGAGTACAAATCCATTTAGTCCCAGTCCCAGTACCAAAGTGAAACTATTTCCCAACAGCCAATCAGAGAAAAGCGTTCAGCCTAGAGCGAAGGGTTTATCAGATGCTTGAAGGTTTATGGGGCATGGCTGTTTATCAGCTCCTATCTGTGTCGTGGTGTATAATCTTTATAGCAGTTGAAAAACAGCTGCGGGATTTGCAGTGTGGCAATAAGGTCACCCGGCCCATGCACCGCCGTACCCGAGTGCCGCTGATCGACGTGCTTGGCCGCCGAGTAACAATAACTCAGGCGGAGACACAAAACACTAAGCCAGCTCATAAATGCATAAAAGAACAAGTTGACGTTTCCGGGCGGATCCAGCGGCGTCGCGGGACAGGAGGTCATCCAAAGCGAGGGCTTTGGAAGCTTCTCCCTCTTCATCCCACTGTGGCCTGACAGCCCCCCGATTCTCGACGGATGATTAATGGGAGGTGCTGCTCAAGCCGAATATATTTAATGTCATCTGCAATATCATCGCACAGCGGCCTGGATGTCATAAATCCCTGTGGCGGGTTGTCTGTATCCATCAACAAACGCTTGATGGGTGGGAATTTTGTATTTTTATTTCCCGCCGCGTCCGAATCCATCAGTCAATCAGCCGTTGAGGACTCGAGTGCCACCAAAAAGTTAAAGAGCGATATCCCACTTCCAGATCCCATTTATCACATGTCAAGTGTGACTACTTGGAAGGATGCTGCCTGGAAAGAGTATTATTAAAAAAAAAAAAAAAATCTTTGGACTTGTCTCTGCTAATTGATTAAGTTGAGATGACATTTTACACAACAGGGACGTCTTCAAGGATGCAGCGGCGAGGACAGATGTACCGCTGTCTCCAATTTCTTGTGGCATCGTTAAAAAGTCAAACTTAATTAGAAAGTTAGATCCGAGCTGCAGATGGAAGCCGCAAAGTGAAATAATTGCCCATTTGAGTCCAACAAGTGTTTTGTCTCACCGCGTTAATAAATCGGATCTACAGTAAGGGCAGCACAGGCTTCGAGTCACACATCAGGAAATCTTAAACGGTAAAGAATAGAAGTAAGGACAATGAATGGTAATTTAAATAATTAGCACTCAAGAAGAATTTTACAAAAGGAAAATGAGATCAGGTTCTTCAAGACAACCTGTAATATACACTCCCTTCAAATCCCTGCCGTGGTTCTGATCCGACGACAGACGATCTCCAGGGGATCCAAAACAACTAAGCCTGAGAATGTGGCAAGCAGCACAAGGCTCTCCAGAGTGTCCTCAGCTTGAACCTGCTTTCATCTGTAGAAAGAAATCGGAGATATAATAGAAGAAATGGAAAATTCTTGCCGCATGGTGAATGTTGGATCCGGCAGTCCTTTTCCTTGCTAGGTTCTTGCAGGCCTATGACCCCGCCCCCTCAACCTCTCCTGGCACCGGCTTATCTCTTACAAACTCTTGACAATGTGCTCCGAGGCAAAACAAACCATTTGAGCATGTCGAGGTGTTCCACCGCGGAGGAGTTGAACTACCTGAGCCACTTCCGTGGGTTGAAGGCACCGCCTCCTGCTACCTTCCACTAATGGGAGCTTGTTTCGAAAGCAATCTGCCAGTGTGGAGCATCTGGAATTTGACAAAGCTGGAAATTGAAGAGTGTAGACAAACTTTACGTCGCCGACAAATAACAATATACTTAATCTGAACCGCAAATACATTGTGTTTACAGACACACACAGGCAAAAGGGTGGCCTTGATTTAAATGTCACCGCGTGATGTTTTGGTTGCTATGGAAACATTCCGGCAAGTTCCTGTTGATGTTGCGCCGTGTTGATTTTGCCCTCAAAAGAACGACTGGAGTTGTATTTGTTCTTCTAATGGGCTCTGCGAGAGTTTTTTGTTGAAAAAGAAAAAAAGGGGTTTGGGGAGTGTGAGCTAGGAAAACCGAAATAATAACCGAGATTCATCTGCTGACCTACCTGCGGGGCAGTAGATTGAAATTGCCCGCCGGCTAGCACAAATGTCAGCAAGGCACCATCAGAGACAAAAGGGACGGATGGAATACTAATTAGGAAGCTACCAAGAACACCTCTGAGGCAACATAAATAAATAATAAATATTAAATGAATTTCCCTTTCTGTTTACGTGCAACGACAATACAATTAATTCCATTGGTGATTAAAAATGGACGCAAAAATTTGAAAGGCAGGTTTGTGTGTCCAGATTTGGTTTAAGCCAAGCTGAAATCTTAAAAATAAACAACAGAAGGAGAAGAAGCTTAAAGGCAATTTAGAGTATTAAATTGGAATAATAATAAATTGGAATAATGATGACAGTGCCAACTAGGTAAAGCTCTCCTCTGGGGAAACTCACAAGCGGACTGCCAAATTCAGCTCATAATATGACGCAAATCCGACAGGTGACAAAACAAGGCTAAAGAAAAACGCAAATAACACAAAATGGAAGGTTTATAACATACCTGAAGAACGTTTAATCAGCTCGCCGTCAAGTTGATTTCCTTGAGCCTGATTACAATCAACATGGCTGCCTCCAACCTCACTGCTTCTTCCGTCAGCCTGACTAATGTTGCTTTGTTGCCCCTCTTCATCTTTCTGTCCCTCTTTCTACTCTTCATCTCCTGTGCCGGTAATGGATGCGGGGACCTATTGATTTTTTTTTTCTTTTTTCCTATCCCAACTACCTCCATCTGGACCTCCAGCCATGTTCGGCGCTGCTACTTAAACTATTAGTGTGGTCTGTCAATTTTGACCAGTTACAGTCCCTTCAGGTAGATTGTAATTTCTAGAAAAAAACATTTTATTTTTTTCCAGCAATCATCACAGTTAGTGTTTCGGTTACGGTTCTGAAGCTATTTCTAACTTGCTGTGGTGCTTTCAATCTAATTTATTTCATAACGTCCGACAGTTGGACCTGTAGCCACTAAGTGGATGAGTGCCCGCTTCCATATTGAGCAAGATATTTTTTTACTTTTGCTGTGCTGCACCTCGCTGATCATTAATCACAATGAGAGCAGATACAATAGCCAACCCAGGGACTATTGACAGGAGTTATTTTTACTCTGTACTTTAGCTTGAGGGAGCATACAATGATTATCGTACATACTTTTAAAAGTTTTTCCTCATTGCCCTGTGACTGTAGCTACATTTCCCCACAAGGGCGCCCAAAGGCTTTGCTTTGTCAATAGCGAGCGTGAGCCACGGAAAAATGTCACCCCTGAGTCACACGCTTCAATAAGTCGTACATAATCAGAAAGCGAATATCCCCCAACGTCCATATGGGCATCCGGCTCAGTGGCATAGTGGTAGAGTGTCCGCCCTGAGACCGGAAGGTTGTGGGTTCAAACCCTGGCCGGGTCATACCAAAGACTATAAAAATGGGACCCATTGCCTCCCTGCTTGGCACTCAGCATTAAGGGTTGGAATTGGGGGGTTAGATCACCAACTGATTCCCGAGCGCGGCACCGCTGCTGCTCACTGCTCCCCTCTCCCCCAGGGGATGGATTAAAATCACACGGGGATGGGTTAAATGCAGAGGACAAATTTCACCACACCCAGGTGTGTGTGTGACGATCATTGGGACTTTAATCTTTAATCTTTAATCTTAATGTAGCTTATGTTAAAAATCGTTTTAAGTTTTAATGTGTTCATCATAAGGAAATGGCCTGATCGGAATAAGGTTCTCAACTTGGGACACATTTTTGAGAACCTTGACAGGTGGCTACTTTAGGAGCTGAGCTGTTGTGGGCAACAATTAATACTTTTATAACAAGACCTCTTTTTTTCCCCACATTAAACTTAAGTGAGTCTTTAAATGGAGTCAGTGAATGTATTTCATACATTTGCTGAACATGTAGCCCACAAACTGGATGGGCCCAAAGATTGACCTCAGAGGAACACCGTCAGAGTTTTAGTTATTTACTAACATAAATGCCACGTTCCAACAGATGCGTGTCCTTCAATCCGAGCTTCATCTTCTTTTTCCAGCCACTTAAATGTCATGACCACTCTACAAAGCTCCAGACTCCCAGCTTTATAGCACACATGTTAGCAGAGTCACAAGTGCAGCCTTGAGTGCAGCGCATTTATGTTAAGACCAAAAAAAAAAACATCATGCAGGGAAGCCTCGCCAGGAATCAGCATTAATGAATTGTCTCTGGTTCCTCAGTCATGAGGGTTAATAGTAAAATGTGCTTTGGGCTTACTTAGACTAATTAAACCAATCGCCGGCCTATCATTTCATTAATAGCTTGGCCTTTTTTTTTTTTTTCAAGGGCGACCTGCTGAAATTGAACAGCTCAGATGTGTGATGCCGTGTCATTCCAGATCAGACCTTTGACTCCATTTGGCGAATAGCTTGTGAGAGAGCTGAAATCATTAGTTCAATCCATCCACCCACTCGTTTTTCTCTGTTACTTTTCCCAGTTGACTTCTGGATTCGGAAGAAATCTGCTACGTTTTTGTAGAACTCACCCAAAATTTGAATAACCCTTATTTTATATGGATATTTAAACGCAACATCTGTTGATGTTTGTTACCATGAGTGTTTTCTTGGCTGGATGTCTCCTACTTGTGGTCACATCAGTTTAGTAGGAGTGAACTTTGGCACCATTATGCCTGATTAGATTGGTTCTCCCTGAGCAGCCGGCTCACCATGGAAGCTCGCAATTTTGTGTCCCTGACTCTCCATCCCCTTCCCTTTATCGCTCCCAGGAGCCCCCCTTGTCATTCTTTCACACATCCAACTTTGGAGATCATTTTGGATGTTCTTCTCCAACTCCCTTTCTCACTTGCTGTCGTATATCTCCCTTGTTCTAAAACTTTTCCATCATCGTGTAGTTGCTGACACTTTTTATTTCCAAAACACACAATGTCTGGAATATCGAATAGCTAAGAAGTAAAAATGGACTGTCTCGGAAAAAAATGCAGTCTGTTCAAGCTGCTGGTAATTTACTGAGAAAAAAAAAAAAAGATAGCGGAGAGCGTTGCTGTTCCATTAATATAATTTCCTTTGAAGGTTTTCATTAAGATTATGGAACCTGGCTGCAGATATTTTCTCCCATTTACCGGAAGAGCATTAGTGATGTTGACCATGGATGTGGGTCAATAAGATGTTGCCTGCACTCCAGTTTATCTCCATTTTTTTTTCATTTTTTTGGAGGGGGCACTGTGCCAGTCAGGCTATTTCATTATGAGACGTTATCTTGCATTATTATAGAAACAGTGCAGCCGATAAGGTAGCAGTTCCTTTTTTTGTGTTATGCTTGCAGTATGCAAGTATTCTGCCTCCGCAAGAGATTCTCACCTGCAAAAATTGGGAAATGAATCAAAAACCGTCCCTAGGTCGGAAGTTTTATTGAGCTCTTGAACTTTATTTGATTAATACATTCACACTTTTCGCACAATGCAGGGGAAAACAAAAAAAAAATACACGTTCCATTTCCCACCTGCTCATTACAATAACAAGCATAGTTGGAACGCAGACTCTGCCATGAATATAATTAACACTAGAATAGATCCCAGAGGAGAAAAGTGTAAGACAGAAAATATTTCTGTCTGTTGGTAAAGGCCACTTCCTGACTCACACAGGATGACATAAGACCATTTGTAGCAATTTTGACTCTGGGGAAGAGACCAACGTGTCCATCAAAATGTCAGAAGAAGAAAAATAGCCGTGTGGCTTTTTTTGGTTTGTGGAAGATAATGCGAGACATACCGTTTTTCATTCGAGCAAATATGCCCAATGGTATTTTTGTAGCGTCAATTGTACATTAGCAGTTAGCAATGAGAGCTATAGAGATCACAAGTAACAAAAAAAACATAAAACATGGCCTCCATGCTTTGTCATCTTGAATCCAGAGTCCAACCACTCACCTGTTCTGTTTGCATTTCTGGCCCAAGTAGCTGGAGTCGTGCTTCCTGTCTAAGGTCGCGACATGACGCCATCCATCACCCGAGTTGTGTCCTTGTACTCAACATCCAAAAGCAAATGGAAAAGAGATTAGAGAAATAAATTGTAAGGTTATGGGTGGATCCGCCTCATTGTGATGAATCATTGTGTTTATTTGACACGGACACTGAATTAATTAGGATGTTCTTTTAAATATTAATCTCAGATGCTAATCGAGACCGCTGTTGTCATATTTGGCCTCGGGAAATGCTATTTATAGCTTAGCATTTTGTCTACCAATGTAGTTATCAAATGATGCAAAAATATATTCCTCGCCATCCCTAGAGGCAAAATTAATCTTTACGCTCAGTAAAAGGGCGCCGAGCTCAAGGGCAAAAACATTCGTATCTGGTCTCATCCCATTTTTAATCATTGGTTACATTCTGCGAACGTACCACCAATAAGGGGGGGGGGGGGGGTCTGGAAATGGGAAATTAAAAAAAGTGTAAAAGGGTGTCTGTCGCGCTGCCACGTGAATTCCGACCCACCTCGTAATTGCTGTCAGCAATGCCTGTCGTCCAATTTGTGGTGAGCTCGAAGAGGTGATGCTAGGTAGGAAAGAGGGTAGGGGTAGTGAGAAGGAATCAACTTTAAAAGAAAAAAAAAAAGCAGTTGCTAGACAGTACAAATCAATCCACAAGTCTTTTCTTGTACTTCCAGTATGTTTTGGGTCGTTATCTTGTTGCACGAAGAAGCTTTTGTCTGTCAAACTTTGTGATGTCCGTTGTGTGTGGGATCAGTGGGATACCATCGAACAGCCCCCCCCCCCCCCCCGATTATTAAGGTCGTTAGATTCTCCAAGCCACAGTACCCACAATCGCAATTGGCTGTAAACTTACAAATAATGCGGCTATTTATCTCCAAACTGCAGAAAGAAACAAAAGTTCATTTTTGCACCTTTTTTCATGCCCTGCATTCTAATAAGCTTTCATTTAAAGATAGTGTTCATTGCTTACCCTGGAGAATGTGAATATAATTGCAAAATGTTTTCTGCTTGGGCCTGATGATAATTGAGTAACTATCGAATTGGAAAATAATCATCCAACTAATAATAATCAGCCTTGTCAACCTTATTACGTCTCATTTATGGAAGGGTTCATGGGGAACATATAAAGGGAACAAATATGGTGGCTAATTCCTGCAGTTCACAAAGCAGCAACGTCATGATGATCTCATGAATATTCATAAGCAGATGATTGGCAAGCAGGCGGCTGGGGGAAACGGCGCGTGTGCTACGCGTGCGCGTCCACAAAGCCTCCTGAGCGAAGAAGCAAGGCAAGGGGTAGTGAAAGATAAATGGGTTATTGCCGTGGGCAGTGGCACATAAATAAAGCGCACATTCCAAACACCTCAAGTCAGAGGTTCTAACGAGAAAATGTAAACACGTCAAGGAGAGCGAGTTTGGATGTGTGTTTGTTTCAGAGCATGGGTCTCCGTGACAACATCACGCTTGGGGAAAGGTAAAGTAGACCGATTTTTTTTTCTCGGGGGTCTTCGCCTGGCCCGGCACGACTCATCTGTCAGTTGTAATGATGTCATGAAAATTCAAAACATGTCCAATAGAAAGACTATAAGTTGATTGTCCCCTCCATGGATAATATTACATTCCTTTCTTGTATCCATGAAGCCGAAGATCAAGAAGTCAACAAAACACTAATTAGTTCATTACGTTTCAGTCAGATGGGAGGTAACTGAAGATGATTACAATCTCCTTCAAGGAGATCACACGTAGATATTTTCCGAGCAGACCGTCTCGTGAGATTTACGTCTGTTACAACCAACTACAATTTCATTTAGCTTCATTGTCTATTAATGAAGACCCTTCCCCCTCACCTTATAGAATTGATTGTTATTTTTGCCAATATTGCAGTTGTAGCATTTCCACTAAATCCAATTGAGCAAAAAAAATAAAAAATAAAGATCCTCTTTAGGTTTACGAGTGAAACGGTCTTAGTGAGCTGGGCAAGTCTCATTCTAAAGGAACAGACTTATTTATGCTGATGAGGAGGAGACTCCCGTGAGAGTCCTTCACTTAGCAGGTGTAGACCCAGCTGTGGGCGACGGCACGCACGTGTTGACAAAGTGCGAGTCACAGTCAATAGGAAGGATTTTGGTGACGACCAGGCTCGTGGCTGAACCTCAGGGGTGCGATTGCGAAACCGGGGTTAAAGCAAATGACGTCAAATTGTCAATGGGAATCTTCGTCAGCGGCCGGCAATCGATTTGGACTTACCACTGGTGGATAAGGGAGTGCTTCATCTCCATCTCTCCCTGGAAGTGTGAAGAAGCGAATAAGCGAGGTTTCCCGTTACAAAGAATCCTCTCCATAGTTTGCTTTTGTGCATTTCAATTGATTTGAAAGTCAGCCAATGACAAAATATTTGGTGCAGTTTACTTTGAATGAGGCTTGTGGTTCAATTGAAAAAACAAAAAAAGGGATTTCCCGCAATAGCTTGATGCTTATTTTCTTTTTATTCAATCGGTTTGACGCATCTTTCGAAATTTTGTTGCCTTGTTAGTGTGCTTGTTTGCATAAAACCAATTTCCATTCAAGTTTGTGGAGCGGTGGTGCAAACACGTTCAAATTTGTTGCAGATCCAAGATTTTTTAATTGATTAAAGTTACAGAAAACCAAAACGACAAATGACTCTCCGTTCTGATAAATAGTAACATGTATCAAAACAAATGTTAGCGCCATTGCTAATGCTATATATAATAGCGTAGAGCACCAAAGTAGGTCATAAGTCAACGAAGGAGCATCTTATTGATGTTTCGTCGCAGCTCCCGTTGGTGACGGAGATTTATAATATGCATCCTTCTTCACGAGTGCAAAACTGTAAATATGAAAAAAAATTCTATTCTTCTTGCTTATATACCGTCAAATGATCACCAAGCGTGACGATCAATACATCACAAAAGAAGCATCGTTATAGAAAATAGGCAAACACTACACAGTGTTATTCCGTCATTCACTGTTGCTAAGTGATATTGGATATTGATTGGCCATCAAGAGCCTCCTTTTCTCCCCCTCAAGAGAAAATAGCCACCATGCAACCTCTTGGTGGTAGTCCATGCAGATGACCCAATGTAGATGAATCAAGTGTTTCCCCTTGGTGGCCAAAAATAAGCTGAGCTAGCATCTTCTCAACCGCCCAAGTGACACATGATGCAAATTGCCGAGTCAGCGTTGGCAAGGAACCCACTGGCTTAAATAGACTGCCATGTACAAACAAGTACCATCAAATCTCAGCAGGTTCACGCGGTTTATGTAAATGAGATGCAAATGAGCTCGGTGGCTATTACTCCAGGCGTGACTTTTGAGTAACTGTCGCCGAAACAACCGCA
This sequence comes from Syngnathus typhle, assembly GCF_033458585.1. Taxonomy (NCBI): domain Eukaryota; kingdom Metazoa; phylum Chordata; class Actinopteri; order Syngnathiformes; family Syngnathidae; genus Syngnathus; species Syngnathus typhle. The sequence goes on along the minus strand of NC_083759.1, from coordinate 5,940,146 downwards.
GAGTTATTGGCTAAAGGATGTGTTGCGCAATAGACGTGGAGATAGACGGCTTGAATATTTAAGTTGTTTATTTAGCGTGACGGATTGTGAAAGTGTGCGGGCGTGCGTTTTCTTTCATGTGGTCGGGTGGCAGCAAGGGGAGTTGTCAGCGTGTGTATGTTTGCGTATGTGGCAGGAATGAGGATTACGAGATGTGTGTTTGCGTGCGTGTGTGTGAGCCAAAGGTTTGCATTGTTGTTTGGTGAGTGGGTGTGTGTTTACCCACAAGGTGTGTGTGTTTGTGTGTGTTGGTTTCCATGATTTGGAATTGTGCCAGGAGCCTCTCGTGGATGTCTTTGTTGTGATTTAGGAAGCGATCGATTTCAAAGCACTGCTTTGTTTTCTCAGCTCCTTCATAAATAGCTCTGCAAGTCGCCATCGCCCTTATTTGTTTTCTTCTCGTTTGCCCGCCGGTTATTTACACTAACCGTTCCTCCTCGTTTCATGGTGAAATTCACTTCCCTGTATCTTGTCGGAAGCATCAGAAACCATGATGACAATTTTCGCTGAGAGGTGCCCGAGGATAACAAAGCGGTAGAATAGTTACTCGAAGACCATAAATGGGAAAGTTTGGAGTGAAGGCAAATAAATAGACCTCACATGACCAAACCGCCATCTGAAAGCGCTCCCAGACATTCGGACTCCACGTCAATAACGCCGAGGACAGTCGCGGTAATAATGGCACATAGATTGATGCCAGGAAGCGTGTCGCGACATGCTAATCATACTAATGTTACAGCATGAGTAATGACGCCCAACGTGCCGGCAAATGGGCTCGTTATCACGAGGGGAGGTTCTGATGGGGAAAACGATTGCGTTCTCAATTACGATGATAAGTAGTGTGACCACGAAGGCAACAAGGGATGACTCCTTTTCCCGGGAGATTTTCTCACCTGTGCCATTTGACGATAGGACGTCGGAAGACATTTTGACAAGTTCGACGCAGAGCCATTTTCGGCATCTAAATAAGGCCTTTTATTTCCATGACAGGGCAAATAAAAGAGTTCGGAAAGCTGGGACACAAGCATTTATCTCTGTCTGATAGCAGCGATAGTACAAGGTCACAGATTAGTTCCAAAAAGGCACTTCATGCTTGTATTCAGCCAATTTTGGGCTGAATCACCCATCTCCCTCCGATGACATTCCAATTTGTCCCCCCCCCCTCCTTTTCTGGTTGGAGTTTGGAACGCGGCCCTCCTGGCTGCGCATTTGCATCTCCAAGAACACAGATGCTGTGTTGTTTACTTCGCAGCAAGCCTTTTCTGATGTGCTCATTCTCCAGAGTAGGGCCAGAATTTGGACACTTTCACCACTAATGAACGGAATGATGATTTTTTTTTTTTCTTGCCGCTCTCATCTACTGTGTCCCTCGCAACTCTTTCAAGTTCGACTTCTAATTAGTTGGCCAGCAAAGGAAATCATGATAGGATTTTATGTCTGACCACATAATGTTGAAAATCCAGTGTATTCTGCCCAATACAACTCATTCCTCCATGTTGGAATTATTTAGCAGCAAAACGGTGCACCGCCCCAGGAAAGATAATAAAACACCGCCGCTCCTTCTTTCATTTCGACCATACGAGGAGCTGTTCATAAAACCGAAATTAAATCTATCCCTCTCCTCACCTTCCGTGTAAAAAAAAGCCACAAAAGGATGAATTTGATGGAAGTGAAAGCAAGCCTTTGTGTTGCCACTGTTGATTGTCTGCATCGGAGAGCTTTCGAGGCGGCGCCGGACTCGGCTCCGGGGGATGAGTCGAAGGATTAGGTGCGAAAAATGGCAGAGTGATGAAACGGGAAAGAGGAGAAGGGGCGACAAACAAGGATGAAGTGAGACAGACTGAAAAGGTGATCCAATATGTTGAGACACGGAATGAATGTTTGAGGCGGAAGCTTTTACAAACTTCAATCAAGCCAAATTGAAGAAAGCGTTGAGTGTTAAATCCCGTGGTCAGTCGGGCGAGATGGAAGTCAGCCAGAACTCATTTGTGGCGGGCTCCAAAAAAACCCCAACAAATCTCCAGCTTTCATCTGCAGACTCTAACAAGCCTGCAATCCATCATACATGTAATATGAGCCCAGCTATTAATATGAGGCACATTTCTTCCCGCTGGCTCTCTGCGTGACTTGGTCACGGTGCAAAGCAAGCACGGAATAAAAATGTTGGCAGAAATTAGCCTGCCGGCCACTCGTATGACTAACAAGATCACAGTAAACAGAAATCAGGACCGGTCATGCGGCGGTAATGTGACAAGCGTCCCGCTGTGGCCCTCCGTGCTTGTTTCCCGGCCTTCAAAGTCGACATCCGTTTGTCAGACATGTCCCATTTATCAATCCCAGAGTTTTGTCTGGCAATTTAAAAGTTACCTTAAAATGTCACTAAGGGCCCCGTGAGTGCTGTCATTAATTCACTTAAATTTGTGTTATTATATTTTCGCCGCCGCCGCAGCTAAGCTATAAGAAACGGCTTTCGTTGTTTATAGCTAGCGATAAAAGCCGCTATTTTATACGCACTGTAGTGCGTGAAATACTGGCAAATGAGCGCCGATATGGATCTAACTGCATCAGAGGTGATAACAGGGCGGGAGGTTGAATGTTGAGTAATTGGCTGCAGAGAATTAATACAGTGCAAATTGAATGCAGCCGCTTTTACTGGAGTGTCGCAACAATGATTTTTCTGCCAAGTACGTTTCCGTTTTTACCAACGGCCTTGATATCTTGACTGTTGAAAATGACACGAAAAGGTGTGAGTTGGTGTGTTTGACCGAAATTTCTTCTCTCCCATTATCGAGCGAATTCATCTTTTAGAGGTTGAGTACGTGTCTGGATTTAGACTGGCGGGGGGGGGGGGGGGGGGGGGGGGGGGGCTGCTGTCAAGTTTTATCGAGCGCTCTCTTTTCTTAGTCGGAAGGGAGGAGACGCCCTTGCCAAATGAGCCTGGCGGTATGACAGCCGCCCGCGACATCTTTACTGCCTCATCCTCCGCTGACTTATGCATATGCTTACCACACACACACACACACGGACACAAAGTTCCCTTGTCTCCAGCGGTCCATGTTGTCATCAATACATGGCCGCCGCTACCTCGTAGCTCGTCATTCCACCCGAACTGAAAGCACAACACGGCCGTCGATGCGATCGCTGATTGCCCCTCTGTTATCTCCCAACAGTTGTTTTCCCAACACGCTTTACGGTGGAGGCGATAAGCTGCGAGAGGATTTCTTCCATCCCTTCTTTTTTGTTGCATGGCCGAGTGTTGGTTCGCTGAAGCTCGAGTGATCGTAGTTGCTGGTATGATTTGCAACCCCCTCCCCTCAAAATTCCCTTTCTTCTTCCAACTCCACAAGCTCCCACATGGCTCAGACTCCAAAGTTGAGAGTCAAACTTTTAAGACGAAAAAGTTTTTGATAAGAAAGGTTTAAAAAAAAAAAAAAAAAAAGTGACCTCTCTTTATCTTCCTCCTCGCCGTAATTCCTCCACACTCTCGATACTGAGGTTCTTTGAAGCCTCTGAACTCTTTGTGTGCTTTGCCTCACCGCACATGCTGGAGGATGGAATCTCAAAGCAACTTCTAAAAAAATTACCAGGTGATTGATGTGTGGAATAAAAAAATGAAATAAAATAATAATAATGATAATAACATAAATAATAACAATAATACTACTACTACTACTACTACTACTATTAATAATAATAATAATAATAAATATGTGCATACTTTCCACTGCCAATAATAATAATAATAATAATAATAATAATAATAATAATAATAATTATTATTATTATTATTATTATTATTATTATTATTATTATTATTATTATTATTATTATTATAATAATAAATATGTGCGCACTTCCCACTGCCTGGGTGTCTTCTCCAACTATTTTCAGCAGCTACATCTCCCTGTCAAAGTAACAGATTGGCCAGATAACCCACCAGCTCTCAAATTAGAAGTGTCACTCATCCCACTCCCCCTCAGTACACATGGTCCAATGGCACCAATATGGTGACAGTTTCTCCTTCCCATCCATTTGAGCGCCGCGCTCGCCTGGCTGTCTGCGATGCGGCGGTCCTTTGGCGCAATGATTTTTGTGGCGCTGACAAGGGATGTGCGGCCAAGATATGGGCTACTCCTGAATGGAGTATTTAATCTGAGGACAGCCGTTGACCTTCTGGGCCTGTTTTTACAAAGCAGTCAGATGGGTTAGCTGTTACTTTGTCAGGGCGGCTGATGAGCTTCATTGTACCGTGGCTTTGTGTCCTCTCTTCATCGAACCGAAATGTCAGACGAGCCTGCCCGTGGAGGCCGCTTCGCCTCACAACAGCAAACACAGGAAGAGCCATTAAGCGCGTCGCGGTAATAGGTCGAGCTGATGTCAACAGTGTTTCAAACGAAGGCTATTTAAAATCACGTTTTATTATCTTTGGGATACGCCGCGTTATTGAAATTACTGAGAGCCGCTCGTGAAAGGAAGAATGTCTGCGCTGAATGTGGTTTAATACGGCTTGTGAATAACACCACATCATTGTTTATTTAAGATCAACTGTGACCTTCAACATAGATATGGAACCAATACACTACAATGGAATGCAAATGATTGAAGTCCTTATGCATCTGTGATTTTTATCTCCTGGCAGGCACTCTTTTGCTTTCCATAATATACAGAACCTCTCCTCCCATTTCATTCCCTTCATGTATAAACCATGCTACTGCAATTGCAGACAAATCGGCCCATGGTGGAAAGGAAGCCAAAAGGATGGAATTATGCAGACTGCAGTCAACGGATGCTAATGAGGCGCCAGTGCTGGCTGCAAGTGATGCTGACATCTGCTGGAGTGGTGTCATGACAGGCCAGCCGAGGCCATTGATATGAAAAAAATGGGCCAAAAAAAAAAGAAATCTGGACTTTTCCAACAGGTAAAATCGCTAATTGTCTTTGGGAGAACACTGTGAGTGATTTGTTATCGAAATGCGAACAAAAATGTTCAAGTATGAGCTGTAAGGTGCTATTAAAGCGCAGATCAGCAAACTCAATACTGTGCTGCCATCTAGCGTTCAAAACTGTTCAGTGCAACAAGCCTGCCTTCCGTTAATACCATAAACTGGTTCCGGGAATAAAGACTAAATTATTTCTGGAGGGGGAGCGCCTATCAGAGAGGCAATTAGCACTTAATTTATGTTTTCAAAATCATTTCAGTTGATTATCACGTAATATTCTAATTTCTTAAGATAATAAATTGTTATATTCAAAATGAGAAAACATTTTAGTCTATTTATTGAAACTGTATTATTTGTTTCACATTATGAATTGAGCCATAGAAATATATGAAGTTTTCCACTTTGATTGATTGAAATGTACCTACATGTGATGTCAGCAATAACCAAATCTGGAATAAATCTAAAATAGGAACAAAGTCGAAGCAAATAGTGTAAATAAATAGATAATATTACATTATAGCACAGAGTAAAGCCCTCTTTGCCTGTTCGGAGAGTACACCTCTTGTAATGGGCATATTTCCCCACACGGTGGCAGGGCTGGACCATATTTTTAACTCAGCTCTCTTTGAACGAAGAAAAAGTGAAGGATGAGATTGACTACTCCACCCGTCCACCGTATGAATATTATTGTGTTTTTAAAGAGCCATTATTGTGAAGAAAATGGTTTTATCTTTTCATGGTGAGAAAAAGGCACTGACACCCACGAATACTCTTTTTTTTAATTTACCATATTCCTTTTCAGCTATTGTGCAAAGAGGTAACGACACACTGAACCATATTACAGGAAACACATGAAGCTGTTTGGATTGAATTTGCAATCAATAGCAATTTCTGCAGAGACGTTACTCAAACAAAAGTGACGCTTAATCTGAATCTTGCATTTGTGAACTACTGAATAAGCAGCTCTCGCCAGGGTAGGACTGCTGAGTGTGTTCATGTGCAGACTTTACACTTGTAGTTTACTGCAGCGTGACGGACTCCACCAATGGGCCAATGCTATTCTCGGGCCTAATCGGTCGACCTTTATACCGTGGTAATGGCTATTTTTTTGCAGCGACAGCAGCATATAAATGATCTACTTGGCACGTGTACATTACGTACATTCAGCAAACAGTCGAGTGGCATTAAATTACTTTTAGTATTTAGTTGTGGAACTGAGCACCCTGGTATAATCAAAGTGGGTAGATTCCATCAAATGATGTGTAAGGAAAAAGAACATCCATCCAATCTGTGTTGACATTGAGCTACAGTCTTGAGGCGCGAAAGCTTTTGACCCAATATTGAGTAACATGCGTTGAAAGTGCTTCAAAATGTTGTTTTTTCAATTGCTGTTCACTTAACTGGCAATTACATTGCGCCAATGCTCATTAAGTGGGAATACTCAAACCATTGCATCAATCTTGGTCGACCTTCCAACTAACAAAAACAATCCCTTTTATTTGTTTTCTACTCCTGAATGAAAGGCACCCGCTTGCTTTTCCTGTCACATTCACACGATTATTCCCAGTCCTTGAACGTCGCCGAAATGAATGTCTCCGAGATGCGCGTAGGAAAATGAAAACGTTTTTTCGAGATGTTTGAAACAATCTGGTGGCGACTCTCATGCAAAATAATTCATCAAGTGTAAAAATCTGCAGGAGTGTTGAGTGACTCATCCTGAATTGAATTCCCTCTCTTCTGTACTTCAGCACTGGGGGCGTTGTTATCCTCAACACTTTGTATATATATTCCCCCTGTTGTGAATTTATCATGCAAGATAAAATCTTCAGAAGCTGCTTTGCTTTGGCTTATCTCCTAAATGAAAAAGAAATGTAACTGTGCCAATTGTTATGAGGAGGAGCGTGCGTCGATAAGGGCCCTGTAATGTTCAGTGTTATTTGAAAGGGGACGTATTAGGAGAAAATTGACTTTTAAATTCTTTGTTGTGAAATTCGGGATGAGACTGGAGTGGGAAATCTGCTATCTGCGGGCGGGTAAATAGCTAAATACCTTTGGTGGCCATTAATTTGCAGACTGAAGGTAAGCAGAGCTGCACTGAATTTCGTGCACCTTACCCAGTGGGGGTTGTTGACCGTCGTTCGTCCTCCACTCCAGGACAAGCTGTCATAAAAAGTTGTAGTTCACATTTCTACCACTTAAGGGCGCGCTGCAATTTGCCCACTCACTGATCAACGACTAGGCTCACCATCAGTCAAGAGAGGGGGACAGGATCAAAACTACAACGGAAACAAAACTGTGCTGCCTTCAAAATAAATAATCAAAACAAAACAGTCATTGACGTAATTGTTGTATTTAAAAAAAATGATATTAGCTGATTACTAATCTTAAAAATGGTACAATAATACTCACCATTAGTATAGTATAACAGAATCATCAGACTGTTCATCCCTGGAGGAAATTCAACTCAGGAAAAACAATACAATACACTTTATTAGGTAGTAATATAACAGAAATAGCTTCTGGGTCACAGTATGGAACATGTTAAAGTGTTATTGTTTTTCCCCTGACCATAATTCGGCTGGTTATTAAAATAGCGATGATTATACGCCAAAATGTTCAGACGCAACAATATACTCGTAATATTAGATCGGGAAGTACCATGCAGAACCATTGGGGTGGGGAGCACCATCAAATAACACGGCAGGGGTGTTAATGCATGAGTGATTAGTCATTCTCTCGGTGGTCCAAATACTGCAGATCAAGAAAACAAGCATGGCATTAATAATATGTGAAAATCCAAAATTATAAAACAATAAAAAAAGAAGTAATTGTTTATACATTACCACTATGTATGGAAGAGGATTAGGGCCAGTAAAGAAAAGATTTGGGGGATTTTTTATGATTTTGACTTTTTTGTCAGAATTCTGATTTTAATCTCAGAGTTCTTTAGTCAGAATCCTGTCAACCTGCTTTTCTTCCCCTTGGCTGGCCCTAATCCTCTTCCAATGTGCGCTACCCCAACCCCAAAATATGTTCTTATTGTGAAAAGCTCTTTCCGGAAGTACTATCCTACGTTTCCTACGTATTTTTTGACACCGGCAGATCGTCACAGTCCAGCCTTGCAGCTCATACTCTTTACCCCAGTGTGTCAGTCACTCTCTCGGCCGCCTTTCCAGATTGCACTCATTGTTCTCCCCCTTGCATCCACAGAGTTCGTCTGCAGCCTCGTCAGTCCCGATCGGATGCTTCTGGAAGTCAGGATTGCACGTCCAGGTACGGACCGCGTTTCTTTCTATGTAGCGGTAAAGCCCCCCCCCCCCCCCCCCCCCCCCAACACACACACCCGTTAACCTCCAGCACGCGACATCACCGGCCTGTTGCCTGAGTCGTCTGCCGCGATCGGTGCGCGATCGGCGGTGGCCCAAGCAGCTCTCTGCTCGATCGCGTTATTTTTGCTCTATTCTGCGGAAGGATGTTGCGCTCCGACCCGTGTACGTGCTTCCCCATTCACCGCTCCCATTGTCGCTTGTTCCTGTCAGTAAGGCGGCGAAAGAGCAGCAGGTAAACAAACCCGGTGCAGCTGCTGAACTGTCATGGTTTGTTTGCATGCAGCCTTCCGTTTTGATTTGCAGCATTAGTTGAAGCTAAATGCTGCTACGAGTCGTTTAGCGTAGAAGCTAACTGTCAGTCTCGTGTTGTTGGCGGTCCATATGTGTGACCTCCACCCACGCACTGCAATGCAACTGGGTGCACCCCCATTACGCCCCCCCCCCCCCCCCCCGCGCACATTTTGGTTGTTGCCGCTATTGTGGATGCTGCATGTTGCATGAGCTCATCATCCAGGTCAGGCGTGCGTTTGTTGTCAAGTGGAGGTGTGGTTGCGATCCTCCGATATAAACATTGCAATATCGCACCGTGACTATTCTTGATTATTGATTGTTTTCATCGTGGCCCACATCATTAAACTTCTAGTGGCTGTCAAATGTTCTTGTTTGTGCCCAAAGCATGCTGGAGGTTCTTGCGAGTTCTCTGCTTGTCAACCTTCATAATCACATTATGCACGGTTGACAAAGGGAAACTAAGGTCTTTAGACATGGCTTTATACACTTTGGTGATGTTTTGAATAACATTCTTAGAGTATAAATATGTTAATAATGAATTAAAAAAAATACTGCAGGACCTATTGTACTCTCATGTGAATTGATGCCATTGCAGTAGAAAGTCGACACCCATGGAAAGCAATGCATCATTAATGTTACGTAATAAAGTCCACCCCGATAATGTGACTGATTGAGTTAGCGGGCCGAATCTATTCATGAATAAGTAAACAGTCGCACATATTGCCAGGGCTGGGCAGATGCATCTCAACTCATCTGCATTATTTCCCCACAAAGCAAAGATTGTTCTCATCCTTCACCTTTGGCGAGTTCACAGGAATGTCTGCTGCAAGTTGTGTACTTTTCCACAAGGCTCTTGAGTTCTCTCCTCCTCCGCCCTTCATCTGAGCCTCCACCTTCCGTAACGTGTCTGTCTTCATTTTTGACTAATGACTTCATTAAACTTATTAGTCCTACTTTGCCGGCGAGGTCAGATATCAAGCACGGCGAGCCAAACTGGGCGGTGACTCGTCAGACAGTTTTATCTGCATGAAACAGGGTGCCTATTAGTGGCGTGAGCATAAGCCAATCCCGTGTTTAGTTGGCTGCCGCAATCCTCCGCTGAGTGGAATTCTATTTAAAATAGCATTTGGATTTGTTTTTCATTTCAATGCTGTCTGCAGCAGCAGCAGCCTGTCACCTGCACAGCAGGCGCCTGTGTTTGCATGAAAAGCCATTCTAATTTCAAGCGTCACAGTGTTTTGGCTCAGTGTACTATGTGTGTGTGTAATGGTTGATATTGGCGCCGCTGTGTGTATGTGTGTGTGTGTGTGAATCCAAGTTTGAGATGGCTGCTACACCTGGTACCATGTTAGAACGCGGATTTGTTTGGAGAGAGCGCTCCAATCCCTGTTCTCGCGGTTGCTGCAACCTGTCAGAGGTTCTGACTCGGGGAGCCCCTCAAAGAACGCTCCGTCCCGATGAGGCTCGGCCCGGCACGGAGGCCGTGCAGCCTGCAGTGTGCTTTCAACTTTCAACAGCGAGGGTGTGCTTTTTGTGCAAGTGTGTGTTGGCTTACTGTATGTGTGTTTCAAGAAGAATTGTTGCTGCTGCAGCTGGCAAAGTGGGTCTTCCAACTTTCTCTGTCCCTCCCTACTTAAGATATCCAGAAATACTGCTAGAACTATCAAAAACTGACACTTAACATACATTAACTTGGTCCATATACTTCTTTCAAAACTGTAAAAATGCCTTCCATCCACAAATCCTAGGCAGCACCCATGGTCCATAAAAACAACTTTGTCAGCACCATTGATACCGGAATCAGACCTGACAGGGACCACAGGAGAAATTCTGCTAAAACTCAATTCACCTGACACGAGTGCATCATCTAGTTGCTATTTAGCACACATTGGTCTCCATCCCAAGGCTGGACTGCATCCATCCAGCTATTCTAACACCGGCACATCCATCTCTGTAGCATCCTCAGCACGGGAGTGTCCTGAAAGCACAAACCCACTAGTGGCATCCACGGTTGGGTGCCACATAAAAAAATGTGGGGCAAAAAGAAGCAGATGGGGATGAAGGAGAAATCTGGGGGGGGGGGGGGAGAACGAGGTAATAATTGGGACAGCTGCAGAACTTGAGGCACCAAACAGTCGCATCACATGGTTCTCTCCAAATCGCTCTTCCCTTCATGTCCCCACCCTAAAAAAAGAACAAATTTAAATGCAAGCAGAGACTCAGATGTTGACCGGTATAATCAGAGTGACGCTGGTCCAAATGGGTCTTGCCCAGTGACACGAAAAAAAACAAGACTGAGCTCGCACGACACAATTGTTTGTGAATTTTAGTGGCAACGATGTTGATCCCTGAGGTACTCCTAATTCATATCTATGACCTCCGTTGAGAGGTCAGAATTCCGAGTCAGCTCCAATGAGTTGCCCTGAAAGGGATCCGGTATTTCATTTAGCATTAAGCCCTAGTTTATATGGAAGTGAGGTGCTTGATTTCCCATCTTGATACCCTCATCAACGATCTGTTTTTATATCAGTTTGTGACTTTTCTGCTTGCCATGGGAGACACTGGGCAGGATTGGCTTGATTGGATTTCAGTGGCTGCCTCACCTGACCCAGCATGGTGCTGAGAAAGATAGCAGGCAAACAATCAGACTGTGAGCACGGCGAATGTAGGGCAAACGCTGCCTTTGTAGCCGGCAGTCGCAAGCATTCACAGAACAGCGCAAAAACTTCATGAATGTCATTTGACAGCTTCACCGTTGCGTAATGCACACACACCAAAAAAAAAAAAGTCAAATGGAACGCCGTCAGGTTTTAGTCTTTGGTCATTCCAAATGTATTCATGTGCAGTGTTCTGAAGAATAACAAGTGACTAGCATCCGCCGTCCTCCAAGCGTTAACATTTAATTTGATTTTAATAATACATGGGACATTAGTGGCGTAAGCTCAGTTTTGTGCAACTGGCGTGGTATTCATCCCCGCTAAATGATCATCGGATCAAATTGGACACTTTTGAAACTGTGTAACGGACCACCATTTTCGATTTATTACAAGCAATGCAAAGGAAGGCGGGTTAGTCGAACGTGAGCTCCGATTGACTTGATTGTTAGCTACCGCCCGCAAGCCTTAAATAGCAGCGGCATTATTGCAACATAATTAGCAGTCGCAAAGCAGTCGAGTCAATTCCGATTTGATTATCATGATAGATTTGATTCGAGGCAGCATCTCCTTTTGGATAATCGTGGGAATGTCTCCCATTGGACCTCGCAACGTTGTGATATTTCTCGGTACTAGGTGGTCTGTTTACCCTGACAAGTACCTCTCCCCGATCGCATTACTATTGATTGAGCAGTAAACTAAATTTATAGCACTAATAAAGCAAGCTTCGCTCAAAGATATTGCATTCTGTATCGCCAGAAATGTCAATACGCACGGTGAGCTTATGGGCCGAGTTCCGATTTGTCCGAATGTCTCCACGCACGATGAATTGTTAATACATGTTGCTGTCATGTTTGTTGACGATCAACTTTACATCTCTTTTTAAAATTGCAGACCTAAATGAGTCTGTGTTGCCGGAGCAACCGTAGCATCGCTGGTAAAAGAGAGCTCCGTTGGTTGGACCCCAAAAGGCCGTCCGGTAAGTGTCCTCGTTTTTTTTTCTTTTATTTTGAAGAGGTTCGATGGTGTTTTACAGTCGGGCGAGATTTGGAAAGCAAAAGCCACTTTACTGAGTTGACTTTAGGATATCGGCGTGTTTCCTTTGCGCGTCTGAGTAGCGCGGTGTTTTTTTTTGCGCGTGACCTTTAGTCCCCTATTCAGTATCCGTATGAGTGGCAGCCTTGGCATTTACCTATGGCAAAGTCCTTGGCAAAGCAGCAGGGGAGCCGTTCGCAGCAGGCGTAGCTGTCATGTCGCCGCATGAGTGTCCCGTCACATGATGTCACCTCCTCCCTCGTGCATATTTTTTTTTTTCTTATTGTCATTTTTTTTTGTGCGCAATGTGGAGACTGGATGAAATCAATCCAATCGGGTGTCATCTAATTATCAAGATAAGAAATGCACGACGCGATCCAGTTGTTATCAAGAGCTCTCCCTTGTCATTTAACGAAGAGGTGTCTTAATTTGAGAAGTAATTGCACGCATAGAATTTCTATATTTGTCCTCTGGAGAAGGAGGAGGAGGAGGAATGTTACAGCAAGACGGCAGGTCAGCCGTGTGATCGTCAAGCTTCTCTAAATGTCCTTGTGCATTGGGATCCACAGCACTGAAATATCCAAACAACGTTTTTATTTTGCCTGGTCGGAAATGTCCTTGCGCCATTCTCTCCTGGCAACGTGCAGACTAATTGAGGCTCTCTTTTATTTTTTTTTCCCCTTTCTTTCTGAGCCACATTCATCTCAGAGGCGATGTTGCGCTTGCAGATGATTGTCTCGAGGATTAGCATAACAACAAAGGATAGGCTTAGCTTTAATTCGACTAACTCTTGACCAAGCTTCTTTTTGTTACCTTGGCTGCTGGTCATGTGGATTAGCATACCCCCCCCCCCCCCCCCAGCCCTCCTCAATGGTCAACACAGACTTTTTTATTTTTTTTTAAACTTCATATTTGTGACTGCCGATGAGTTCTCTCGTCTTCTGCTGACAGCTGCAGTGACAGCGCTAGTAAAGTTCCGCTAACATTTGCTTAATATCCTGCATTGTTGTGTGCTATTTGCCAAACACTTATTTTTCTTAGTCCCGAACAATCTGTTTTTGCTACGCCGCGACTCGGAACCGTAATCCCCCGTCAGCCTGTTTGAAGTCAATTACATGTGTTTTTCCTGGTCGTTGATTTGCTTGAAAGGGACTCGCGTGGACTTTTGTCGTCCGACAGATTGTCCACTTGGGTGTGTTTGTGTGTGTGTGTGTGTCAGAGAGAAGAAAAATGCACATATCAGCAATCTGCATGGCTTAATCTTGTGGTAAAGCATTGTGGGTTTCCCTAGCAAACAAGTGGTGAGGCGTGCAAAAAGGAATTTCAGGCCTACCAACAGTGACGGCCACGCCATTGACAAAGCTCCTTTCAAAGATTAACAATCGAAAAATTGTATGACACAGACGCGCACACACATTCCCACACACCCTTGGCTGATTTTGTTCCGTGGTCACGCATGGTGGTTTTCTAATTTTGCTTGTGGTTGATATTAAGTAAGATTTTCTTCCTGGCTCTTGCTTTGTTTAAGGTTACTGGTCCAGCCTGTAGCATTTCATTAACGCCAAATTAACATCGCCGCCACTTGGCAGGACTGCGGAAAGCGCCACGTATAGCCACAAGCTCCGGGTAGCGTTCAGTTTAAGTTGGAAGGACTGCCGTGGCCCTTTGCGGTAATTCAGCGCGCCGCATTTTTAATCCCATTATCAGAGCAAAGCATACAACAACTAACAACATGGCGAGCTTGTTTTCTCCGGCGCTTTGGGGCATGTGGGCGAGCGGCGGGGGTCGGCGAGTTGCGCTAGACTGGCTGCCGGAGCAGGTGACATCTGTGACCCAACACAAGAGCGGACACATGCTCCTTCCTCAAAAGGCTCCTGGCGCCGCGCTCATGCCAACATAACACAAACCCATTTTGAAATAATTCACCTGAACTCCTTTTTACATAGAATGTACATCAAGACATTTCAGAATGGGACGGATTTTTTTTCCCCAAAATAAATAAATAAATACATACATAAATAAATAACCAATGAATCACAAATAAATCCCAAATAAATGAAATTATAAATACAAATAAATAAATAAATAAATAAATAAATAAAACTACCTAGTATATAAATATTGCTCCACGCCAAAAGCAATGGAAAAATATCATCAGCGAACGGCGGTCGATTTTTATGCAGTCATTTCATATTTTGTCGACAGAGGCTACAGTAATTGTATTTCTAATTTAATGCCAAGGTAACCAAAGGCGAGATCGATTAAACATAAAACAAGAACACAAAGCGAGCGCAGACCTTGTTGCCAAGGCGTAAACATTTGTCACCTGAAGAAAAAAAAAAAAAAAAGAAAATCCATGCGATGGCTATTAAAGATTTAATATCTTAGTTGTCCAACACATTTGTAATACAAGACATACGTTGAGATTTTCAGCAGTGCAAAAATTCACTTTGAAAGCGAACGAGTGTTTGCATTTCCACATGCAGGCCTTATTCCATACTGCGCCTTCCAAATGAAATTGAAACTCCCCTACTCCGGCTCAATCAAATGATTGATCTTCCTTTGCTTCGCTTTCTTAGCCATTATGTCTAACCGAGGCACGAGCTGGCCGGCAAATTAACTGTATATTAAAACAAAGCTTCAACTTTCACCTAATTCACTTCTAATTTCCCGTCAGCGGACAGAATGTAGCGCGGGCGATAACGAATATAACAAAACGATTGTCAAAAGCGTTGCGCTAATCCGCCCCAGTCAAGACTGACTGTTAAATGATCTTTTAATGACCATCACGATAAACAACGTCACCATCCAAGTTCTTTATCTGTCCTTATTTCTCCGCAGCGCACACAGTTTCATGCTTACTTCCCCCTCACCGACTCCCGACAATGGAATCGGAATTGCGGGAATAACTTAATAAAGCGCCGTCTCGCCTTCTGACCCTTCTATTTATTAAATGTGATCACCTCCCATTTAGGTGAGCTCACGGACGACTCACTT
The DNA here is from genome assembly GCF_033458585.1 of Syngnathus typhle. Lineage (NCBI taxonomy): Eukaryota > Metazoa > Chordata > Actinopteri > Syngnathiformes > Syngnathidae > Syngnathus > Syngnathus typhle. The sequence goes on along the minus strand of NC_083759.1, from coordinate 5,924,861 downwards.
ACTTTCCGTTTGCGAGTCAGCTCCACTCAAGTTAGTCACATGACATTGGCCGGAGCTCGGCGGTGCACGAGGTGGCCGTCTGTTCCCACTGTTAAGTTCTACACTCCCACTGATTGTCCAGATGGACCCGATCTGAGCGTTGCAAATTCACTTCGAGAGCCACCGGCAATTTTCCTCTCTGGAAACGATGCAAAAATTGCCTACAAATCGTTTGTTGAGAGTAGAAACATTCGATATAGCCGAATAACCGAAGCCAATAAAAACATTGCGGAGGGAAGAAAAATTTTTTTTAACACTTTGTACGTAACTTATTTTCGACAGGATGTCAGTTCTCAAAAGATCTCCGTGACGATACTTTGAATCGACGGCGCGAAACCAAACGGCATGTCTTTCTTCAATTTTGACGATGATCGATTCCGAGTTGACAGTTTCAAGGGCAGCGCTCGGAGAAATGATTAGGTTACTGTTTGGCGGAATACTTTGTGACCGTCTACATTTTTTACATTTCCTACATTGAAATATAGCTTAACTTGGAGGTTGTCGTGATTTATGAATAGGGTGGAACTTGAAAGGTCAAAATTATTCACATTTTGAAAGACCCCCCCCACCCCCCAAGAAAGCAATATAAATACAAGCGATAAGTTAAGAGTCAACTGTCGTCTTCATAAAACCTTCCAGTTCGTAACTTCAAAGTGAAGGTAGTTTTTTTTTTTTTCCCAAGCAGATACCATGAATTCAATAACACAGTGAAAATGCACAAAAATCCAAAGATCATTCAATTATTCAGTGCAACTTTGCTCTTCTGTTCTGTGCTGGCCTGCTTCACACTCATAATAAAACAAGTTCAATTCACTCGAGGCGCACACACACGCACACACTTGAGTGTCTTTTTTCCCGTATTCTTCACAGCACACTTTTGCTGTGAGTGCTACCGCAAATCTCGGAGCGTCTTATTTGTCCTCAGCCTGGCCAATCTGGGTCACATGGTCATCTCTCTTGACTTGTTTTCATCTTTAATTCAGCCATCTTGGCTCCTCTTGAAATCCGTCGTCCGACCATGTGTGGTTTCCAATTTTACACATACGACCTCCCCTCGCCAATCTTTTTAATTCCCTTCCTCTCAATATTCCTTCACAGCGCTCCAATGCTCTTCTTCCCTCTGAGTCGTGTCTCTTCCCGCCCGCCCGCCGCCATCTCGCCCGCCCGCAGCCTTTAATCATCCCCGTTTCCGCTCCCCTTGTCACATTTAGCCCCCGCGCATGTCTGTCCGTGCCTCGTCACAAAAGCCCGGCGCTCGCTCGGCTGACATGGCGCCGCACCGCCGACGGCTTCTGATGTCCGTGGCACATGCGCTGACCTGTTCCCCCCTCGCTTCTCCGAGCTGTGACATCATCAAAGTGGGACGGGGCCCCGCCCTGAGGGCTTTCAATATGATAAGAACCACTTCATCAGAAGAGGGAGGAGAAATAAATTACTTTTTTTCACCGCACACTTGAAATTTCCAAGCAAATCAGGCACCAAAGATCTCACGAACGGATGACAACCGTATGCAAATGAAGTCCAGGCACCCAGAGACTCTTTAAATAAAACATCGGGGTTAAGGACACTAGTCTGCTCTTTTTCCATAAAGTCTCGTCTCATGGAGCGGACCCTGCTGGGTGAACGCATTCTGTGGAGTCATTAGCACAATGAAGATGGACCACTTGTCTGCCTCGACCCGATTTCCACAGTACAGTGGAGCCTTCAAGGGCGGCCATTTTGAGATGCTGGTCACTCCAAAATTTGTTTGCTTTGTGTTCACAGCTATGGTTTAATCCCAGCTCAATCCGACCTTTCCCAGTTGGACCCCCTCCCCTCGTTCCCATCGTCAACCACATGACACAAAGAACGCAACAATCCTCCTCCGAGCATATGACAGGAAAGAAGGAAAATCAATGTTTCCCCTTTAAAGCCATTAAATCAAACCGACATAGATGGAGTCTATCCCGTCGCAAGCCAATCACAAGGCAGATTTGAATAATAGTTTAAAAATAGTCTTCTACTTTGAAAAAAATGTTAATTGGGCGCACCAGTTTTCATCAGACAGCAGCTTATGATCATTAAAACCCCAATTATAGTCCGCCAGCGCATTTTCTCTTTTATGTCTTGGGGGACTATTTCTCTCCTCATTATTGTTCAAATGTCACCCTCTGATCCAGTTTCTGTTTGGTCATTTGATGGGAAGGTGAGCCGGGTCCTTATTTATTTATTTTTTTTCTTCCCCCCAGTCGCGATACTCTAGGCAGGTCGGAGCGCCGAAAGGCCGAGATTAGATCCTCCCCCTGATGTCTGTGATGGCGAGCTGACAGAGCGAGAGAAATGGCAAAGGGAGCCCATTAGGATGGGGCCCACACTGATCCATCCCTCCAGATTGACGGCTGAAAGGACTGGCGAGCGGTCGCCGTTCATTAATGCAGAGAGTCCAATCACAGCCGACGCGCACCGAGCCAGTCGTGCGAGAAAGCGGGCTGGCAGAGCGTGGGCGCTGATGGCTTCACTGCCTCAATTGATGGGTGCTTAGAGGAGCCGGAGAGAGACGGAGCATCGGGTCGGCCGTTTCAATGACTTGAGCCCAGTATCAACTTTTGTACTGTACTGTTAAGAATGTTCCTCCCGGCGTCTCATGAGAAGATGACACCAGAATGGTTGTGCTGACAAGTCACATGGTCCATAGAGGGCATTTATCCGCTTTAAAACCAGATCCGGCTCCAGTCCGATCGCTGCCATCTCTGTTATTGAATATGAAAAAGTTTTTTTCTGTCATCTAATAGCAAAACTGCCGTCAATGCCTTCGTTCAAGGATCCCCCCCCCTTTGCTCAACGCTTCCCCTTTTCGCTTTATTATGCGGCGCCGTCCTCATGACACGGTGACAAATCGTGTCCGTCTCGTCACATGACGCACGAGCCTTGGCCGCACGTGTGTCGCGATTGCCGAGTGACTGATGGCTGGGCGCGTCAAAGGCATGAAAGTGAGGCCTCGGAGCACCTCGGAATGAAATCAGAGCTGGTTCTGCTCCATCCATCAGCGCCGTCATAATGAATTCCAGGAGGCCGAGCATGCTAACAAGTTCATTATTCCAGCTCGGTTTAGGAGTAATTACCATTTTGCATCCAAAGCTATTCCAGTCCAGGTCGCTCTTGTCAAATTAAGTCAAGTGTGAATGCAGATAAATATTTGCATAAGGCGCACGAGGTGGGCCTCGGTGACGCGTCTCCGGCGCGGCCGTGTTTGTCTTGGCATCGGGCTGTGAGATCTGTGAGAGGCCCCGATTTGAACTTTGGCTTCCTAGTTCACAACATTTGTTTACATTATGAGGCTCGGTCATGATTTAAAATGATTAAGAGGGGAAAGCAGCCCAACCTTGTGTTTGTCTTTCTCCACGCTCGTGTTGCAAATGTAACCGAGGAAAGCAAATTCTCACAAGTACCCTTTTGCTGAGGTCCAATCGGTTGATTGATTCACGACGTGGCATTTGGAACTTCCGATTGATTCTGGGAAATGTCTCCCCCTCCCCACCACCACCACCACAGCCACCTCCCTCGTCGTACTTTGTATCATCGGCAGCGGGTTAAATGAGAAAATATCAGATGACGCCAAATCGAGTGATTCACCAAAACAAAATATTTTAATTCCTCTTTCAGCTTCATTCGGGGATGGCAACTGTGTGAGTTAAAAAATCCTCAAATCAATGATATGACTTTGGAAAGCCAGTACCGTAATTTTCGGACTTTAAGTCGCGGTTTTTTTTCATAGTTTGGGTGGGGGGGCGACTTATACTCAGGAGCGACTTATATACATATATATGTTTTTTTTTCTTCACTTTTTGGGGCATTTTATGGCTGGTGCGACTTATACTCCGGTGCGACTTATAGTCCGAAAATTACGGTACTGTATATTTGCACCATAAACTAAAATATCTATTTTCTCCCCAAAGTATGAACTGTGAGTGGGAAAAAAATAATCTACTCAATTTCTGCAGGGTGGAAATGTTGTTGCTAGGCAACTGTTGTTACCGTTCGACAGGAACCCTCAAGGTAAAGAGATTGTTGGAGGGGGTGGCGGGGGGGCAGAGGCGCTTTGTCTTTGCAATACAAATAAGTGGACAAAATGGCAGATTCCACCATCGTGAAGTTTGTTTTGATAAATTGTCACTCCGCCGTGTAAAACAAATGCGTGCCAAAGCATTTTTCTTCCCGGTGATAAATGGAGCCAGAGCACCTTTTTCTTTTTTTAAAAGCTACATTAGCAGTGACTTCAATGATTTTCATAAATTGATAAGATTAAGGTTCATTAGGCTGCTTTTGATAGTCCCTTTTAGTGGAAATGCACTTTGGGTCATGTGGGGCCTTCGGATTGTTTTTACTCCGCCATTTTATTTGGCTCGAACCCGTCCCTCTCTCTGCCTTTGGCAAGCGTCTGACATTGATGCAAGATTTTCTTAACACGATTCCTCATTTGCCCCCTCAGATTGCAACGTGGGATATTTATAATCTCGGGGCACCGGTTAATGGTATTTGCAAAGTTAAATCAGTTTAGTGCATGTTTTCCATAATGGCTTTGATGACACGGCATCGCCGGCAGCTCTGTCGCGAATGCTGGAAAAATGGCTCTAATTTGGGCTAATGGGCGAGTCAGCCGTCATCATGTCCCCTCGGTGGACTGCGACGAGCTCACGCACACGTATGACACAATAGATCAAGACGAGTTGACGTTTGTGAGTCGCGGGGGCGGGGCTTCTCCGTTACAGGTACCGAAAATGTAGACGGAGAGGTTAATCGTTAGCTAACCTAATCAAATTGTTTGTCATCAGATTAGATGAAAGTGTTTAACCTTGCTTTGGGCCACTGTCTGCTAGGAGATAGATGTGACGCGACGGCGTGAGGCGCACGGCTGTCAAAAAAAAAAAGCCGCAAAGTGATTATGGACGATCGACTGCGGCTTTTCCAATCAATGCTCCTGCTTGAAAAGTAAAAGGTGCGCATGGAACTTTGCAACGTGACCTGGGGCGTTTGACTGCGGTTGGGTTGTTAAGATGGGAGGGGGGCGATGCAGCGATTAAACGACGGACGTCGGGATCCCCCCCCGGCGGAGCGACGTCTGACTGCGGCCAGGCAGGAGTGCTGCAGTGGCTAGTTTACATTCCACAGCCGGCTAAGCTTCACCAACCTCAGCTCTGCTTAGACATGCACGCATTAATACATCCGCTCACGCCTGTATGCAGCATATGCCCTCATCATTTCCGTGATTCCTATTCACGCAATCGCATATGCTCGACCATGTCAAAATTGACAATATTTGTGGATAATTTTATAAAAGCATATACGCCATGTGCACTTATTGTATTTCATTGCAATAGAAAGTGAAGCAACCCCAGCCCGTTTACAACAGTGCAGAGCTGTTTAGACTTACCCCTATGAGACCCATTACCAGGGGTCTGTGGTTTGGTCCCTGGGCGGCTTCACTGCTCCGTGCGCAAAGATCAACTCCGTGAGAGGACTTTATTAAGGATAGCGGTGTTCCCGAGTGCTAATGGGGTACAGTAGATCCTCTGTAGACTGTCAGAACTGAGCCAGGCAGCTTGTTTGAGCTAAAAGATGAATAAAAAAACAACAACAACACAATCCTCATAAAAGAGTTTATTGCAATGTTAAATTGGCATACAAATGAGTTTGTGGATAGTGTCCCTAATAGATTGACACAATGACGCTGCTAATCCAGGGACAGCCATATTGACTTGCTAATTGCAGAGTCGACAAAAATCCTGCCAAAACGTAATCCGCTCCAATTTAGGCAATTGGAAATCAATAAAAAGAGTGCTCAATCAGTGGCCCGAGTATTTTATTCGTCTCCGTCGTTGTCGCCAAACAACACCTCTGAGACGGCACATTGACAAATATGTAATGTGATTTTTGTATCCGTCAGCAGTGCTAGCTACTCGTTCCTCTCGCGTTACAAAAACCATTTATGTAATGTTAATAGAAGTGTCTCAATCGCCCTTGGGTGTTGAGTGGTTGTGTGTCACTCAAGCGATCCAGTCACTATATTGGACCCCGGCTCCACTTGAACATGTCAGCTGAAAATCTGACAGCAAATCATCAACTAAACCAAACATCGGAAAAATAATTCAGGGGATGCCTTCTTTCGTCGACCTTCGGAACACGGTTTTATCCGCAAAATGAAGGTCCATGAAGAGAGGCAAACCAAGCCAGGCATTCTCGTGACACCAAAATGACAATAAATGCATCCAAGTCTCCAGTTCAGTAGTAGTGAGAAAACCACCTGTATGCACATGCATGGCCGTCGCCACGGGACGTTAATTCAAAGCATTTCCCGGCTCCCCTTGCCGTCCCGCAAAGCCGAGTTAAAAGGACGCGAAACGCAACATGTTCCTTTTTTTTTCCCCAGGAGAAAGATTATAATGAGAAAGCGCCATTATAGGTCCAGCAGGAGTCCGCGCCACTGAATCCACTGCCGTCTCTTTGTTAGTTAAGGGATAAAGCAGCCCTAGACGTCCTCGCGCTCGGCTTGTTAGCCAGCGGTAATGACCAGGCTGCGCGGAACCAGACAACCAAGCCAAGCCGCTGGCAGGCCCGTCCGTCCTCGGCTCGGAGACAGGAAGGGGAACGAAACCAGACACCGCAGACAGCAGTAAGGATAAGATCGAAACGTCCATGGAGGAGATTTATGTATAGCCGTGGATTGTTATCAACATTGAGAGTCAAGCTCAAGATGGCACCTTGCACTTTTTTGGTTTCATCGTGATTGATTGCGACAAGTGTTATTATTGTAAACTTCAAACTCCCTTGTTGGTTTTGAAATGTTTTCAGTGATGCGATAATTTCGTTTTAATCTAACTGGTCGGTAATGAAAACACCAAGAAGGATGTTACTGATAAAATGAGGAAAATTTGAAATGTTTTAACACAATCATGGAAAAATAATACAAATTCTGGAAGGGGTTTCTAAGTGCATCACAAAAAGCTTTAGCTGTGTCCGATTTTTTTTGTACTTTCATTGAAAATACATTATTAGGAAACCGCCCCCTGCTGGTGATATATTTTCTCCCCGCAACAAATCTGCACAACATCAATACATTTCTTTCCCTCCACTGCATTTATCATATTTGATTCTGCTCCTGCGTTAAATGGTTCCCAGATGGACCGTATTTATTTATGATTCGGAATCTATTCCGACTCATATCCTGCGTGCGGTGACGGAGCGCTATTGTCACGTTTCTTTATTGTGTTTGTGTTACACGAGCGGATCAATAATGCAGCAGACGACACACCGCCCGTTTGGATTACAAGGCAATCTAAAGCAATAACACGCATTGGCTCCACCAGGAATTTGCGTGGCAGTTGCGTGTTGTCGCACAGGTAATCATTCCAATGCGCTCTGACGGCCCCGAACCGAAAACGCGGATAGACGAAGGAATCCGAAATAGTCGAGACTTGTTAACTGGCTTATTTTCGGGGACTTTTTATTTTTCACCATGCTTCAGTTTGCTGAATTGAATCCATTAATAGTGCCTGAGGGATGGATTTGCTTTTGAGGAAGCGTTTCATTCCTCAGCTTGAGTCGTATTGATAGCTTGCATTTCCGGGCAAGTATGTAACAGAAAGCGCCGTTTTCCCCCCGTCGGCGGCGTCAAAACGCATCCCGCAGCGTGTGCATCATAGCCCCTCCCTCATTGCGAGATTCTCGACTCCGAGCGTAATGTTGTGTGAAGACTCGCCAACATCCGCGGCGATGGCGCCGGCCACGCCCGCCGCGGCCTGGGTGGCTTTGCCAAGTCCGCCCACATTACCTCAGCCACCCCCACCTCGTTGTGTTCTTTCCAAAAGCCATCTTTCATCCGGACTATTGATGCGGTCCCAGCTGATACAGCACTACTTGATTGGAACCGGGCTGGCTCGAGTCTTGATGCGCATCAACCTGTCCCCGAACCAGAAACAAGCCAAACACAACTTTCTTCCCTGTTTGCATCTCGTCCCAGAGGGCTTGTGTGTTGTTTACGCCGCCACCCTGCAGAAGCATCTGCAAACGATGATAAACGGCAACTGGAAGATCCTCCAGCATGATAAAATTCCAGCGCTCACAAGCAGTGACATCAAGATGTGCTCATGTGACCGACCGGGTGTCTCATAGTTTCGCCCCAAATATGGAAGTCGTTGCTATGTGTGTGCAGGCCTTAGCCACGTGACGAAAACATTTTCCACACCGCATTCAACCGCAGAACCTTCGATTTACTAACTTTGTCGTCTGAAATGACAGCCGTCAATCATCTCGCCCGCCAAGCGCTCCCGTCACTTGGTTAGCCAGCATTGGCTAGACGGCGCGGATCAGGAACGCTCAATCAATGCAAAAAAGCCTGCTGAGCAAGCAGAAAGATTGATGGACGACGCTGTCTGGACGACTGTCAGCACCTGCTGCAGAAGGACGACCAGCAGGATGCCGTGCGCAAGTCTTGGCGTGCATCTCTTCATTGATTAATCCATAAGGGGTTGGGCAAGACTGCCTTGTTGCCGTTCCATCTTAATTTAATCTCCTGAACACATTTTCAACAACTTGTTAGAGAACAATAACTCCTTAATATTATATTAATATTATATATTATTTTTATTTTATATATATATATATATATATATATAACCGCACCTAGGCTGTCTTTCTTATATTTTTATTTTATTTTAACAGAACCTAACAGTTCGGCCCAAGCACGGCCGAGAGAGCAAGAGAGTGTGTCAGGTGCCTCTTCCACTAACAACATACAATATTGTGTGTTCAAGCAAGCCAAGGGTGGCTACTCGTGAGTGATGACGGCGTCCCTCCGGCAAAGCCCAAACCCTCCGCTCTGCTGACGGCGACTCTTTTGCCACAACAGATTAAACTTTTATTGAAGCGGTCAAAAGAGATTATGGCATTTGCCACTGCATCTTGCAGAGTAATAGCACTTGGGCACCAGGCCTCATACATCAACCCCCCCGCCCCGTATCTACAAAATAACCTACAAAGAGGTCACAATCGAGCGGAAAGGGGGGGGGGGGGGGGTTATTCGAGTGTAAGCCGATGGCCCGTAAGGCGCCGAGTGAGAAAATGGGGAAGTCGAGCGAGCAAACCAGAAGCACAAAAACCGTGACGGGGACAAAGCGTTCCGTCAATATGATGTTTGTTATGAGGCATGATGAAAAAAAATGGAGATGTGAGGGAGCCAGCGAGTGGAATTAGGCAGAAGTGTGTGTAGGGGGGGGCAAGAGGTGCTGTCAGCAGGCAGGTGCACTGGTACAAAGGCTCCAGTCCGTCTCTGTGTGTCAATTATTTATTTCATAGTCTCCATTTATATTTATTCATAGCTGTCGTCAGTTCATGGATGAATACAGAAGGATGCACCTTTGGGCATTTTGGAGTCTTGAAGAAATTGGAGCATGCAGAAGGAACTTGAAGGGATGGACTGGGGGGGGGGGGGGTATGGGGTCAGGGGCGCCCTGCTTTGGAAATGTCACTTATTTAAGCAGCCTTGAGAGAAAGCGTCTAAGGATTTAAAAAAAAATGTCGTGGTCTTTTTAATTGAAAAGATGAACGGTAGTGCGGCCATGTTGTTTACATCTCGACTTTTTTTTTCCCTCTCCATCCCTTCTCGGCTCGGGGAAAAGCAAGCTTTTAAGAGTGACCGTAAAATAAATGGATATGTCACTCTGTGCTGCGGGGATTCTGAGGTCGCAGAGCAAAGGCGATGTGGTTCAAAGACAAAGAGTTGAGCTAATGTAGCAGAAAGTGATGAATCGGTTGGAGCTGCTCTGTATAAAAGTGCCCCTCTGTATTAGTCCCGACTCGGATCCCTCGGGGAGCACTCTTCAGCCGTCCCCCCCGCCTGCTGCCTTGCTTTCTACAGCCACCATCTTTCTTCCAATTACCACCTCCCCGGCTTCCACTTTACCTACAACACACTCTTTATTTTGACCCTCTTCTTTTTTTTTTTTCTTCCTGCCTCCCTCTATATTCCAAGTCGCCCACCTACTGCCTTCATCTCCTCTGTCAAAGACATAGAAAGAGACCACCTTGGCTCGTATTGGAATTATTTTTTTTTTTCCTCAGCCGGGGTATAATGGGAGTCAACCGCACATCATAAATTCTGCGACAGAATATGAGTGAGGTGAAAAAGAGTGTTTAAAGGCCTTGGCTGAGCTGGGAGTTTTTATTGAGAGCTTATTGCTCGAGTGGTGGCACAGCGCACTGTTTTGGGGTCCTAACTTTGGTGCTTGGGAGTAAACAACTGCCAAATAGTGAACTCCATTTTCTCATAATTATTCGTCAATCCAATTATTAATTGGCTTAATTGGTAAAAGCTGTAATTTTTCGTCCTCCGGTGTATTCCGACTCTCATTAAGCTCATCCAGACTACTCGGGGAAGGTCGGCCGGCGCTGTACGCGGTTATGACGGACCCACGCTGACAACCGTTTCAGCCCAGGCTGGTAAAGGTCAGCCGTCATTGGGATTCCAAAGGGGGCACAGAGCTAGCAGGAGTCTAAACTAGTCCAAACTCGCACAGATAATGACGGCCGAGGTTCTTTTATGATATTGGCTTCCCTCAAATTGTCTTCCTCAAAGCTGCCACGTCAAAAATAAATGATGTTTTTTTTTTTAAATCACGCCCCTAACGCGCCCTATAAATTGTCATCCGCAGCTGCCCGAAAGCAATAGACTTCTTTTCCCTTTCCCTGTGTGTGACACAAACACACACTCGCCCCAATGCAGAGACAGTTCATCACGCTCACTGACACTGCGAATTTAAAACGCCGACCTTGACACGTCCCGGCGCCTGAAATCCACCTTCACTCATCACGAGGCATCTTAGGATGGCAGGTGAGGCCGTCGCCCGGGCCCCCATTTTTTATTTGGACATAAAAAGTCATAAAAGACAAGAATGATGGATGCTTTTTTTAAATTTGACTGCTAATCATATGTCTCCCAGTTCTAATTAGAAACTTGTTTGCATAAACCATTACCACCTGCTTGCCCCCCACTAATTTGATGCGTGTAATTTTTATGGCTGTGTGTGTGTGTGTGTGTGTGTGTGTGTGTGTGTGCGTGTGTGTGCGTGTGTGTGCGCGTGCGTCAGCAAATTCTTTGCAGTGAGAGCCTTGGAGGCGAGCCCAAATGTTTTACTCCCGTACGCACTGCTAGCTTGCTAGTCGGTGGTTGTTGAAGTCGAACTTTACTTGGACCTTTTCTGCCAACTCTGCATTGAGGCTGGCAGCCATTTTACAAAAAAAAAAGAAAAAAGCAAAAAAAGAAGCAACTCACTTCCTCCAGTTGCACTTTTTCTTTCGGGATTTCCTAAGTTTTACTTTGACACACATGCACTGCTAGCAATTAAGATAACAGATAACAAACTCCAAGCCAGCTAGGCGCGTTTTACTTTTCAGTTTTGCTCACTTTAGTCAGTCCTTCATCTCCGCACAGCACTTACTCGGCCTCTGAATTGCTTTTTTGCCATCGCACTCATAAAACTCAGGGGGCATATTTGCATGGTTTCTGGGGGATTGCTACGCTATCCTAATGTGCTATATGAGCAAGCGGTATATTGCTCAATGCAATTTGACGGCGCTTCTCAGCAGTCGTTCAGTTTCAATTTCTCGGCTCTTACCTACGCTGTATTTATTCCGAGGCACTTGACCTGCGCTCTTTCATCATTCTATTTTGCAGTTATCCAGTCATCACCAATGGCCTTATACTGCTTATAGTTGCATGCATTATCTATACGGTGAAGATTTTTGCAATTCATATCCACCTACCGGTAATTGATGTCTCTTTTTACCCGACTTCTTGAGCTTCGAAATGTTATATTCATGGGCTAGTGAAATGAAGAAATAAGAAGCTTGTGAATTTAAATGAGTTAAAAAGGCTGGTTGAAACGGGACGAAATTGAGAATTTTGCACGGCAACAACGCTTTACAATTAACTGCGGTTTCACGTCACAAATTGGATGTTTCAGTTCCAGTTTATTTAAAGGAAAGGTCGACATGTAACATCAAAGTTTCATGGACTGGCCTGACTCAGTTCAAGAACTGTTTTACAGCAGGTTCCTATAACACAGTGCTTCTCAAATAGTGGGGCGCGCCCCCCTTGGGGGGCGTGGTGCTATTCCTGGGGGGGCGCGTGTGACCCTGGGGAACAGGCTTTTTTTTTGGCAGTACTAGAATAAAGTGTAATTGCGCGTTTACTACAGCAGGGGGCAGTGGCGCTCTCATTGTTACTTCTGTCACGTTTGCGACAGTGCAACATTTTACGACTTACAAGACAAGTTAGGATAGTCACGGTGGGGAGGGGGGGCGCGAATAGTTTTCTTCTTGCTAGGGGGGGGCGTAACAGAAAATAATTGAGAAGCACTGCTATAACACATTACATACATTTCAATACAATATATATACCGTAATTTGTGGACTATAAGTCGCGGTTTTTTTCATAGTTTGGGTGGGGGGGGGGGGCGACTTCTACTCAGGAGCCACTTATATGTTGTTTTTTTTCAAATATTTTCAAAACAAAAAGTGAAACCGCGCGTCACTCGACGGAGCTCTCTTTCACTTCCGTGGATTGAAGTCGGGCGCCGGCGCTCGGCCGGGTAGCTGTCCAGGGCCGGTGGATGGGGCTCGGTCATGGCTTTTACGCACGCCCGGTCCTATTTGATGGAGCTCTCTTCCACTTCCGTCCACGCCCCCACACGCCTGTAAGTTTGTTTTGTTAAATAAAGAGCCGTTTACCAAACCCACGTCTTTCCTTGAACTTTGTTAACGACGAGGCTGACGTCAGGGCGCGGCGATGTTGACAAAGGACGAGGAATTTGATGGATGGATTTAATGATTTAGAGTGCACAGATGGTTTGATAACATTATTGCTTATATAATAGTTATTTGATATATAATTTATATATCGTTATATGGGTCTGTGGAATATTTTGAAGTGCAAGAGCCGTCAGCGGCGCGCACGCATTGTTGACAAAGGACGATTGATGGATTTAATGAATTGGAATGACGCAGATGGTTTTATTAACGTGTTATTTATGTAATAGTTTTTTGAATAACTCTGAATTTTACCTCAGGGTCGTTCTCACCTCTTAGTTTGTGTTTATGTCACGTTAGCATACCTATCGTTTAGCCTGTTGTTGCTCCTTCATGACTGTTCTTGGTGTTGGATTTTGTCGAATAAATTGCCCCCCAAAATTCAACTTTTTTTTTTTTCGCTTTGGGCATTTTATGGCTGGTGCGACTTATACTCCGGTGCGACTTTTAGTCCGAAAATTACGGTATATTCCTTTGTTTTTATATTTCTAATATTGGATAGATTTTTAATATAATCTGTGGGGTTTATGTTTGGCGGCCTGTAACTGGCAATAACTGTGATTGCATGTTGGTTGGTAAAGCTGATGACCAGCATTGTTTCAGTTTCTGTTGTTGACCTCGCGCAAGGATTTGCGCTCGTGAATATGGAACAGATTTAACGTTTACGATTTGTCCGCCTCGACCATCTTTCGTTTGATGACTTTGCTCGGAAACCAGGCCGCTTTAGGTCCTCCTCGGTAGCCAGAAATGGTTTTGCAGGTGATAAATCTTTGAGCCTTGACGGAGTCCTATACAAGCCTAAGCGCTTTTATTTTTCATTTTTTACAAGTAATGGGAACGGGAGATTTAAAGTTGGTAGAAAAAATAAAATATGCCCTTTTTTGCTGAGGTCTGTACCAAACATACAGCATCTGGCTGATGATTTGCAGGCGGTGGCAACTCTGTAGTACCCCCAGAGTTTTATTTATGATGTTTTATTCGAACACGTTTGACCTCATAAAACCGCAGTTGCAGCGATTTGGATATTACACTTTGTCACATTTCAATCATATTTTGATGAATCGCTCAGTACCAGACACCAGCTCACGCTCATTTCCTTTTCCTTTTTTTTTTTTCTCCCATGTTAAATGTGACTCTTTCACATCTGTCCCCCAAGGAAAAGACTGAAAATACATTGCAAAGCCCTCGCTTGGCCAAGAAAATGGCCACTAAAGCTGCTTAGAGTTTATTTGTGGGCAAAGTGTGGCAGCAACAGCTGCTGCTAAATGGGAACGCTTTGACACCATATTGCTCGGCATACTCGTACTTGGGGTTGCGCACCGTCGGTTGGCCGCCACCTTTGTTGTCATTTTTTTTATAAGAGCGGTGATGTCACTTGACAGACGAAATTTTATTTTATTCGATTTTTTCATTTATTTATTTATTTAATTTTATTAGCTTTTAGCCCAATTTTTTCGTCACTTTAGCCATTTTTTGTACCACAGCTATAAAATACTCAAATATAATAGCTTTGGTATCAAAAAGAAGAATCGGTTTATCCCTGCATAACATTGGACGTGTCCCCCCACGGCAACACATGAATACATTGTGTGGCGTTGACATAAGTAAAACATATATTGATACCGGAGATATATTCATGCTTATGCCGAAGCGGTCATGTTAGTGTAATCCAAGTCTACCTCAGCTGAGCTCCATGTATAATTCAGTGGTGGACCTCATCTCGTGGCATATTGCCTAGCGAGCCCGGCCTCTGTGATAGATGACCTCTGCTGCGAGAAGACTCACATCCGAGATTGAATCGGTAATGACCCCCGTGTGGCACTGAGTGGGCGTGGCTAGTAGCACAATCCATATACTGCCGTGCCACCCGATACGGTTCTGACAGAGGGATGACGGGCACAGAGAGGCTCAGTGTTTCAAAGTCCAAGGCCAGATTGGGTTTTTGTCATTTAAAAAAAAAATATATATATATTTAAGTTTGTCTCAGCTCCTGAAGGATGAGCCTGCGCAATTATTAGAAAAGATCAATACTGGTAATTCCCCTCGTTATGACAACAATAACCTGCTTCAAAATCAAAAAATAAATAAATAATCACTTTGAAGTTTTATTCATGTCACGGAAACTCATCATTAAGCTAACTTTCAAGTGTTATCTTAATATTCTCTCCTTGGCAGCCTCATCCAGCGGTTTTATATTTAGCCGTTTTAGTGTTCTGAACATAAACCTCATTATGGCTTTCAAACCCAGTGAAAAGCTTGCCTTTTTGTTAAGTCCCAGTCGTGTATTAGCCTTCTGGAGTGCGGCCCTCTCACAGCTCTTATTTTCCATCATAAAAATCCTCCTCGGCTTGCCTGCCCGCCCGCCCGCATGCGTGCGTGCTATAAGAGCAGCACTGCTTGCGTCGACCGAGGTCACTCACAACAACTGCAGCATTCGGGAGCAAATGTTCTGATTCCCGGAAAAAACAACATCAACGATGAAAAGACAGAATATGATGTGGGAACTTGCAAACTCCCGATAACCTGCTGCCTTGGCGAACTGACAACCCCGTAAAACATAACAGCCTTTTTTTTTTTGTTCCCGCCTCTCTCGAAACCCAAAATGTCTCTCGGATGAGGCATGCTCCCAAAAACCTCAACGCAAACAAGTCCTGCTACTCTTGATTCAAGTCTTCCTCAAATACCGTGACCTACATAGCTGAGATTTTTTTTTTTTCGCCACAAAGATACAGTCTGGTTTGGAAGAGTGGCTTGGAAAATGCCAGCCTTTCCCGCCATCTACCGTACGTTGGACACAGCAATTGTTGCTATGGTAAACTAGACGGGCGACTGTCAGCCGGCTTTCCCGCTGCCAGGCGAATCCCGTCAGGAGCACTTTTCTCTGTGCCGAACTCTCACAAGAGACTCGGTCGGCCATGTTGTCAATCAACGCCCGCTGCGAAAGTCAAAGATGCTCGGTATTATTCTAGATTGCCGCGGTACACGCCGTGGGATGATAGCATGCGCGGCGGAGCAACGCGCACACACATCTGCCAGTCTGGATCTCGTCACACGACGGCACCCGGTCGCCTCGACGTGGCTTTGTCAGTAAAGATGACAGGGAAGGTTGCTTCATAAACGCAGCGTGCGTCCATCTCCGGCTCCCCCCTGCTGCTCGGGGATGAAGGAAAATGATGATCGAGGGATTTTTTTTTCCGAGCTCGCCGTATCACCTTGAATTCCGGCTGCCGGGATGACGTTGACTGCCAAACATCTTGCACGCTTTGTTTCTCCATGGCTTAGACCCAAAAGCTCCAAAAACATTTGCCCCAACTAAACAAACTCAACACTTTGTGTGTTTCCGCAGGGCGCAACTTCAATAAACAAATCCCAGGGGTCTCGGAGAAGTTGCTGAGACGGACCGGGAAAGGTTGGCAAACGCTGACCTGGCTAGAGAGGACGCCATCAGGCGGACTCCGGAGTATGCTAACCATGCTGTAGCTAACGGAGGGGAACCGTTCTGGCTGAAAGCTGGAGAGGACTCTCCTCGCTCACATCGACTCAGAAGTTCTTGCTCCATCACTCCAAAGATGCTTAAGTTGCATTCCAAGTGGTGACGGGACTCGAGTGGACCGTCAGGCAAGCAGCCCGCTGGGTCGTTTTGGGGAACAAGCACATTAAGGAGGCAATTTGAGGTCACACCATGCGGCCTTGGGCGGGTTCATGGCGTTGGATCACCCTGGTGCTACTGGCCTGGGGGACGCTACTCTTCTACATCGGCGGCCATTTGGTGAGAGACAGCGACCACCCGGAGCGGTCCAGCCGAGAGCTCTCCAAGATCCTGGCCAAGTTGGAGCGGCTCAAGCAGCAGAATGAAGACCTGCGGCGCATGGCGGAATCGCTCAGGTGAGGAGGCGACTTGAAATATTTTTTTCCCTTTTGGTCCAGTGATTCAATTAAAAAGCCACTCTCGGGCCCCCGGTGGTCTAATCAGTCATTTTCAAATCCGTAGCCATGATGATATTTCTTGATTTCCCTCAACTTGATCCACCCCTTGATTGCATCAGTTTATTTTGCGAGGCGAGCGGCCCCCATAAACAAACGTGGCTTCATCAAAAGCCAATCAGCGGCGGTGCGAAATACTTGTGCGACAAACAAAAATGGATGGTCACACTCCTCAGCAGATTTTATTGTGGCTTTATTATACTTTGGCAGACAACTGCGTTGTTGTTTAAGCCCATTAAGCACGCAGCGTCTTTCTCACATTCAGGATCTGCGTAATGGAGAGACAGATGGTTCTCTCCGCCTTCTCCTGCATGCTGACAGCGTTTCTTTTTTTTGCACATTAACAATAAGTCCGTGTTTTGGGCGATGCTTCGATGAGCGCGTCGGTACTTCCTGATGTGCGCTTCAGAAGCTGCCATCGCCGCTTCCCTCTGATATCACCCATTCACTTTGATGTGCGGCTCTCATCAGAGTTCCCGATCACTAAAAATCCACACATGCGTTGCCACGGGCAGCTGGTCCCCGGACGAATCTATTTTTTTTTTTGTAATTATTCAAAATTGGCCCAGCAACAAAGGTTGAATTCATAGCATTAGGAAAAAGTCAAAACAAGAGCGGCTTTGAGTCCACCAACGTCCACATGGGTCTCTGACACACTCTCTCTGCTCATTGCTTATTATTATTATAATGAAAACAGCCATTTTGAACTCAAGCTTGTATTGCAGTATACAGCAAAGCCATCCAAAACACCTTAAGCCTCATGAGCCTGTTTGCTTTATATTCTTAGCCTCGAATGTTGTTTTTCCTTGCCACAGTATATCCGCCGAGCTTTGCTCAGCTCTGCGTCGGAGCAGTCGCATTTTCTCTTCAGCTCCAGTTTGTGCATGTGGACGAGAACTCCTCCAGTACCTCATCCAGGAGCGCCGATTATCCTTAAATTACTGTCCTAATAGTCGCAGAGCGAGCATTACTGCACTGCCCGTCACTGCCCCCCCACCCCCCCTCCCCGCACCTTTCACCACCAAACTGCTGACAGCGCCATGGCGCCCGTCCAGACTGCCGCCCGCAGACCTTTGTGACAGACCCACTGACTCGGTACCAGCTCACTCACTTTGTGATTGACTAGCTCAGCCCACGTTTGACCCAATTCGCTGCCTGCGATGTCCCGCGGGTTTGGACTGGTAGTACACAACTGCGTCAGTGTCAACAAAATGAGACACTCTTAAAAAGCATCCCACTGACTTCAGATATTAAAAGAAAAACCTTTCTGGATGGTTTCATGCTTCTCTCATTGAAATTCAGATCCATAAAAGTTACATTCATGGAGTGGGCTGGGACGTCAGTGTGGACTTATTGAGACGAGCAACCCCGCTGCGTGGCAAATGAGTTCCCGGTTTGAACTTATGCATCAAAGAGCAGAATTACGCACTCAAAATGCTCCAGGTCATGTTTACCTGAGCTCATTTGATTGTGCACGTTATTGATTTTGGCATCACACGTTATTAATTTGCGCAGGATAGCAAAAATAAAGCCTCAAGACGTCGTTTATGTACCACGGTCAATTAGTTCCTCCGCTGCTAATGAATGCATCGTTTTTCTCTTCTATAAGGTTCCCCGTCGTTTAAAAAAACAAAACAAAGGGAAGGACAATTGAACTGATAGGTCAGTGCCTCGAATTCGTATCGCCTGCCTGGCCTTTGGTTATTCAAGCTATTAGCGAGCGCCGGGAACAGCGCCAACCTCCCGACGAGCCAGTAGCATTAATGAGAGGTGAGCAAGGGGTCGAGCGGCTCAATCCGTCAAGGCCCCGCCCTCTCCGCAGCTGCCACTCACCTTCAGATGCCGAGCCACGACGCGGTAACACTCGACAAGCCCCGGCGGTGAGACATCGGCGAGAGCCGAGGGGGTGACGCTGACAGCTGTGCTGAGCGATGATCTCCTGATTGATCCCCGGGCATGTCGGCGGAGGTGATGTGGACGGATGCTGTGAGGACAAGTAATAGACGATCTGGCCAAAACATCAGAACGCCTTCCATGCTGTCCTCGGTTCTTTTAAAGTATTCGTGAGGTTTAAAAAAAAAGAAAAAGGATTTGGGCTCTCAGGGTCCCTGTGATGGTTTATTTTGAGCATGCTATACCGTAGATTTTGACTTCTGCTACTAACTAGCAATCACATGAGCTCGTCTAGCATAACATTTGGCCACCAGACCAAAAAAAAAAATCTGCCTCAAGATGTGAACAGAGGTCAACACACACACACACTGGGTCCATTGTGAGTGTCCTGCGTTCTGTCAAGAAGGCCAGATATGCTTGTCGAGCAATTTAGCGTGCAAATCAAGAATGCACCATTGCCAATCGCCTTCGTCGACTTTACGGTCACATTCTGGAGACAGCAAAAGGAACAACCGATAACCGATCTTGACACAATCCGGATTGTCAACACGCAACTTCATTGTGTTTGCTCGAAATTTCACTTCGCCTGCGTTTTAAACCAATCAGATACTTTTTGACTGGTTTTCATGGGAAAGCCAAACTTTTCTGCCAATTTGTGTCACCTATCTTGGCCCCTCTATGACCCTAAATGGATTGATGGATGGATTTTCACGATCGTCAGGTACCAGTGTGCCATAGCAGCTGCTTGCAGCTTCTCCAGAGATGCCATCTGGGATCATTTGGGCAGGGTGTTTCCGAAGCCGTGTCTGATTGGCTGTTTAACCGCTGCTGTGGATTTCGAAGGACGCTTTATCTCGTTCGGGTGTGGTCGCGTTTCGACAGGAAATGCATCTGGCTCATATTTCAACAAATGCGTGTCACTCAAGTGGACACAGAGTAATATAATCGATACATGTTTTTTTTCTCAGTTCCTTTCATGGCGTGGAAGGCTGTGCAACAGGAAGCACCGTTCGTTGCACCTTTAATTTCTCGTCTTTATGCCCGCCAGCGACTGATGTTCGTCACTCTGGGAGCAAATTGAGTTTGCACGCCTTGATGACTCATTAACGTGGCCTTTGCAGCACTTTGCCGATGCCCCTGTGTATTTTGGCACATTCCATTATTGTAATAGTTTGAGGTAGCAGGGATGTTAAGGGGGCTATTTTTTGGGGATTACAAATGCTATATCAATAAAGCTATAGAAATTGCTAATAACTGCTGAGTCATTACTCACAAATGTTAAAATCATCTGCGACCTTTCAAAAGTTGACCTTTTCAGTGCCACACAAATCAGGAAAAAAAAGTGTCTCGGACAATATTAATGTTACAAGACTGTGAGGAATATGACGGGGCAGAATTTGCAATGAAGCTGTGTAGCTTTTGGAATTTCCCCCATATGGAACAGATAACGGAATATCTTATCTTATCTCGACACAGCTAGTACTTCCCAATCTGGAAATCCCTCCAGGCAGCATTATTCTGATATACTCGACCATGAAAACATGAAGTCAGAACATCTAGAAAGAAAAATACATTTAAAAAAAAAAAAAAAAAATCCTATTGCCAGTCAAGGTAATGCATTCAGATATCCATCCCAGGCAGAATTGAGCAGTACATAAATTGACATCTCCAAAAAAAAAAAAAAAGAGGAGCTCAGTAGAATTTTGTTGTGTGTGCAAGTTTTTGTGAATCATCTGTTGTCCAAAGAAAGCTCCGATATCAGTTCCCTCCACTTTTTTTTTTTCTCACGCGTGTATGAATGGGAGCTCCCCTTTCTCCCTATTGCATTGAACCGGATAACCGTGTCCTCGTCGTCATCCCCATCCATGAATAGAAGTCACCGGGGATTTCGTATTTGGGCTCTTGCGTCAGTCCCCAGCAACTTTTGATTCCATTATTCGAGAGGAAAAAAAAACAACAGTGAAGGCGATACTTTGTCAATGCAATACACAGTGGCGGAGCTTGTTTGATGTATTGTGATCATGGTTACAGGGACGGGAATTCAAAGTAGAATTTGTGACCACATCAGTCGGCCAGCACTCTCTCGTCTCATTTTACTTGGTAGCAGTAAACCGTTCCCAAAGAGTCGGCAGTGTCCCTTTTTCAGACGCCGCCGTTTATTTATTTTTTACTCTTCTGTCTTTCACAGTTTTGAACCCCCCCGCGGAGCTTTTCAAAAGAAAAACATTTTGCCCGCCCGCCTTTGTTGACTCAATGTTTTGCTCATTATTTGTCCTTTGAATACATCAGCAACAAAGTAAAACAATGTCTTCTCATTTTCTTGTCAGATTTGTTTCATCCTTTGAAATACGCCATCTAACAAATACATGCGAGTCCAGTCACTTGGATGGACTATCAAGTAACCAAATCCCTTGACCGGATTCTGCCAGTTTTCTCGTATCAAATAAATATGGTGATGTCATCCGAAGAGCTGTCTTGAAATTGCATTGGTGGGGGAAAAAGAAATGGAATAACTGACTAAGCAGTAGGATGCTAACGTTTAGAGAAAATCAAATCAAGTCAACCCGAAAAGCTTTTGATGTGTTTTAAGTTTAACATTTTGTAAGTAGGGTATATAATGGCCTCTTTCTTTCTATCACGGCCCCTCCCCTTTGGGGTCTGCGGAAATATGATAGCGTTGTATTCGGTTTTGCTTTCGTATTACGTAATCGTGCTCACTAACAAAATAAATTGCGAGGAATAGAAAACCTCCTTGGCTGACGGAGCAAAGTGGAATCAAAACAAACCCTCTGTGGTTAATGTCATTATTGGATTGCTTTTGTAGCACGGGGGGAAGAAAAAAAAATGATTCTGCGGGACTCATTAACCTTTACAATTTGGGCCGGTGTTGACAACTGGCACAAATTGAACAGAGGAAAAGAAAACCAGGTACGGCTCTGGTGACAATTCAAGTAATCATTGGATTTAGTGCTACATTATGTGTGGTTAATTTTAATTAGAACCACTCTGTCCTTATCTTTATTATTTGCCATTACGGCGTTGAAGAAATGTTATATTGAGTCTTAAACAAAATGTCTCCCCGTTTTTTGCTGTTCACCAGGATACCCGAGGGCCAGGCAGAGGTTGGCTCCGTGGCTGCGGGCAGACTACGCTCGCTTGAGGACCAGCTGACCCGAGCCAAACTGAAGATCCACACCTTCCAGAAACTGACAGGAGACGGTAAGCAGCAAATGTTTGAGATTCACGAGTGTGACGCTAATCAAATATTAAACCATTGTGTGTGTGTTTACCTCTAAGCAGTGGTCAGAAAGTGCAGCCAAGCTGTCAGGTGAGAGGCAAAGGTGCGAATAAAAGCGGAAGCGCGGCCAATTCCCCCATTGGCACGAGCGAAAAGGGAAGAGAGGAGACAGACAGAGAGAAAATAAAGAGGGACATGCGAGCGTGAAGGGCAGCACAGGGTCAGCCTTTCCATCTCGCCGCGGGGGTAAGACGACGCTAAAAATACCCTCTAGCTTTCTTTCGCCGAGGAAGGGAAAGAGAGAAAAGAGAATGCCAGATAGCGCGTAAAAAAAGAAAAAATCCGAGCTGGAGGCTGGCTTTCCTTCTGGCTCTGTTTTTTTTTTTTTTTTTTTTTTTTTTTTGTTTTTTTTGGGGGGGGGTGTTTCTCTAGGCAGAAACCAGAGCAGGCAGCTGTGTTATCCATGTGTGCTACTTGACATTGTTTGGCTGAGGCTGGCTGTTGTTCGAAGTATATGAGAGAAAAAACACATGAGGGGCTTGGGAGAGAAACACTATGAGGCGGAAAACAGCCATCAAGGGCTCCTTAATGAGGTCAAAGCTGCACCTAGGGACACAAGATGAAAACTCCAATGGTTCTTTTCGGCAACTTCGGAAACTTGCACAAACATTCCTAAAAAAAACAAAGAGAGAGAAAAACCTTGTGGCATCTTCTTCCAATTTAATTCCCTTGTAAATGCTTTGAAGTCATTTATATGTCACTTATTTCAAGTGTCATGTTTTTATTAATTTATTTTTAATATATTTATTTATTTATGTTCCTCTTCACCCCCGTCTCCCCTCTGCAGGCCCGGGGCCCACTCAGGAGGAGCTGCGGCGCCGGGTGGACAACGGCGTCAAGGAGTTCTGGTACTTTGTTCGCAGCGAGGTGAAGAAACTGGCCAATATTGAAGTCAGCGAAAGGCAGAAATATGCGGAAACACTCCTGACCCATTTGGGAAACCAGCAAAGGTGAGCACAGATGCCTCGAATCTTTTATCAGCCTCATAAGATATTTTTATGACCTTGCTGACTAACAAATTAACCGAGCCCGAACAAACGTTTACACACACAAAAGTCCAACTCCACTTCTATATTCATTATCAAAAGTAGTCCTGCTGTGAATAATCCGTCTGTGCACTTATCAAGCCGACGTGCTCGCGAGTCACACATCTCTCGCGCAAATTAATGAAGTGGAGAAGTGCAATTTGCCGTCTTGCGCTCCTGCGGGTGGCAAATTGCAATTTGAGCGACAAGACCCTCGGCTCAATCTTCACATCGAGCACGTTTGTGCACGTTTTGGTGAAAAGTTTGCGAGTAAGACAGGCACGAGCGGATGTCGCGTGGTTGCTTGGAAACAAAAGTTGAAAGGTCACCGACTCTCTCTTTCTGGATGGCAGACTTCCACGGATGAAGAAAAGCCCCGGTGCAACTTATCCAAGTGATTCATTGTAATCCCGCCGAAGTGGCTTACCGACGCCATTGTCTTAGTCATTGCAGCCTAAGCTGCTTTGCAAAGACTGAATCCTCAGACCTTCGTGTCGGTTCCCTTTTTAAGTCGCCGTAAGTGCTCCAGGCAAAGGCTAAGAAGGCTCCACTCAAAAACGTTTTAAGTCCAATTGCAAACGTCGCGACATCAATCTCGGCCAGAAGCATGTACAGTACATCTTGATTTTTTTCTTTTTTTTTTTTATTATATGATCCTTTTGGACAACTTAAGTGCTTATGTAGCCTAATGGATGCTGCTCGACACATGGCGGTGCAAAAATTGGTGGGGCGGGAAGAACACAAAAGGCCCATTTTGCTTTTAACAAAGCAGAAAGAAGCCCATAGATCTCTGTTGTTCTTCGCTCGCTGTCTTGTTTCTTGTTTTTCTCCAATTTTTCGGCTCGACCGAAATGACACATTTGTCACATGGCTGATGTTCTGTAATTTGATTCATGATAGTCACCTTGTTGTGGCTCCCCACTTTGTGGCTTCTCGATGGCGCACTCGCGATCCATGCTTCCAAATTCCAATTGGGACAATGAGTAACACTGAAGTCCCGGCCATATCCACCGTGCTCCATTTTTGCGTCTTTGGACGAGCTACCAAATATCTGGATAAGAACTCTCAGACGCACAGACTTTGACTGATTCGGGTCAAAGAAGTGAGTCATAAATTACGCTTGCATAAATGTGTGTGTGTGTGTTTGCGTACGCCTTTAGCGGAATACATCAGCGCTTACGCTCCGGGGCAAATTGCGGCGAGGATGTCCACGATATTTGGCAGCGCGTGACATCAACACACATTTTGCTGTCAGAGTCTCGCAGATAGGATTCATCCCGGAAAGAGCTCAACGAGTGCAACATCGTGTTGTCACTCAGCGAGATGCAGATAAAACATTTGGAGCCCGTGTAATATTCTATTTGCATCATCGGAAGATACTTTTAGGTTTGTCCAATGCCCCGCGGAGGAGAGTAATAAAACCCGTGCACCTCCATCTACCTGCTGGGGTTCAAAGACGGGAATAATAAATCTGCAGGTTTATTTTATGTTGATTTAATCTGCGCGCTGTTTGGCTGTTTGGCAACTTGTGCGTGTTTGCGCCCGGTTTGAAATCAGGAGAGATGAAAAAGGGGGCCAGGAATGAGATCAAAGACGGCGCCGTTCGCTTCTTGTGCAAATATTCGCGTCGCTTTGCGAGTAGCACAAAGACCAAATGATCCGGCTAAGCGCGCGAGCACGTCGATTCGATTCGCCCGTTGAATCGGTTCCTCCACCAAGCTTGGATCTCAAATTAATGTGAACGGATTTATGCTTAAATATATTTATTTGGGTTGACAGTCATAATGCAAGTTTGGCACCCCTGGTTCTAAGCACTTGTTGTGGTTTCAGGTCCATCATGACAGACCTGTACTACCTCAGCCAAGCAGATGGAGTGGGCGAGTGGCGGATGAAGGAGGCCAAAGACTTGTCGGATTTGGTCCAGAACAGAATCACTTACTTGCAGGTACTTGGAGACTATCTTCCTCTCTCGCGGCACAGCAAAAGCGAGCGAGACCCTTGCAAGCAGTTCTCTTAAACAAAGGCCCATATGTGTTTTTATCACCATCTTTCACACCCGCTTGTCTCATCTGCACCGTGCATAACTGTCGGCGTCGCTTTCCCCTTATAAGGTGGCAGGTGTGATAACACGCTGTCTCGGAACTCTAATTCCTGACTGGTCGGACGCTTCGTGAAAACACGGCGCGCAAAAAAAACCACAAAAATAGAAGGGCACCAGAAATTGAATAAATGACAGCTCAGCATAGCGGAATAAATATTAAACGCGGTGGCGTGTTCTGTGTTTGTTTACATTCCCTATTTTCAAGAAATGGACCAAGAAATTTAGGTTGTAATTGTAAATTAAATGTGCGTTACTTGGCCAATTCCACAAATGCTTGAGGGGTTCAATTCTACACGCACGGTGGCACGAGGATGCTCACCCCCAGCCGGTACGCCGGCGTTCCTCCCCGGTGGCGCCGGCGCCGCGCTTCAGGTGCCACACGCTGGGCCCCGCAGCATTAATGAGCCGACGTGTTTGATGAAGAGGACCTAGTCAGGCCGGCCGGGCGGAGACGGCCCCACTAACAGCTGCTGTCGCCGCTGCTGAGGGATCGCACCGCTCCACCAGCTGCCATTACTAATTTATCACACACACACGGACACGGTTACGCACAGATGGGCTCACACTAACATACACACAGGCAGACACACACACCTGTGTCGGGCTTTTTCCACGTTTGCACAGAGATGCCTGATGCGAGTCTCTTGTTTTTACTGACACACACACACAGCTACACACTGCCGGCAGTCTGCGCCACCCGCGGTATTCTCTCCCCTCATTTCCGATTTAACTAATTCCACGTCTGCATGCTCCATGCATCTGTCCACTCGAACAGCGAACATGGCAGCTCCTTTCGAGAGTCTTCTGTCAGACAAGCTTTTTTTCTGCCACTTTTGCATTTTTGGCGTGCAGTGCGGTTGAAAGGGAGGTTTCGCTCCTTGTCACATCCGCCTGTACTCGGAATCGTAAAAAAAAAGTTCCGATACTCGGACACCGATACTACTTCACCAGCCTGTAATGTTAGGTGTACTTTCAGAAACTGCTGATTAGACAATCATTTTTGGTTTTAGCACTTTAAAAAAATGTCCATGTCCCCGAACAGTTCTCCCGTATTTAAAAAGGCAAAATCAGCCTCGGGTTTTATGAATTTCATTGCATGAGTGCGCTGAGCAGATCAGCTCACCAGATCTGTTTGCGTGAGCAATTAAGCGTGTGCCCATTTTTTTGCACACGAGAGCAACTTTGCAAAGTTAAGGCGACAACAAATGTCGAGCGAAATCTATTTGCACATTATGAAGAATTAATCCCCTCCATCTGTTCAAGTGGGCGAAGAATCTGTCCCAGCTTTGTGTCGTTGCCATGCGGGCTGTATGCGCATGTCTTTTGATGTACATTACATGTGCATCACCCGTCAGATAGCAAACAGAAATAAAAAAGGCTGCCAAATAAAAGCCAGCAGGGAGTTTTGGTCGGTGTCCAATATCGAGCAAGTCCGTTGGTTTTATTGCCAAACAAAGCCGTATGACTGCATCCTGGAAGTGTATTTGCGCCGGGCTTTTTAGTTTACAGCCAAACGTCCGGTTTAAGACTCGCTGGCAAGCGAAGGTTGAAGTCGTTTGAAGTCTGCCCTTTTTTTTTTTTTTTTTTTTTACAAGCGCGTTCATTTGAGTCGGCAACTTTTTTTTATTTTTTTTATAGAGTACCACAACTAATAAAGTTTGTGACTGTCAATCTAAATCCGGCTGCTGATACAAACGGCTTGCTACTTTCGAGCCAGCTCGTATCGAAGAAACATGAACGATGACGTTCGCCGGTCGACTCCAACCAAATGAAAAAGTTGTCATTCAGCAAATTCTTTGCACTGACTCAACAGCGCCTCTGCTGGCCACAGCCAGGTAGCGCTGCTTTTTTGTCCCTCAAGTGCTTTCTGATTAACAAACAGTCCATCCCACACATCAACAATTAATATTTTGCGCAAAGGCCCTTTCCGCTTCACTCTCCAATGACTCAATGCTCTCGCACATTGAGTTCCTGTCAACCATTTCCTGCCACAACAACATCAAGTGGTTTACCCAAAGTGGATCATTGGGCTTCTTGTGCTTCACCGCCACTCCACGTAAACACAGGAAACCCGCGTAAACATGGCAGCTGTTATTCTTTAACCACAAGCTTGAGAGTTAATCCACCTTCCAAGGATACGCCGGTGGTAGGAACACGTAAATGTCACTTCCTCTCCAAGGTCAGTCGAGTATGAAAGCCGAAACAAAAGCTTCTCACGAGGCTGCTACTGTAGATTATTGCTACGCGAGCATCTCGGCATGATCACAAGTCGGCACACAAAGGAGGGAAGTTGCAACCACCTCCTCTTCCTCACCCTGCTACTAAATGCAAGTGGAATACTCCGAACCTTTCTTCTGCAGCTGCAGCAGCAACTCTAATGAGGAAAACACTCCCATCAGCCATGTAATTGCTGTTTAGGAAGCCGGTTGGCGCGGGGGATCGCCGAGTCGCTCCCAATCACAACCGCGCCGCTCCGCTACAAAACAACTAGCTTTGTTGCTTTTTGTATTTTCTTCCCAGAGTGTCACTTGATATTCTACCCCCAACACTTTTTATCATAGGAAATCTTATTCATGAGATGGGAAGGGAAAGTAGGGTTGAGGAAAGCAAGTCTGGGCGAACCAGTATAATGAAAGCCATTAAATGCCACGTGACACTCAAATGTCAGTTGTCATTTGAATATTGTCACAAAAAGGATGTTACACATACCGTAATTTGCGGACTATAAATTGCGTTGTTTTTCATAGTTTGGGTGGGGGGGCGACTTATACTTAGGAGCGACTTATATACATATATATGTTTATTTTTTCACTTTTTTGGGCATTTTATGGCTGGTGCGACTTATACTCCGGTGCGACTTATAGTCCGAAAATTATGGTACATATATCCTCCTTTGGATGGCACCACAACGACGAGGCACTCTTAAAGCATCGGGCAACACATTGGCTGTCGGGTTGAAATATGTACAAGCAAAAAAAAATAATAAAAAACGTCTGCCTCCATCACCTAATTCGACATCTTTCGAGCACACAGTTGAACTTGCATTGCCGGCGGTCTATTTTGAGCTAGCGAGTAAAATGAGCTCACGAATATTTATGGAAGCAGACCTGTGTGTGTGTGCTAATTGGCAGAGGAAAAAAAATACACCATGCCCTTGTCCATTGTAATAATGGAACATGTCACCAAGTGAAGCAGCAAGGCCCGTTGGTGCTGCTAATGATGTTTTTTTTTTTTTTTTAATAGTTTCCGCAGAAGCAGAGATCAATGGCATGGATATAAAAATACATGCAATTTTCTTTCAGCGCGTCCAGTGAAAATAATAAATCAAGAGTAATTCCATTTATTTTGAAGCAATAAAGTGTAAGGTAGGATTATCAGAGGGAGCAAAAGAAACAGACCAAGGTTGGAAAGAGCTTCTTGTACAATGAAATAAAAGTAGCATAACAAACAAGATCAGTCGTCGCGTGTTATTAAAATTCACAGGTCGGCTCTTTGGGTGAGATGAAGGTCAAGCAATAAAAGCGGATTTTCAAAACAATGTGTTTTCTTCTAGAACCCTCCGGACTGCAGTAAGGCCAGGAAGTTGGTGTGCAACATCAATAAAGGCTGCGGTTACGGCTGCCAACTCCATCATGTGGTCTACTGCTTCATGATTGCGTACGGCACCCAGCGGACGCTCATCTTGGAGTCCCACAACTGGCGTTACGCCCCGAGCGGTTGGGAGAGCGTCTTCCTCCCCGTCAGTAACAGCTGCACCGATCGCTCTGGCGCCACCACTGGACACTGGTCGGGTACGTACAAACACCTTCCCAAATACAAAATACTTGGTGAGCTTTCATCGTATTCTCTGGCTGAATTAAGAGTCCCTTCTTTTCTGCTGCTACAGCAAAAAAAACAAAAAGATGTACGAAAGCAGGATAATGCAATTCCTGTAAAAGCACTTTGGCAGCTAATGCATGAGCAGAACCTCACCACTCAAAGCTTTCATTGCCGAGAAATTCCCACGAGAGTCCAATAAAAGAGTGCGAGCAAGTTTATGTTGCGGGGAAAAAAAAATTGTTTGTCCGTCAACTGTGAACCAAGGCTGCTTCTCATCCAAGGATGCCGCGCAGGTTATTAAGTTAAACCGAATGGTTTCCTCGATTGAGTGGCCAAAGGTTAGAACATTTCTACATCACAGCCGTGTCTTGCACTTCTCCGGCACTTAATGGCGGAAATTGTATCAAATTTGTGGGGGATTTCCTCTTCCTCCTTTATTGCCGCTACACTCGCAAGGTGCCCTTAAACGCTATAAAAAATGCCCACTTTAGCGAGCCGTTAATGGCGTGAACATGCTAGCTGAGATGTATTTACTTTGCTGCCAGAGAAATACAAACCTTTTAAAACGTCTCTCCCAGTCAATCGCCCATGTGATGACGAACCTCGAAAGTGAGGCCCGGCAGGTTAAACCTTTTTTGAAGTCCACCAGTAGTGAGATTAAGTGGAGTTTGCATTCTAGCTAGCTCTCATGCTACGTTTCCACGAAACTAAAACAATCCAGTTGACTTTTCTCCCACGTGGTTATTTATGATGTCAAGCTCGTGACAGTGTACAGAAAAAAAAGAACACGTGAGATCAGATATGCCGCTCGAGCGACTCCATTCGACGCCATTTGTAACCCCGGAAAACTCGTATGACAGCAATGTTGTAAACCAAGGACATTGTAAGGTGAATGTTGTGAATCTTGTTTAAGCCTCCCTGATGGGGATCCAGAATAAAACAAAAACAGGCGGTGGAGGGAAAAGTGCAAGATGCTGCACTTCTACGGGAGGATTGACACGTGCCGCTGTTTAAACACAGCTGGTGTTTACCGAAAAAAAAAAAATTCAGATCAACAGAATTGTCTGCCCACAGCCAAACAAACACTTTAAGAGACTCCTTCCTTCTTAAACGGTTTTGATGCCCTGGAAAATATGAAAAGGGCAGCAGACCTGCCTCCTTAACAATTTTTTTTTTTTTTTAACACACCGTATTCAAGCTGGCTTATTTGTACCATGAAATGAAATGGCTCAGACAAAAAGATCAATGCCATGATAAAATAGGTTGCGAATGTAGCACTGTCATTTATCAGTATTGAGTTACGAATCGAAGGCCTTGATATGATTACTAGATAGTCTTAGGATTCATAAGACGAGAGAGAAAAAAAAAAGTGTTTGCCTCTGCGAAAGTGACAAATGTGAAGCGTTTGCAAAAGACGATAAGTGAATCGGAGGCTTTTTACTATCGGGCTGCGACGGCCTCGCTATCACTTTCTCTCTGGTCGCCTCCTTTCAGCTCTTCATTTTTTTCTCCCAGCACCTCATTTGACTGGCGCTCTCCTGGGCTCTTCCTTCTTATCTGCCGCTCTCGGGGTGCTTCGCCTCTCTTCTCCCTCTGCCTTTCATACGTCCTTTTTCCACTAGCTGCTCTCTCTTTCTCCGCTATCTGTCTTTACAGCCTCCTATAGATCCATACACGCCATCTGGCCGCCCCGAGCCGACGGCTCATTCACTGCCGACATGTTGCATTCTTATTTTCTCATGGGGTGGGTTGTCTCGGTCACCGCGGGGAAACTCGTGACACATTGGCCTTGCTAATGTAAGCCTGTTGCTACCTGACGAGTCCCCGTTGTCGCGCGAGTTTCATTAACAGTAGGCGAGTGCCATCTTGGCAGCGAATGAGGCCGCAGGCTTAAACGATGTGCTGTTAATGTTCCCTTTCAAACGCGTGGCCTTATTCTCTGCGCGCCTAAACACTATATTTAGCCGGACGGTCGCGGTAGCAAAGCGATTTGGTCGGCGTTCTATAGCCCAGTTGAGGTTTTTTTTTTTTTCCACAAGCCACCTTCTTTAAAAAGCTTTTGTATCGTTAACCTACTTTTGTTGGGAGTTTCCCCGAGGATGCGAATTGTATATGCATTTGTGACTGGGGATATTTTGGTCTGGAAAACATATAGCTTCGGGGGGTCGGAATCAAAGATAGCGAAAAAGTCATTATGGGAACGGGTTGTTTCTTCCTGCACAGGGGGGGAATTGCGGAAAACAAAAGAGGAAGGAAAGATGGGATTAAATCGAGTCGGTCCTCGGAATTTGGGTTGCATTTTCATAGGCATGCTAATTGGCGGAGTTGTGGTTAGCATGAGTCGATTATGAGGCCCAAATATTGATTTGCCCTGGTTGCACGATCTCAGACAAGATGATGACATAATTGGGCTTTCTATGTTTATCATTTTCTGGGACGATTACATAATTGTCGAGTGTGGATCAAACAGCCAATTTCTGGCAGCTATTATAACTGAATGTAAAAAGTTCTTGTTTTACTTGGGAATGTTTAGGCAAAGGGAGCTAATGCGTAATTAGACGACGACGGGTTTATTCCTGGGAGGGTATGACTCAGTTCATTTGCAAAGTGACTGGAGAAGCGTGGTGTTTGTCGTTCGGCGTTCCTCTTGTCTCTTTGGATCGGGCTCGTGAAATATGTATGAAGCCTTGGAGGTGAAAGCTTTTCGATCTAATTGAGTAGCTGTGGGTGGAGGATTCGTCCATTTGCGCCAGCTAGCTAGCTGCTAGCTTCACGGAAAGCAAAAGTTTGGTTTCCGTATCCAGTGCAGTTAATTTTGTACCGTCATTTTTATCCCTGCCCTTGTCGCTAACGTGTTTTTATGGAGCCGTCATGTCGGAGGCAGATTTTACACACTCGCCGCCGTTTATTTAGTAAGTGTGCAGATGTTGTTTATAGCCGTGTTAGGAGTTGTGTCTGGTGCTTCGGCGCCCTCAAACCTGATTATCTGCAGAGGTGGGATGCACACACACACACAGATAATGTATATACACACACATTTCTGAAAGGTTTTATAAGGGAAAGAAAGGGAAGTTTGTCTTCCAGGGCAAACTCTCTCTGTTAAAATGAGATTGTGTTTGTGTGCTTGCGTCGTACTGTTATTTTCATTGGCTCCCATCAGTTACTGTTGCGCCACCTGTTCCGTAGAGAGTTCTGCCAAGAGTGCTTCAAGGTTGTCTGTTTTTTTTTTGCTAGCCAGAGAGAGGTGACCTTTATAATCGGTCCGGCTCAACGTTTTGCCCACGGCTTCTGCCAATCTCGACTCAGCCTTGAGGCTCCAATGACCAAGCACCCTTCGATTATCTGATTAACTTTGCCTTAAAGCAGCGGCCATGTCATTTGTATGCATGTTTAAGTGTTTGCTAAATCATGAGAGTCATCGTTGACAATCTTTGCAGGGGAGGCCAACGATAAAGATGTCCAGGTTGTGGAGTTGCCCATAGTGGACAGTCTTCACCCTCGCCCCCCCTACCTGCCTCTGGCTATTCCCGAGGACCTGGCGCCACGCCTGCACCGCCTGCACGGTGACCCCTCCGTGTGGTGGGTGTCCCAGTTTGTCAAGTATCTGGTGCGGCCCCAAGCTTGGCTGGAGAAGGAGATCCAGCAGACCACAGCGAAGCTAGGCTTCAAACACCCCATCATTGGGTGAGAGAACTCAGCCGTTATTTCTTCATTTTTAATTCACTTATGAGCATTTTCAGGAAGTGTTTCTATTTATGTTCACCGTTTCTATTTGGAGTTCCAAAGCAAACAAAAGAACTGCTTTTTAGCAAACAAAGACATAGCTTCGGGGCCCTGGTGGAGCTTTTGCTGAGGTTAATATCAGGTTAAAACAATAATTCCAAATGGTAATGAAAATGGTGCGTTTTATTCTTTATCCTAGCCACCTTTTGTCAATTAGAAAACAAGACGCCCTACTTGTTTGAATATTACACTTGCTAAAATAAAATTTTCCCAGAGAAATAATTGGCTAAGTAGGAACCCTCGCTGAGACTTCCAGCGTTCTAAAAAGTATTAAACACCCAATTGAGTTACATCTTACTGTTGTCTGTTTGGAGTTAATCTCACATAAAGCAGCCTCTCCTTAATGTGCTGCTAATGACAGATAACGCCAATTTAGCCCCCGACTCCATTTTGTCTTTAGCGAACAGACGTGTTCTTTAGATAACGCTTTTTAATAACTCCAAAGTATATTTATGACAAGGTTTTTTTTCAAAGAGTTGTAAAAACTTCAAACCAGAAGCCAGTAAGGATTGTGCCCACTAAAGTCCTTTCCTGGAGGAGTGTTGCCTCTCATCTGTCTTCCTGGCATGGTGTTCTGGACCCGTCCAACCGGGAGTAGACCTCAGACAGAACTAGGCATCGCCGAAGGGACCGTGTGTCAGAGCTGACCCTGGACTGAACAAGAGGAAGTGGCCGAGGGACAGGGAAGCCCGGGCATGTCACTTTAGACTGCCGCCACCTGGACTCGGAATTTAGCCCATAATAAATAACTGCATGGTTGTTTTGGGGTTTTTTTCAACTCGGGAAGCATTAGCATTTTTGCCTGCAAGCCCCATTCTCTTTCTGCCGCACTTCCCCGCATCAGCTATTATTGTAAGGCGCTCACTTAGCCAGATGGGAGATTTATCATTCAGCACCCACGTGCATGATGATGAGCGCCGAGCAGAGCAGGCACGAGAAAGCACCGCGCCAGGAACTGACTTTCAACTCCTTTTGCTGGGATGGACCAAACTTTTCATGATGTCCCATGAGTCTCCACCAACTCTCCATCTGCATATGCATCCATTTTGCTGCAAGCCATCCTCACACCGCCTCCCCGCTCGGCTCATTCCGCGGCGACTCTCGTCGCATTCCACCTGCCTTTGTGTCTCCTTTCAGAGCAGCTGCCGTGTCTTTGAGCGCTCCACGACTCCGCCCCTTTATCTCCCCTCTTTTTTTCTTCGACTCTGACTCATTTCTGATCGCGACTTGCGTTTCGTTTGTTCTCGACGCCAAGACTTCTCACCTCTCCCTCACGTTCCCCCTCGGCACACATCTGCATTCACGAGCCTCTCGCTCTCATTGAGTTCTCCACACATCTCTTGTTACGATTATTTGTCTTTTCCCACACCACCCCTCCCTGTCAATCGGTGAGAATCCCTTTCCCATTCTTTCTAATTTACGTGCAAGTATCGTTTTTAGCATTCTCGACCGGCGTGCAAGTTGGTCCGATTGTTTATCGAAAAAAAGAAAAAGGGTGGAACAGATGTGCTTCTGATGCTAGCTTAACTGCTTTGACACCACAGTGACGTGAGAGGAATAGATCGGTGGAATTCTGAATAGGGGCACTCAACTGAATTCATGTGTAGCTCATTAGAGAAAAAGTTTGATTCAAAAAGGAGGGGTTTATCTTTTTTCTCACCCCCCACTCCCCCCCCTTAAGCCTTGCGAATTATTCGCAGTCGTGCAGCAAGAATACTCATCGCGGGTATACGAGGACACGTGGACCAAATGAATATTCAGCTGAAAGTGGCTACATAACCACGAAGAGCTTTTTTTTGTTGATTTTATTTTTTTACCCCCACCCCCGCAAATCCCGCACAGTGCATCACCCAACAACTGAATAAGACAACAGTGTATCTGTCTAAAGACTCTTAGACTCTAAGGCTGCCTAGTGATGTTTAAATCCTTTTGATAGTCTTCCAAGGTGCTGACGTCACATGCAAATAAAAGATGCATTTCGTGTATATTGGGTTTTTTTGGGACGCTCAAGCCTGAATAGAGACACTAGCTTTGAAATCATGTCTGGGGCTGGTATGAGCCATCGGGGGAGTGGCGGCAATCAGTACAGAGGAAGAAAGATGAAAAGTCGGCCATTTTTTCTTCTTTTATTTGCCACCTCAACAGCCGCTCATCCCTACCTTTTTTTTTTTTTAAGAAGAGACTGGAAGGCTAATTCATCCTTAAGTATTCTGGAATTAGTCCTGTTGCTCTCTGTCATCTCCCTCCTTGCCCCTGTAACTGCTCGCCCCTCCCCTCTCTGCTCAAAGAGGCAACTTGTGAAGTGACCTGCTTAAATATAGATAGTGATGGACGGACGGACGGACGGACGGACGGACGGACGGTCATTCCGCGAGGATAATTAGAATAGCGTGCAGTGAGACATGCCCCTAAAGACTCTGCATAGCAAACAAATAAATGAACTATGGTATGAAAATCAACACAATTAAAGCAAAGTAAGCCATTTAGCCAACTGGGTAAGAACCCTTCAACAGCATGATTGCAAATGTGTCATAACAAATGAGCCCACTCCTGTTTTTTTTTTTTGTTTTTTTTATTTATTTGTTGTTAATAGATTTTGCAATTTTCATTCCTTCCTGGAGGCAATTCACAATACAGATGTGCCTGGTTGCTTTCGTAATGTAATAGTTCTAGATAGAATAAAAATTGAGTTTGTGTATCCATCAGTTTGAGGAATGGGATGTATGCGTGTTCTGTCCCATCCCTCCTTTTTTTTTTTTTTTACCTTCATATATGCAGTCTGCTCCCACTCTGTCCTGGATCGCTGGAAGAAATGACACAGTGTTGCTTATTTCCGCTTCTGGCTTGTCCTACATACGCCAAATTCAAGCAAGCCTGCGTGTCTGCAAACACCTGTCACCGCTATTCATTTGGTGGCCTATATGAAGATATTGGCACTGCACGGATAGGAACAAAAGTATTGGGACAGCTACATGAAGCTCTGCCCATGCACTTCTCCCTTGCTAAATATTTTTTCTGTCCTTGTGTGTGTTGCGCAGCGTCCATGTGAGGAGGACAGACAAAGTTGGCACGGAGGCGGCCTTCCACCCCATCGAGGAGTACATGTTGCATGTGGAGGAGCAGTTCCAGCATCTGGCCCGGCATGGCCAAGTGGACAAGAAACGAGTCTACCTCGCCACCGACGACCCCTCGTTGCTGCAGGAAGCCAAAATCAAGTCGGTCATTTCTTTTGGCATTATTATCATTGTTGCTATTTTTGGAACGTTCCTTTTTACGCAGTTGCCCTTGTTTAGGTATCCCGACTACGAGTTCATCAGCGACAACTCCATCTCGTGGTCTGCGGGCCTTCACAACCGTTACACTGAGAACTCTCTGAGAGGAGTCATCCTGGACATTCACTTCCTTTCCCAGACTGACTTCTTGGTGTGCACCTTCTCCTCGCAGGTTAGTTTTTCAAGCTACTTATGTGGCAGCCTGGAATGCTATTGAAATTGTCCAAAAGGTTCTTTGTCTTAATTTGCCCTGCAATTGGCAGGCAACCCGCTGCTGTTGTGACCCAGATTCCAGATCACAATGACTCACCCTTGAGTCAAAAATAACAAAAATTCCGATAAACCATTCAAAATGTGTGCCGGTACCAAATGAGCATTTTGTAACATTTCAGCTGATGCTTAAAAAAAAAATACATAGTTTAAATCTCTCATCAACTCGTTCCAAGTGTGCTTACGTAGATTTTATTAACAGGTAATCATTTCTCTGACTTCATTACCAAGTGAATGACTGCACATTAATCAATATTTAAATCCCATAAGCAAATACG
Organism: Syngnathus typhle; assembly: GCF_033458585.1. Taxonomy (NCBI): domain Eukaryota; kingdom Metazoa; phylum Chordata; class Actinopteri; order Syngnathiformes; family Syngnathidae; genus Syngnathus; species Syngnathus typhle. The sequence continues at coordinate 5,888,259 of NC_083759.1, read as the reverse complement.
GGTCCGTTTTGCGGCGCGCATTAAGCGACAGTCAGCGGCAGAAACGTTTGGACCAGTTGCCATGGTGACAGTTCATTTACCAGAATATTCCTCAGCAGGCGGCTGCTCTTTTTTCAAAGTCTCCTCGTTTATATGGCCTTTGATGGCTGAAGTTACCAGCTGTTTGACTAAATGAACAAAAATAACTTCCAAGTCAAAGACGTCCATGTCTTTGCGAAAGGAAGTCGTCTTTCTAATATAACCGCGGGGGAAACAAGATGTCAGACAAAACCAAGTCAAAGAGTTTCACGGGGGCAAAGCGGATGTTTGTCACAAGGCAAAGGGGAATCTTCAATGCCATCTTCTCCCATCGCTGGTTATTATTTTGACATTTATGGTGAAGACAGTAAAAGAAAATTTCACATCATTGACCCACCCCTTCCATAACCCCCCCCCATCCGGTATTGAGTTGTGGTTGGTTCCACCTCAGGTTTGTCGCGTGGCCTACGAGATCATGCAGACCCTCCATCCGGACGCTTCGTCCTACTTCTACTCCCTGGACGATATCTACTACTTTGGCGGCCAGAACGCCCACAATCAGATCGCCGTGTACCCCCACCAGCCGCGCAATAGCGAGGACATCCAGCTTGAGCCCGGCGACGTGATCGGCATAGCCGGCAACCACTGGGACGGCTACTCCAAGGGCATCAACCGCAAACTGGGCCGAACGGGCCTCTACCCGTCCTACAAGGTCAAAGAGAAGATCGAGACGGTCAAGTACCCGACGTACCCCGAGGCGGACAAACTGTTGGAATCCCACAAGAAGTGAAAAGGGGGAGAACTTTTTAAAATACACTTTAAAAGAAAACAAACATCGGAAGATGAGAAGGAAAACACTGCGGTTTCCAGGGAAGGAGGCTGCTTTTGTACAGAAGGAAGAGAGAAGCCTGCAAAGCACGCTAGATGAGACGAAAGGACCTGCACACACACGTGGCAGAACTGCACACAGTGTATGTTTGTGTGTGTGTGCGCGCGAGTGTGTGTGTGTGCGTGCACTTGTGCTTGTGTCAGGTCACAGAGAACTTGCACCACTACTCCTCAGGCGGAGTCTGTAGATTTTAAATAAAGCAAGAAAAACAAAAAAAGATCAGTCAAACATAAAAACTGTCTCGGGACTTTACTGTAAAGACTGGACCACCCCGCTCATCACCCTCCCAGTTTTTAAAACTGGTGTGTTTTATTTAATTCTATTGTGGTTTTTCACTCTTGACTTGCCTTTTTTTTTTTTTTACTGAATGTACTGTATTCTTTTTTTTGCCACATTCCTCCATCTCGTCCCACGTGCAATTAAGTTTAATCTATCACCCTGTGCTTTTAATTATTATTATTATTTTTTTTAAAAACGGTCTTAATTTTTTTAAGCGTGCTGCTTGTGCATTGTGTACTGTATCACGTGTGTGAGTGTGTGTGTGAGATAGCGAGAATGTGTGTGCTGCTTTTAAGGGGCCACGTGAGCAACCTGCCTGGTGCCTGCTTCTTTTTTTTTTCGCCGCCTCTGGACTCAATTGTGTTTGTGTGCCTGGTGGTGATGCAGGATTGGGGGGCGGGGGGACGAGGGGGCTTAAGTGTGTAATTGTGTTGTGGGGACACTTTGGACAATGGAAGTTTCCCCCCCCCCCCTTGTGAACAATGTTCAGATTATTAGGATGGTGCACATCGACACGCTCGCCAAATGAAGCACTCCACAACTGTCTTCTGTTCTTATGGCCATCCTTTTTTCAATTTTTTTTTTTTTTTTTTAAACTTTGCTCTGTTAAAATTAACAAGGGCAAAATTGTTTTGTTTTTTTCCAAACAATAATGCTGTGTCTTCTCAAAAGCCATCATTTCATAACATATGCTCCTGGGCATTGTCTTTGATGACCACACATTGAAATAAACTTGAGAAACCAACGCAGGTTTTCCTTGTTGGCTATTTTGGCAAATCTATTTTTGTTTTTTTGTCCCAATGTCATATTTTACAGGTCAACTGTTTGTCTTTTTAGTGATCCACAACATTCTTTCTTCACCTAGCAAATTGGCTCATGCCATTGGTCTCCCAGTAGCCCTCCTGCTCTTATCTACTGGCCTACTTCCTGCTTCCCTCCTAATCTCTTTTTTCTTATTTATGTGATGTCTTGTTGCTTTCTCACTCCGTGAGGGGAGGGGGGAGTGGGGGGGGGGGGGGTCCATCAGAGATCACGTGTTAATTTCACTATCTGCAAGCTTCATTAAATACTCATAAAAGAAAAGCTAGCTGTGGAAGGTTTTCCGCACGGGTGGGTAATAATAATTGTATTATTTTGTTTTCCTCCCGCTTGATAACAGTCCACAGTCAATTTGGAGCGTGTTGACCAAGAAACGTCTCCTTTGAAAAGGGAGCCGGTTCCCGCTTGGGTTTTACAAATGCACATGCTAACCGGAGGCCACTTTAATTAAAATGTGCTCATCGCTGTCACAAAGTCGTTTAAGAGAGACGTTAGCGCACTTCATTATTCTCTTAATTGGCCGCCCAACCTCATGGAGCCTGCAGTTTTTTTTAACTAGCACCTTTTAACACATTCCAAGTTCAACTTTTGTTCGCTGGGGAACACAGCGGAGGCATTTGCGAGTCACTAACGCATTTTTTATTTTTAATCAACGATACAATGAATGTGACATTTTACATTGTTTATATTAGCGACGAGTGAGTACCGATACCAGGTATCCGATACCAGCCTTATTTCAAGGTATTGGCACACACATCTGTAGCAGCAATTGTAAGTAAAATTGCTCTATCGGTAGATTTAGGGCTTTCTTTAAAATGATCTGTCATTGTTTTGAGGGGAGAACATTTATGTATCAAATTTTGGTATCAAATGGTACTTGGTATTGGTAATTACTCAAAAAGTGAATTCTAAGGTATCGTGTTCAATACGTGTTGATAAAATATGCTATCTGGCTAAGTGTCTGCGCCATCACTCTGCAGACAGACCATCAATCTCGTAAGAGACATCTGATTTCATTCCAAACGACTCATGCAAAAAGGGCGAGGAAATAAAAATGATTCTCGCCCTCCGACGTGCCGCTGGAGTACCATCAAGTGTCACCTTTGTGCGGCGGTAGATAGTAAGGACTTCATCATTCTGCCATTGGTCTTAAATCAACTCGGCTTTTCCCCGCTTGACATTTATCAGATGAAGCCTGTAAAACTCCTAGTAAACTTGTAAAGGGATTTTTTTGGGGCGAGGTGTTGGCACACGTCAGCCGAAGAGCGACAAAAGGCTTTAGTTTGGCACATGGAGTGGACTTTGATGGGATCTCTACTGGGAAGACAACGAGGCACACGAGGACTTGAGTTTGCATTAGGCTCTAATAATTGGTGTTTGCCGGCCAGCGTTTTAAACATTGTGTAATTTGGAAAATGTTCAGTCATATCCTGGTGTATATTTCTTTTTTTCTCGCTTGAACTCCAACTTGGCAGATGAGTGTGAGTGAGCCATGTGTATGATATAAGGTCTCGTTTGTTGATGTTTCCGCTTTTACGTTCGCCCACTCAGTCTGCTGTTCTTTTACTTTCAATCTCTTTCCTCGTGAAACTTTGCAAACTCGGCTTTGAGTGCTGACCTGTCACACAATTGGATGCTATTAACTTCCCACTCGTGGCCCACTTCACCTCCGCGGGATGTTGTTCTTGATGACTAGGCAGACGACTGCAATCACTTGAGTGAGTATGATGCTCTAAAAATGACGCCAGGTTTGCTCTCGGTGTCCCCGGAAGTTGCTGCCGCACATTAATTAGCATTTTTCCTCCTTGCAAAACAATTCTCTTTCATGCTTTTCAGCTCATCTTTTGCCAGCGACTTAATATTTCACAACCGTATCACATAACCTAGACGAGTAAGATCGACCCGAAAAATCAAAATAAAACTTCTTCCAGACTCTGATGAGCAATAAAATGTTTTTCTTTATTTTGACGGCTCTGTGCCGCTTTTACCGCACCTGCAACAAAATGTAATGTCTCTTTCAAAGTGTTGCGTGTCAAGTCATTGAGAGCAATAACACGCATGGCGCTGAAGACGAAAGCCAAACGTTATCACTTTGTTATATTGGACTGTAATTCAAGTTTGTTTTTGTCTTTCTAGTCAGTGTCTTATATCAAAATTTAGCCACATAAAATAATCGGCAAATTATAAAGTTGGCTTATTGAAAATGTAGTGCTGGTTAATTCTAAACAGCCCTAATTATAAGAGGGGGGTGCACACTTTTACAACCCCATTCTCAGTATGTTATTTTTGCTTTCTATTTTTTTTTAAATCACATATTCTACAGGTCATAGATCTTATTATTGGCGAAAAAAAAAGATCTTTGGCAGGGGTGTGCAGACTTTCTGTATGTCATTGTCACGGAGGCGACGGCGAATCCCCAGCTATTCCTCGCTTCGCCTCGCCGCTGTGCCGCCTCCCAGCAGGCTCCCTGCCTGCCGTGATGACCATTAGTGTCTGGCTGCGGCTTCGGGAGATAACAGGTGATTTAGGGGCCCGCGCCTTGACACAGCCAGAGAGAAATAGCCAGCTGCCGCTTATCTCGCTCGTCGCCATCCTCCACTCATTTTTACATTAGACTCACCTATTCAAAGCCATCTGTCTTGTCGCTCAGCTTTCAATAAAAAAAAAATACTTCCACAGAGGGCGGTGCTTATCCCGTTTTACCACAGAGGGAGGCGGCGCTTTTTAACAGCCAGGGGCGACACAATGGCAGCCGGGCCCGAACTCACAAAGCTGCCCTACCCGCAGCTGAGTGTTCTGACACCATCCGGGGGCTAATAGCAAATCAATACCTTGGCTGAAATGAACGTGTCGGGGTTAATAATCAAAATGGGCTGCACTACATCAAGCGACACTGACCAAATCTCTGTGGACTTTATTATTTAGCACCAAAGGGAAAAACTGGCTTACCAGTTCAGGGACACAAATATCGTCGTGCGTTGCTCTATACAACGGCGGTGATTATAACAAAATATTGTCCGGCCTCCGGAAGGAATAAACAAATGGCCTCGTCGCTCTCGGTTATGCGGAAATATCTTTAGGGCAGGAGAGAGAAACTTTTCCTCTTTGTTATCAGGAGATGGGAATAAGATTTTTAGACGGACAGATCAAGTCCAAGAAGGAGTTCTAATTGTAGTAAGCTGACAATGGTGCTTTTCTCTCTGTCTTTTTCCCCTCTGTGATTATTGTCATTCTCTTTTTGTGCCCGGACATATATAGTGACAGGGACGCGATGGGTGTCCTTTCCTTTTCTCTCGGCTAAGTGCAGAAGCAATTTGCTTTTCTTTGCACATTCTCATAAAAGGCTCCTGATTGCACATTATGGCCTGAGTCTTAAGTGTACGCGGCCAACGCAAAGCATGCGCTGCAGCGAAATGCCGCCTACTAGTCGCTGTGAACCTTGACCCCCCCGCAATCAATCAGGATGGAGTGCTGGGAAATCGAAAATATCCCAGTATTTTTCCAGACAATAAGGTACACTTAAAATCATCTTTTTATATGGTGCGCCTTATAGTCTAAAAAAAGCGGGAGTTGGATTTTTTTTTTTTAAACACACCTCGCTTCCTTTAAGTCTATTATTTTCCAGTCTTTGTGTTTCCCCAATGTTTCTTACTGTATACCGTACAGCATATTGTCAGACTATAGAAAGCTTCTGAGAAATATTACCTTTAGCATTTTTTTTATTTTTTATTGGTGCCCAAGGATTCAGGTTAAGTGCCTGTTTTTTTTTTTTTTTTAACAAAGAGCAGCTATTTCAATTTGTCAGACCACAAAGCAACTAAGGCGCTCCTCGCTAAGCCTATCTGTGTGTCTTTACAAAAAAGTCTCTCATCTCTCTAAAGTGGCTGCTGTTTCTTTTTTTATTTTTTTCTCCCCTCCTGTCTTGTTAAGGTGGACCTTCTCAAGGCATCATGGATGTTTTCTCTCGTTAGCTAACCAAAGCTTTTGTCTTGGCATTAACCTGCTATGTACACTTTTGTGGTTATTCTCAGTATCTTTTTTAAAAAAAAAAAAAATTAACCTCCCCCCCCCCCTTCCTTTCTGTTCACTCGGGCTCAATAGTTTTTGCGCTAAGTGTTTATTGCGCAATCACTATTCTTATCACTGACCTTGTTGATACCGTCGTCACGATCAATGTACACATCTGCTCCCATTGTGGGAATCGTCCAACATCTAATTTCGATCCGTTAGGAACTGAAGTAATGATGCCTGCCCACGTGCCCTTGCGGTCCCCGCTCACCACGGGGGGGAGCGGGTTGGAATTAGGAGCCGGTATTTATTAGCATGAGTGAGCACGTTATTAATCAGCCGCACAGTGAGTGGGCTGTTTGATTTCATGTGTTGAGCAAAAAAAAAAAAAAATGCACAGATGTTCAGATGTGATTACTTGACACGTAACAAATTAAGGTGACCACAAGAAAGTTTCTAACTGCAGGATTTCATAACATTAGGAATGTAGTAGTCTTCATGAAATGTTCACACCTTCACGGCCGTGCTGGAAAAGTATTTCAAAATCGCCAAAGTGGCGCCGTGAGTTCGGGTTTGACCAGCGTGGAGCCCGCACAGCGTGAGATTCAAAAGGCTAATCAGTGAGCTAATGAGTTCTCTCCACTTGCACCAGTAGGCGGGTCTTCAAGCAGGCCGGCTGCAGCTGGAGATAGGAACGTGCTATTTGACAGGTTAACCTTCAATCAGGGCGCTAATGAAGATCATGCTGAGCTGGCATATTCATGTCGAAATGACTCGTAGTACATGGAATTACTGTCTGCCTTCCCATAAATCAGTTTGATTTCAGTGTGCTGATTTTCAACAGTCCATTTTTGAAACTTGTCCAGGGTCAAAAGAAGCAGGAGCCTATTCCAGGTGTTGAAAAGCTGACATCTACTCCTAGCTGCACTAAAATCAGGCGACTAGTCCAAGCTGCTTTGTCTCTCTCGCCCATGGGTGAGGAGAAGACAGCGAGCGGGCCTCATCCTAGATGAATAATGCACCATTCAAAGTTCCCACGACTGATCCGAGCTCTGGAGAGCCCCGAGGTACGTTGCTACCTCCATGTAAAAGCTTCCGCCGCTGTGCCTCGTCGCCTGAAACTCATGTTCACATCTTAGAGCGTGCAATGAAAATCCTCATCAAGCTGTCCCCAAAGAGTTGCGGCGAAAAGGGGGGGGGGGGTTATTCGTACACAAGGGTGTCATGATCAATATTCCTGGGAGTGCTCATCGAGGCTCCGCTGAGATAAGGGAAAGACAGATCTTATCCGTGTGTGTGTCTGTTTGTCAAAGCAGAAGAAAGAACGATGGAGAGAGTTCAACAGCGACTCTGACTCTATTGGAGACAAATGGAGGAGAATGCACAGTGAATAATTTACACGGGCCAAAAATAACATTAAAAAAACATTTTCTTGGGGAACAAAGCAACAAGGAAGAGGGAGCAAGTCGGAGGATACGCAGCGTATAGATCTTAATATTAATCCGGCGTTGGTGCCATTATGCACGCGTGATTCATAACAGGTTCATCAGCATGTATATTTTATTTCTAATTTCATTTAGTTTGATTTGAACAAATGAGAGTGGGAATTATATCATACAAACGTGATCACGCATGTACATAATTTATGCGTGTTATTTTTTTATTTATTTTTGCCATGCTGCTCAAACTGATGCATTTTTTATAGGCACGCACAATACCTACATTCAAATTTTACCAACTACTAAAATTGTGTGTTTTTTACATTTCTAATTCCATAATTAATGTAGAATTTCTTGTTTACAGTGAAGCTATGCATTATTAAATGCAAATATCAAATGAATAAAACACAAGCAAGCACCTCATGATAATTAATGTATTTCTATTCATGTTTTAAAAGTTCATAATAAGAGTTCAGTCAGACAGATTTATATATAATATAGATCTATATATATCGATATATATAGATATATATAATTCTTGCCATTTTGTCGCCGAGTTGACTTTCATCTCCCTCTTACATACTTCCCATCACGAGGTTTACTACTTGAGGCCTTTGGCCATTCTGAATGAAAGTTTAATGTGCTCAAAAAAAAAACCAAATAATGCAGAAACTCCTTGAGCTGCATGTAATGGCCTCCGCTGACTTGTCTCGCTATTTATACAGATGGGGATAAACGAATAAAAATGTTGTATGCACACAAATAACAATGCCTCGCATAATTTGACATACCTATCATTAATTAAACCGGCCTTAAGCACTTTGATTTGCATGGCCTGGTACATGATTGTGCTAAACATATTTATGTCCTAATATGGAAAATGTATACCAGAAAGTGAGGCTGTTTGTCTAACGAAGACGAAAATGGATGTCAGGATTATTTCTACTTCCAATTAGGAAAATGTCAACAAAATGCAGGTCGACCACCAAGACTTGAGATTTGAATGGCTGCACACCCCTGTTAACTTTCCAACTATTTATATTTAAACATCTGCTTGGTGAGTTTTGATCTCAAGTCTAATGGCGTGATTTGACAAATCTTGCAGGGAGTTAAGTTGGCTCACCTCTTCCTCAGATCTTCACCTTCTGAGTCTGGGGAGCAGTCCGCTTTGCTTTCATGTATTTTAAGTACGAATGTGTCGTAATTTGGCCTCGGAATGCAAACTTCAAAATCATCTTAACGTTACAAATGCTTGAGTTTTACGTGAGTGTGAGTGCTTCTGCCATCTAGTGGAGGATCATTGAATTGTTCTGCCTGTCACTATACGATGCTGGCATAAATAGATATTTGTAGTGTTTACATAATTCCGTATATGGAATTGCAAACCTATTTTGCTTTTCTTCTTCCATCCAGCTAACGTTTCCAAACGTGATGGTTCTCAACGTAAAGGTTGCAGATGACACATTTGTCCAACTTCAAGAAAATGTGGATTCTAGCGGCTTGTGTTGGCAGCGTGTGACTCATAGATCATCTTGAAGGTTAGTGTACAAGCTGCGTTATTACCATATGTGTGTCGCCGTAGAATTCCCGCACAGGCGCTTAGAAAAGACTCGGTGAAAGGTTATATTTGTTTGATTAATAGTATACCTGTGGAGACCGGCGTGAAACGCATTATATGCACTCGGCTACGGCTAATTGAATCGACCCTTTGCGCTTAATTTCCATTAAATAGACAGCGTTTCATCATTTGAACCCTCGCGTTTAATCCTTTCATTTTTCCTGTGGTGTGTACCTTTCTCGAAGTATTTAACTTTGCATGGGTAGAGGAGAGATAAGCTAAGTGGAAGCCATTATCCTTGAAGCAACAATACAGAGTCGTTTTATTAAACAATGCCTTTCAAGTTATTCTTCGGTTTGCGGAAAGAAAAACTTCTAACCTGACTAATAATCACCCTGACTGAAACATTGTTGAAGAGAAGTCGATGGCTGTTTTCATACCACCTCGGCAACTGAGGAAAGCGATTATGGGTTTGCTGATTTACTCTTAAGTAGTCACTGATACCGATACCAAGTATCGATACCACTAGTATATTTGATATGTAAAATAAAAAAAAGATAACTTTTTAAAGAGATATAGTATTTTTTTTTTTTAAACTGCATTAAATTACTATTAGTAAAATTTCTACTAAAGTATCAGCTATCAGCTAGCTATTTTTATTTATTTATTTATTTATTTATTTATTTATTTATTTATTTATTTATTTATTTATTTATTTATTTATTTATTTATTTATTTATTTATTTATTTATTTATTTATTTATTTATTTATTTATTTATTTATTTATTTATTTATTTATTTATCTTTTACCGCTGAGAGACCGAGAAATAGCAATGAGCACATAATCACATTGGCCAGGCGGAGGTAACATGATTATTGGATGTCACGCTGGATCCAACTTTTGTGCTCCTCTGGTACTTGGCCTTTTTTTTTTTCTTTTTTTTCACAGTAAGAAGCATAAGAGGACAACAAAATCTGGCAGCAGCAGGGGCAAAATTCTGTTAGTGATTGGAAAAATCAATTTGAG